>NC_047660.1:131808894-132409727 GCF_011762505.2 Arvicanthis niloticus | reverse complement strand
AGATAGAACCTGAAGATACCACCTCCTGTAGATAGACAGGGCCCCCAGTGGAGGGATGGTGTCACCCACCTTCTTTCAAAAATTTTGACCCAGAATTGTTCCTGTCTAAAAGAAATGTAGGGACAAAAATGAAGCAGAAATTGAAGGAAGGACCATCCAGTGACAGGCTCAACTTGGGATCCATCCCATACACAGGCAATAGACTCTCACACTATTACTGATGCCATGTTGTGATTGCAGATATGAGACTAGCATGGCTGTCCGCTGTGAGGCTCTAGCAGCAGCTGACTGAGACAGATGAAGATACTTACAGCCAACCATTGGACTGAGGTCAGAGACCCCTATGGAAAAGTTAGGAAAAGTATTGAAGGAGCTGAAGGAGATGGCAACCCCATAGAAAAACCCACAGTATCAAATAACCTGGACTCCTGGGAGCTCTCAGAGTCTAAGCCACCAACCAAAGAGCATAGATAAGTTGGTCTGAGGCCCCTGGGACATAGGTAGCAGAAGCCTTATCTGACCTCATTGGAAGACAATGCACCCAATCTTATAGAGACATGACATCCCAGGGAAAGGGGCTGCATGGGATGGGATAAGGTGGAGGTGGGTGGGTGAGTGGGTTGGGGAGCACCCTCTCAGAGGCAAACGGGAAGGGGATTTGGTGAAGACCTCTTGGAGGAGGGTCTGAGATTGGAGGCAACATTTGGAATGTAAATAAAACATTTCTTTTAAAAAGGAAAGTAAATTGAAGCTAAGAAAGTTTTAGGTAAATGAATGGAGCTAAAAACAATAATTCTCAGGGAGATACTATCCATACTCTTTAAACAACACAAATGAGACTTACGGGGTCACAATACAGATAAGAAAGTAAAGCTGAGGCTTTTTGAGAAAAGAAGATGAAAAGGTTGTGTGCTTAAAAGGAGTAGGAAGGGGACAAGAGAGACTGAGAGGAAACAAGTGGAAATGACTAAAATATAGTGTATATGTGTATTAAATGTAATAATGAGACCCATTATCATGTAAAATTAGTATACGTTAATAGACATATTTCCAAAAACATTCTAACCCCTCAAACGAACAAACAGAATTCAAGATACAATGACAAACTAAGTAATGTTTTCTATAATTCAAATATGTTAGTATGATAATAGAATTTTCTTAATTGAGGCTCAAAGTTGACTTTCCTTCTAATCAAAATTTAGTAGTAATATGATTTTGGATACTGTGCCTTGATATATCTCTTTTCATCAAGATAGGCATCAAAAATTCCTCTCTAAATGTATGCATATGATTTTAATTGAATATTTATTTATCATCTGAGAGGAATGCATATAATCCTACCAGATTAATGGCTTTCAATGGAAAAGAACTCCTTCATTGAATCAACTGTATTTGAAATACTATGATTGCCTATGAGTTTCTAACGACTCCTGTTGGACCTTGGTTTGAGTTAAAAAACACACAGAAAATTTGTGGGAATGTGACTATCCTATCTTTGCCCTCTTTTGCCCTATCTTTGACAGTGTTTAGAGTGTTTGATATAGCTAGACCTTGATTATTATTCAAGCAATGTGAGATTACCTGTAATGAAGCCTAAGTTTTTCTTATGTGTCCTCTTTGTCTTATTATTTTAGGTAGGATTTGTAAAAACATACTATCAACTTTATTGCAACAGTTGATATCTAAAGCCAAACTGTATTAAGTCATATGTCTAAGAACTGAAGTTGATCATTTGGGTGTGGCACATGAGCTTCTGATGCCATCGCTCATGCAGTCTTGTAAGAAAGCTGGGTTGTTTGTGTGTTGGGCAAGATGCAGGGATCTCTCATGCAGTTCACTCTTCCAAAGGTTGTGGGCAGATATTGCAGAACCTGCCATATTATTTGAACTTCACTCGGTATCAGGGAAGTAAAAACAATGTAGTGAGGGGAAGAGACACATTAGCAGATGATTCTGACCTCGAAAGATGAACCGGTGACATGTGCTGTAGAAGTAGAGAAAAGCAACTTCTTATTTGAAAATATAAGATTTCAAGTTATTCATTCTATTTTTTCTTCTACATTTTTAGGTGAGTATAATGTATGCCTATTTCACAGGACAACTTTAAGAAGTTTGTTCTCTCCTCTCATGTAGGTTTCAAGGATTAAACTCAGGTCTTCAGCTCTGGGGAAAAATGCCTTTACCTGATAAGTCATCCCTCTGACTGAAGGTATATTATTCTTGATTATGATATATAATGTAGGATTTTCTTAGGAAGTCATGGAAAGGGAATTCTGCACAAAGACATTGATTGGTTTTGTTTCTCCCTTATCGATGAAGATACAGGCCAGATTAGATCAGATTAAAAGTAGATAAAGGCAAGTTTATTAGGAGGCAGCTTTCTGGTGAGGTCACTGATCTCACAGGTAGAGGTTAGTGAATTCACCTGTCCATGCTAAAGGAAGGGGTTTTTATAGAGCTTAGGGAGAAGTGATAAAGTATCTGCTAAGGGCTGTGATTGTGTCCATACATGAAACTGAGGCCCTGGGCCGGTGCTCTTGAGTGGATTGCATCAAACATGGAGCTGAGGAATTAGTATGTTAGCCAGGGGTTTCCTAAGTGGACGGGTTGAGAGGAGGGCAGACCAGGTTTCTCAGCTTGTACAGAGATGAGCAGGGAGGGGTTCCAGCTTAACAGACATAACTTAGTATATGGAAGATTAGAGTTAAAAAAAAAGTATTATTCTGTGTCAAGAGAAGTGATAGCCAGTTCCAGAGGGTAAGCCTGGAGTGATGGGAGGATGAGAGATGACACAGGGGCAGGCTACCCCACTAGGACTTCAGACACTTTAGGACACAAACAACAGTTAGGTATTCCATTAAAACAAATTTGGGAAATGAGTTTTATTAAATGAATTTTAACGGAAAAATAGAAATAAACAGAAACCTCAAAGCTTTAGGCTCCACAGGATGTGAATGAGATCATGTGATGTTTGACTTTCTATGCCTGGATGAGAATGAGATCTTCTGGTGTTTGACTTCCTATGCCTGTATGTGAATGAGACATGCTGCTGTTTGACTACCTATGCCTGGCTCATTTTCACTTAAAATAATTGTTTCCAGTGCTTATCCGAGTCTTTGAAAATGAGGAGTTTTTTTTTTTTTCTAATTGATGAATAATGTTTGTGGTGTATGTGTGTCTTATTTTCTTCATTCATCAATAAATAGCCACTTAGCCTGTTACTATTTCTTGGACATTGTAAACAATGTTTCAATAAACATGGTAGTCCAGATCTCTCTTCCAACACACATACTTTATTTCTTCTGCATATTTACCAGTGATGGAATTTCTGAATCATACAGTAATTTTACTATTTTAAGTTAGATTTCATGAAGTTTTTCATAATTGTTGCACTACTTTTGAGCAGCAGAAGACTCCGTCTTGTTGAGAAAGCTGAAGCTTTCATCTGATAGTGACTGGGACACAGCTTGCATGTTTAACTGAGAGATAACACATTCAAGTTTTAGAGCTGTGCACATAAAGTTGTACCTCCCAGAAATATGAACCACATAAGAAGAGATGGGCACAAAGGAGAGAGAGTCCATGACCAAAATCTCCCCAGTAACAAACACTGAGGACTAAATGGTAGTCACTGATACTGTTGACAAAAAAAAAGCGTTAAAGAACATGCTGTAAACAAGTGAGCAGATTATGTGCAGATCATGTCAGCTGGTGAGTCACCTACCTTGAAAATGTTCAGGAATCACACACACACACACACACACACACACACACACACACAAACACACATACACTATTCTATGCTGACTCTCCTGGTCTTCAGTGAATAATCAAAAACAAAATTTCATACTATAACTGCTAAGGAAAAGGCACTTAGTATCAGGACTTATTCCAAAAGGAAACATAAAAGATATAGCTAACCTTTCATTGGCTAAAACTGATGCCAGAGGGATTTGGACTCTTCCAATGCGGAAGCTTAATTTAGGATTCTGAACTATTCAGGTAATAAATTATATGAGCTTTTTAATTTTAAAATGTGATAGAAATTTGTGCTTTGGGAGTAGTTTAGTTTTCCCAAAGATCTCTGATGTTTTTAGGTCCTTTTAAATACAGTATATAGTGCTACATTATATGGTTCCTGCAGTGATCAATACACAATGAAATAGACTCTGGTGTCAACTTTGTTTATAAAATGACAATTGCTAACTTCGTGTATAATTGAGAAACTAGAAGATACCCTTTACAGGATAAATGTGCACATAAACCCTGCATAGAAATAACTATCCATTATTAAAATTTATTGAAAATACTATTACATTTTAATAGATTGATAGAACTATGCTTTACCATTAGTCAATATAGGTAAATTGTTTATACATAGAGAATACAACACCATAGCAAAATCTGGAAGAGAAGAAGCAAGACGAACATTGCACATAAAGCCCAGAAATCTGTACTCTTTTGAGCTGGTAACCAGAACAGGGCTTGAAGCTTGGGTTTGAGTTTTAGAGAAGCCATAGAATAAAGTTGGTTATCTCTTTTCCATGTGTATATTAAGTCAACTTCTTCTATATACCCAGTGGGAAGAAATGTATAAGCCACCATATCACTTCATTTTAAACTCACATTAAAGGAAAAAGTATGTTTCAATCTTTGGCTAGCTACTTATAGTTCACCTGTGAGGCATTGAAGGTGGCTGTTTCTCTGAAGGGAAGGCCTGGTCTTAGTGTGTTTACAGAGGTATCAGCTGTGGTGTTCCAACAATATATGCTTTTCATATTAGATTATCTTACACTAAACTTATGATGGACATGTGCTCATTTGTTTTTCTTTTATTTGTTTTGGTAATACATTAAAGATTCTTCTCTAAAGCTAAAAATTGAAGCAATTGTGCTAGATTACATAAATGCTTAAAATTAGTGAATCATGGGGCATCAACACGCTCACTCATTTTGGAGGTTAAATCATGACATGATGTGTATAAAGAATTGGTTTTCATAGCTTTGTCTGAAGTATTTGGAAATGATTATATGGTAAGTCCAAGTGATCAGTAGTAGAAAGATATTTGTGAAATGCTTCATATCTGTTATTAGCAAAATAACAGTTTAAACTGACCTTGCTACACCACTACACAGGACTCGTAATGTAAGGCTTCAGTGTCCAAATGCATTGCAATTTTACACTAAAAATTACACTCTTAAAATCAATATTGTCATTTATAAACTAATTTGCCAAGTTATTAGAACTCACGAAGATATCTGAACAAGCTGATGGTCAAAAGAATGCCAGTCAGTCTTTCCTCCCTGGAAGGTTTGGGCACCTACCTGCTTTTTGTTGATATGGAGATGGTTAATTTGTGGAGTGGTTTCATTTGATTCAGCAGGATTATAAGGAATAAAAATGCTTGAATTTACAGTTTACTCTTCTCTGTGGTGACATTTCGTTCTTTCCTTCTACCACCTTCGTTAGTTTGCCAACTGGCACTGACAGGACTACAACTACTGCAAACTGTGACTTCAGCAGTATTCTACCTGCCAAGATGGGATCAGCTGCCTCTGGAGACACACCTTTCTCTCTTTCCTAACTGAGGCTGTGCTGCTGGACCATAAATCTCATCTGAATTTATTCACCTGGCTCCCATCCTTTCCATATCGGAACGCTTGAACGCCATCATTATTAATACAAATGTGTAGCCTGCAAACAGGAGAGGATTTGAAGCACAGGACCATGGAGTAGCATGTGTGCCTTTTGCTATTTATGGCTTCATTTGAACTGATTTATATGACTTCCTCTTCTTCCCTGTCCCTACAGCTATAAAGAGCATCACCCTTCCTTAACCTGAAAACTGAGCCAAGCTTCTCCCTGTAGAGGATGCTGTAATGAGGCCCAGGAGCACACCTGAAAACAGGCTGGCTGGAAGGATGCATCCACCATTCTTCTGTGATACTGAATGCTTGTACATTCTCTGAGACAAATTAAGACTCCGGAGAACAGTATCTGGGCTCCCCCAAACAGCTGTGAAACTGCCAGGATCTTCAAGATGGATAAGATCAGCAGGTCTGAAATTTATGTGGCTAACCACAGAGAAATAGACTGTACACATAAACATTTTTGGATGACAGAATATCTGGATAAAGTAGAAAATAGGTTTCTTGAGTCACATCTGGCAAATGGAGTTTAAACATATAAGGACAGGCAAGTAATTCATTTTGATCATAAAGCTAAGAAATGCAGACATAGTCTTCTAGTCTTTCAAATTGATCACAAGTCCTGTTGCTTTTTCTCCAAACTGTCCTCGCTATGACCTCAGCATGTTCCTCTGGGAGGTGTTAGTTATTATGTAGAACAATTGAGCACTTTCATGGTCATTTCCTTTATTAGCACCCGAAAAGAAGTCTTCTACACTAGGTACCAGGGCTATATATTCTCTGAAAATCTATAATGACCAAATATCTTGTCATTTATTGGGGACACAGGTGCCTATCACCTATTCTGTCCCAGACGTCCTCATGTCTATTAAAATACAGAGTAAAGCATTATGGTTTGTTATTTGTTTTGTTTTGCTTGGGGTAGGTGTTTTGTTTTATTTAAATTTTATCCTTTAAGAGAGAAACCTTGTAATTTGGTGGTGGTGTTTGGAACTGACAAGTGTATAGAGATTTCTTACAGGGAGAAAGATGGGAGACTCAAAGTCAGCTTCATCATCGGTGTGCCTATCCTAGAAGGAGAGATGACTGAGGGACAAAACACTCATGAAGCTCTGTGTACTACTGCAGGCAGCTTGGCCAAGGAAATGTTTTCCAGGCTCCGACAATTTTAGTGATATATAACCTGGATTGGGCCTCTTGATGTTGCAGCTTCTGAGTTCTTGAAGTTGGTACATTGCAGGAATTCTTCCTTCCAAGAGGGTGTGCACAGCAACAGCATAGTCTGCATGCCCCATATGCTCTCAGGAAGGTTGATCTAAAATGTATTTGTCTCTAGTTTCCTCATATATAGTATTCTCTGGCTAGGACTCAGGACTTGTGTGTTGGCATGTATTAGTTGGTGCTTTCATATCTCAGTGTTTATAGCATAGACTGTTCACATCTTCTCCCCCTTTCCTCAGTATTAATCTCCCTTTCTCCAGACTTTTTCACAGATATTTCTTCCCAAACATCCATCCTTTTCCATGAAATGTTCTTTCTTTTTCTTCCTCCCAAGAGTCACATGGTTTTATCAACACCTTTTCTTTTGCATGATGACTCAGCAGATCTGTCAGGGACTATGTCAGCATTAGCTGAGTTGGCTCTAACCCATCACCTGTTCACTTCTTGCCTCATGACACCTTGAAAATCATTATTTGTTTCTCAAAGTACTTTACAAATTTCAAATTTCATTGATCCAAGTTAAGATACTGAACATAAGTGAACAACTACTATTGCTGTGTTTAGTACCAAATGATGTCTTTAGAAATATTTGTAAAAGTTGACTTTGGTGTCAGTTATTTAATGACAACCCCAAAGGAAGGGTTCAGGAACTGAGGCTCATCCTTGTTTAAGAATCCAGAATAAGATTAGGTACAAACATTACTATGTCCTTTAGGTTAAAATATCTTTCTCCTAATCCTAGGACTAAGAGCAAATGACCTTAAACAAAAAGTCAAGTCTTAAAGGACAAATTGCAGAGGAAAATTATGCAAACTAGTATAATGAGAAAATATTTTAAAAATAGTATATGAAGCTAGACAAACTGAATTAAAATCATGCAGGTCAACTCTTGTAGTTACTAGCCTACAAGTTTATATTCCATTGTGATAGAAATCTATTTGTTTGATAACCAAATATTATTGATAATTTCCATGTACCTATATTACAGGATTAATTTTTTTAATAATAATTATGTTCATGTAAAAGTCACCAAAACATTTTATAAGACAGAGTTTCTCTGTGTAGCCCTAGCTGCCACTCTGTAGACCAGGCTGGCCTCAAACTCAAAGATCTGCCACCTCTTCCACCCAAATATTAAGGTTTGAGCCTCTAGCTCCCAGCAGCCTAAACATTATTAAAGTTAGGCTAACTATTCGTTTCACTTGAGATATGGCAAAAATAAAAACAAAAACATCAGAGGAAGTAAGTTTAATTAAAATTTTTTGAATGTATACCAACAACCACAGTTAATTCTAAGTGAAACTTAAAATTCAGCTAATTATTCAGAAGTTTGAGAAAGAATGTAAAAAAGTAGTACTCTCTACTTAAATAAAAGGTGAGCTATGTATCATCTAGCTGTTAAAGTAATGCGTCTGTTTTGAGTTTTCTAAGACATTTTAATCTTCATTCGTTGCATATTATATTATACATGAAACAAGTCCTTAATATGCTGTGTTAATTAATGTAGTGATGGAGAAAAAGGACAATGTGAATAATTTACCATCTCTTTTCTATAAAAATATTCTCAATTGTGAATCCATTTGCCAAGTGTATGTGATGACAATTTGGAAAAGAGACAATCCTATAAATTATTCAGTTGTCTCAAACACACGGAAATATTTTGTACAGATTATTTTGTGGTATGTTTCAAGAAATAATAAAATGAGACAACTGGGACCTGGCAGTCCCAAGCTCCCTGTGTAGACTGGATTCTTCAGATTTCTTGTCACACAAGATTCACTCTAGGTTCACCACTGAAATTAGATTTAGAGTACAGGAAGGAAGACACATTTATACCCAGAGAGAAGGAGTAATGACTGATAATTATTAAACAGCTTGAAGTTTAATGCTCAACATTCATGTTCCTCCATGTTCTCCAGCCAAGTTGGCAGAGTCAAGTTGGAGAAACTGAGTCTTAGGGAGACATCATGACTTATTCAACTTTGTATAACCAACATCAGTTTGACTCCAAAACTATTACATGTGTATGTATGAATGTGTGTTTATATATGTGCATGTGCATGTATACATGCATGTATGGTGTATGTGTGTATTCCTTTTTGTATGCATGTGGACTTATTTTTATTTATTAGCAACAAAGAACACATGATCTGACTGTACTGAGTATGCTCTCTCTGTTCTCCTCAGACAATTCACTAGATTATTTCCATTGTAGCCCATCACATACAAGACATTTGGAACACTGTTGTTTTGCCGAGTAACTTGGAGCTACCATGAAACTACAGGCCCCTCTTTCTTATAGCTGTGGTACACATGTGTGAGGTCACTAGTGCTAAGTAAGTGGTCCATACCACACCAGGATTCTAACAAAGAAACCTCTAAGGATCTTTCCTCATGATGGCATCTGGACTGCCTCTATTTCCAATTCTCTATCAACAAATAAAAAGAAATCACCTATATTCTTGATAAAAACAACTAAAATTTTATAGTGTTTATAGAAAGCTAAATATCATGTGATAATACAGTGAATTAAAGTGAGACCATCAAATATTATGATGAGGCATCTAACACAAAGCTGCACCTGAATGAATTCTTCAGAGTCATATTCAGAGTCATAGGAGAGTTCTTTATATCTGTCAGGGCTGTGTTTTTCTACCTTCTCTCTCTGAAGCTCGACTTTTCTAACTCTAAAATAGCAAAATGATTACACAAGAAACAATCAGGAAATCCTCAATGTAGTCATTCTAGGTGCAAAAATTATTAGTTGTTCTAATTTTTTTTTTGGGTGGCTGGAGAGATACCTGTGGGTGCTGGGAACAGTTGTTCTAATTTTTGACTTGCTCTCATGGCACAATTAAATTTGGGGGCAATTGTTGAAACACTGTGGTAAGGCATGGTAAGAACAGAGTGGACTGTGTCTAAAGTCAAATATTAACCAACGATAAAATTGTGCAATTCTATTTTACAGTCATTGAAAGGTCTAGTCCCCCTTTAAGCTTTAAACATAGCAGTTGAATAAATCATGGGCATTTTCAGCAAGGATATGCCTTTTTTACAGGCAACTCCGAGCTTACAAGCAATCCTTCAAATTACTAGGTGGCTTTTTACCCAGTGCTACTTCTGCTTTATAGTCTTCTTGTCTAGAATTCATTTTTAATATGATATGTGGAAACCTATTTATTTAAAGTTTTTGAAATCTATAGTTCTGTGCTGTTCACAGCATTTCTTAACATAAAAAGCTGCAGGACCTTGGTTTGCAAAATAGTGGTGACTAATAGTCCTCTCTCGGAAGGCCATTGCTACTCCTGCTTCCAGATCCCAGAAGTCCCAGTCTTTTATGTCGGTTTAGCTTTTTTTTTGCTGATTAAAATTAGGTATCAATAAGCTGGCTCTGCCACAAATACATAGTATATATAGTTATTTGTTATTATAGACAAAATCTGCTTTCAAAAAAGTAAAAATGCTATTCTTGCCCAAATGTCTATATATGTTTATTTTCTACAAATCCCTCAATCTTAGTGATATTTAGGCACTAACAGATGATATAAAATGGTGTTAGAACAGCCTAATATTTAAAATATTCTAATAAATCACTAGCCCAGGATCACTGTATTCCTTCCAGTTTCCTGTCTTTGTTATCCATGATAAGCATGCCTCGTGGTTTCCTTTCATAAGTCCTTTCAAAATCAGAATCAAAATGTAATGCTAAAATGCTTGAGTTTACTGAAAGAAAATTCATGTCAGAACATACAAGGTTGACTTTTTAATCTCAAGAAAAAAATAGAAAAGAGTATATATTTTAACTTTGAGTAACTTTTAATCAGAAAAAAGTGCTAGCACAGGCAGCAAGAGCGTGGCTGCAAGGTTTCGACTATGTAGAAGCTTATCAGGTACAATATGTTAATTTTTTTTTCTAATAATGTAATGAGGTCTGAAGCTATCAGAGAGATGAGACTCTGATAATGGGCCTGTTTTAAACAACTCGAAAAAAGGCTTGATTATGTGCTGCTCAGCAACTTCCAAATGCTAAGGGACAAGGCAATCGCTTCAGAGGAGGCTGTTACTCAGGAAAAATGCAGTTTGATTTCAAGAGTAGCTGCAATCCATTTGGAGATCCATAGGAGAGAGTGAATGTCTGCAGTCCGTGGAACACAAGGTAGTTCAGGGTAATCTGTGAATCTGATGCATACCACCATAGTGTATCTATCAGGAGGCACAAATTCCCTCAGGACCTTACTAAGTATCAAGTGCCTGAGTGTTAAGCATAATCATAACCTAGCCTAGGCTGAGGCGCCTCCATCACATCTTGTAACTTTTGAGCCAGTTTCTCTCTATGAATACCTATGTGGTCCACTGTGGACCCAGCTATTTCCTTAAAAGTTCTCCAGCTGTATTCTAGATTTGTATCAATTTATCTTTGAAAACGTTTCATGTCACTCACTTGGAGAATACCAGTTATCTTTGTTGTTTTGCTGTTTTTCTCATTCTCTTTCTCTATCTGTTTCTGTCTGTCTGTCTCTGTCTCTATGTCTCTGTATCTGAGTGTGTGTGTGTGTGTGTGTGTGTGTGTGTGTGTGTGTGTGTGTGTGTGTATGACTAGGTGAACATTGGAGTCAAAAAACAACCTGTGAATCCATTCTCTGCTTCCACTGGGTGAACCTCTGGGATCAAACTCTGGTTGTCAGGCCTGGCAGTAAGCATCTTTGCTTGCTAAGCCATCTCACCTGCATGCAATATTATCTTAAAAGTATAAACAACTGGCTAATTATTTGGAGAATATATTAAGAAATCTTGGCACTTTCTATCACCATCTGAGAACATATTCAAGAGGCAGCAAGGGAAATGCTTTGAGTCATGATACACATGGTTCAAGGACAAAGCAGTTTTAGAAGAAAACATTTGGAGACGTTAGATCTTTCTACCCAGGGAAATTCCCTGTGCCATCAGATGATAGCTTGCAAACCTTGTCTGTTTTTTCACATTTAATAATACTAAAACTGAAAATTGTGCAGTGTAGAATTAGGGAACTTGATATTTGCAGTGAGGGATTTTCTAATGTCACTCCAAAACCAAGTTGGAGAACTTGGCTTGAATGTGCATATCATGAAAGAGTATGCCCTTGCGTGCATTGTCGAGAAGATCTGGAAAGACTGAGACCCTACTGTGTGCATACCCTAATATGTCCTTCAATTGCTGTAGATAATTATTTTCCTGTTCAAGTTATGGTGTTTTTTTTTTTTAAATCTACTCATGTCTGTTTCTAAAACTTTTAAATGTAGAAAAGCAACAAAACACTAAGATTAAAATATATCTATTGATGCTAACACTGGATACATGTTCTACTTCAACCACAGCTACATTTCCCACTAAATACGCTACTAAAGATACAAGTGTCTGTGAACAAGTTACATACTTACAGTGTGCCATATGATGATTTCTAGTTATAAAAAGTAAAATTTTCTTTTAATTCTACTAATCGCATTAGAGTATAAGCATTAACAATAATTTTAATGTTTCTAGGGATGAAACTAAACTATTAACAATGATTTTTCAAGGTTGTGAATTTAAAATAATTGAGTTTAATTATTTAAAAACAAGCTTTGTCACTCATATTGTCCTGTTTCCCACTCTGCCCTTATACCTTACAGCTCTGGGGTTATCACACCTTCCTCTTCTTTTAATTCTTGTACTTATGAATCACAACCTATATAACTTTTGAGTTCAAAATAATTTTTAAAATTACATAATACCTTAAGAGTAATTTTTCCAACGTAAATACACTCATAATTAAACCCGGTGTTTCATGACCTATTAATTCAGCAGTTATTATAATCCATCTTTAATTGGATTAGCTATAATTACAATTAAATGGTTTTCTGAATCATAAAGGTTAACTACAAGTCATTTTCCATTTAAAGACTTAAGTATGAGTTGATCATGGTGAGAAAGGAAAGCTACTTCATCTTAAGGTTAATTGCTGAGTCTTTTTCCTATTTTCAGAGGCAGCTCCCTCATCTGTAGCCTTTTATCATCCATAAAACCTCTCAACTCTGCAATGTGATGTCCAAATGCATGATGGCCTTTATTTTGTATATTTTTAAAATTAAGCTGGTACTTACCTGTATCTAAGTATGGGATAAGATAATATCTCCTATATTTCTATGGGATGCTTTCCCTTCAACTGTGTGCAGGGATTCCTGACAGGAGGAGGAGAGGCTGGATATGGAGGTGACCAAAGCCCCTGTAGGTTCATTATTCTTGGTGGCACCTTTACTTTTCCTTCTCTTTACCTCACCCTCACTCCACATATATAAATCTTTATAACATTTCACAGATTAGCATTTTCTACTTATTATTCAGAAAAAAATAATTCAAGAATGAACTACTAATTTTGGACTCCTCAAAAGAGTATTGTTCTTAATAGGATAATTCCTTTCTGTAATAAATCAGTATTTCTAAGTGAAGCCTTTTTCTACACGCATTACAATGAGTGACGGTGTTTGCGAAAGCCTTAGAAAGGCATGCATATAGGTTATAGAATAACACCGGCTGCAGTTCAACAAGTATTGTTAAGGAAGAAGTAGGTGTACAACCCTTTCTTGAGGATCTGGTTCACTTTCATAAACTGTACAAACTAGCTCACAGCCAGACACCTGAATTTCAGTGTTTGCTGTTGATACTTGGCTGGGGCAGAGGGGATGACATCCAGCAATGTTACACAAGAAACAAATCTCCCAGGGTTCAGGAATGTGAGCTGAGAGACCTTTAACAGCCAAGTAGTCTTAAACAGAGAGCTAAGAGGGACAAAGGGCATGGACAGGGGCCTGCACACAGCAAGGGCAGTACAGCCTCACCCTGTGGATTTGGGGAACATGATAAGATGCTGTGGGTTATGAAATGGAAGTCTAAAAAAAATGGCTGAAAGGCTATTATAAAGGTTCTCAACTTCATGGAAGATTTAACAAAGAAGACGGTCTAATCAGAAAATGACATCCTTAGGGCAGTATTAGGCAGATTTCAAGAAATCTTGGTGTGAGTAAAAACAGCCAGGCTGAAGAATGGATCCAAGGTTGGGATAGTCTGTAAGAACAAAAGCAGAGACTTTCACGCAGCTCTCAGTAGGAAATCATCTTGAGTGTGTTAGCCACATAAGGCCTCAGACATGTACATCATGTCTGTTCACTGAACCTGGTGCCTAACCTATTTCTAAATCCAAGGCAAAGTTTACCTCTTAACATTAGAAATTGCCTTACTATTAACACAGTATGTGTTACAAAATAACTATGCTATATGGAAGACTCTAGAAAATGCCTAAGTCAATAGAAAAGGCATTTTCCCTACGCAGTTAATATGTGCACAGAAAATTACCATTAGTAGAAACTACTACTAGAATGAGTGTACGTGGCTGCAGGATAATGCAGGATGATCACTCAGCCTGCAGGGATGGGTGATGCTTCCTAATGGCAGATCTTAGTCTTGAGAGGGCAGAAGAACTACCTCAAAGATGTCTGCAAATACAGATGATGAAGAGTTTTGACTACATAATCCTGGTCTGAAGTTTTGAGTTCACAGTTCTAATAAGTAAATGTGTAATGCTAACACTACATTATAAGACCCCCATGAGAAAAAGACAACTGATAGGATATTCTAGCTACCCGGGCTTCCCCCTGCCCCCCACCAAGGGAGAAAATCTGAGATTTTTGTGTTCTCTTGAAACAAATTTCTCAGGATGAACATAAAACAATAACATAGGTTTCCACTTCTGAGGTAATCTTTACTAACAAAGAGAAACTTATACTTGTAGGTAGAATAATAGAAACTTTTAGAGGGAAAAAACATGCTATTTTAGGAGCCATGGAAATACTACAACAGTATACATTGGATTTTAGGATGTTATTATTGATACTTGATTACAAAACAACTTAGGAGACAGCTATTATAATCCCCCAAATTCCATGACCAATAAAGTAAAAATCTGATAATATAATCAGAAATAATACTGATGAAGAAAACAAAGAATCTGTATCCAAGGAAACCAGTGTGGTTCTTAGGGCTCTCCTTCTGATGAGCTCTGATTTTAATGAACCATCTACAAAACATGAAGGAAAGAACATATAGTCAAGGGTGTATACAGAAAAGAGGCAACAGTCTTAAAGCAAAAGTTTGAGAATGGTATTATAGTTTTTATCTTCACTAAGGACTCAATTTTAATTTAGAGAGAATTTTTAATATGTAGCAAAATACATGTATTTATGATAAGACTACTAAATACAAGGATCTTCAAAATTATGGATCTAATCACTGCTTATGAAAAGTGGTACACAATTCAATTTGTAAAATAATAGTTTGTGCCCTATGTCTCCCCACTGGGAGAATTATCACCACATTATGAGGGATATCATGATCAAGAAATAAAAGCAAAGGTTATGAAGCCTTAGAATCTGTAAATAAATATTTCAGTCAAGACAACTTAAAGGTGAAATGAATAATTCTAGGTAATCACTAGTGAATGAGTTTGAGTAGAAACAGTCTCTTACCATTAGGGAAAAGCCAACAGCACAATTAAAAATAGATACCAATCAAAATATGGAGCCCAGTATGGATGAATAGATTATTAAACACTGCAACAGTTCATGAAGTTTCATCATATGGTTAAAGTCTCTTGTAATAGATGAACATGCTAACTAAACACCTCAGTACATAAATAAAAATACCGAAGCACTTTGATATTAAAACATGCCAAGGTAACTTGCACACATCATGTAGCTCAATCTTTTCTAAATAAGACACTTGAAACTTCATAATATCTCCGTAGTTGTAAGGGAGGTTCATGATGGGGTACTCACATGACTGTTGCTGTGGAAGGATTGGTTCTCTGTCTGAATCAGTAAAAGGGGTCATGGGAGATAGCTTCTAACTTTGGCTTGTATTCCACTCAATTTAACAAACTTCTAGCAATGTCTTAGCCAAAACCTAAATGGCGTCCTTATCAAATATGTCGTTGATGCAAAACTGGAAAAACTGAGGACTATCTCTGATACCAAACACAGAGCATAAAATGGTCCTGACACAAAAATGATGAGGCAGAACCAACACAGAGACATTTAACTAGGGTAAGGGTGACACAATGACAACATAATGCAATTTAACTTGCGTAAGTAAAAACTCCTGTTTGTGCCAGGATAACAATTAAGAGTAGAAGATCTTTTCGTGACAGTATATTAGAGGCAAAGGCTTTGAACTATTAATCAACCACAGACTTTCCTATGTGGATGTACTATCTTGGTCCAGGCGGATGGAAGGCATTTATGTTGAAGCTCACAGTGAGCCAAACACATGATGTGGCTGCTTGTTTGGAAGGCTGATCACAAACATGTGGCAACCGTAACAAAGGAGACAGTCTTGCCACCGAGTCTAGGAATGCTAAGAGCCTTCGGAAGATACTCCTCAGCTTCACGTTCCTCACGGACAGACAGACTGACATAATAAGTTACACTTATTGGCAAGTGGTCAAAATGTTCTAACTAAAAATGGCAAAAAAAAAAAAAAAAGACAACAAAACAAGAAACAGAGCAGAGTGTGATAAAGAGGGGCTAGTGTGTTTGATCATGAGAAGGAAATGGAAGGGTGTGGCTGGCAATTTATTAAGGGATGTCGTGAGGAAGAGAGAGCACTTCTTGATATTTAAAGCTGATCTATAAAGGTAAAGGTAGGGTAGATGTAAAAAAAAAACAGCACTACAGTACAACAAAAAATAACTTACTAAAGTGTTTCATTAAGAAAAAAGGGGGGTGGGGGGAATGGGGATAGGGGATGCCATCGGAAGTGTAAATAAAATATCTAATAAAAAGAAAAGAAAAAAAAACAAAAAAAAAACCAAAAACAAAAAACAAAAAAAAAAAAAAACAAAAAAAAAAAACAAAAACAAAAAAAAAAAAAAAACAAAAAGAAAAAAAACGTTATGTTATGAGGTAAGGTAATCCCATATATTTTGGCAAAATATTTTTTCCGTCTCTCTGTCTCATTCTCTCTCTGTGTCTCTGTCTGTCTGTCTGTCTGTCTGTGTGAGTGAGTGTGTGTGTGTGTGTGTGTGTGTGTGTGTGTGTGATTGATATTGCTATATAGTGTATACTCATTCTGAACCCACAACATTGGGATGAAAATGAGAAGTGGTGAAGCAGCTGACACACACATTCCCTCTCTCTCTCTTTCTTGGATGCTTTCTTAAAGCTTCTTTGCTCTGACATCTTCCACCAACAATAATGGAATGAAATTTCACGCCCACCCCCCCCAAATAAAAACAACTCTTCTTTAGTAGTTTTTTCTCAGGTACTTTATCATAGTACAGCAACATTTTCTCCGTTGTGTATATTCCAATAATTATATTGTCCATGAAAAAGTGACGATTTTATGAATTCATTCTGAGTTCAAATAGAGAAGAGCTATCTATCACACCATGAAGATATCACGTATCTTTTCCTATTCTAAACTTACAACGGGATGTGTATACGTGAATTTATAGCATAAAATGTACAAATATACAAATTTCTATTACTATGACTAAAGTTTGGTCTGATGATTTCGTTACTGTGATTTGAGAAATAGAATTGTAGCTGCACATTTAGGCAGAGAGCAGCATAGACGGCTCCTATTTTTTCTGAATCTTTAAAAGTGTACCACATGTTTTCTTACTTATTTGCTGGATTGATTCCCCACATTCAATTGTGAGCTTTTATTTCTTTGGTTTAGAATCTGTATCAAAGCTAGGCATTGAAAGCTGCTCAGACCACCGGAATGTCATGAACTGATGCTGAGAACTATAGAATGTTTACACACTAGCTCACTTCTGAGTGTGGTAGGTCATTGTAGCCCTGATACATCTTTGTCCATTGAAAGCAGAAGCCATAAAAGTCAGACTTCTGTTTTTGCCAATGTATGTGTATTTATTTATTAATTTGTGAAAATCATATTGAGAAAATTAAATTCATCAGTGAGTAACTCACTTTTGTATTTGTTGTCAACATCAATAACAAAATTTGCCTAATTTACATATATTGCAAATTTGGTATTCCTTTTTTTAATATCATGGATCAGTAGACACTCACATAATAAATACGCTTTTACCTTGCATCAGTTGAACTTCAAGAAAAATTAATTACATTCATCATTTCCTGATTTATTTTTTTCTGTAGCTTAAGTATTCCCATGGCAACGACACATTTTTTGTTAATTTCTGAGTTGAGGAAGCACCTTGCTGTAGCCTTCTCTGCATTTATCGAGCACTTTTGCTGAAAGATATAAGACCTATAGTCGCTTCTTACTATCTCATTTGCTGCTATTTTTAATTTAGAATATATATTATACATAGAGCTATTCATTTTGCTTGATTTTATACTCTGTAACCTTCTGCTTCCAGTTATTTTAAGGCATTTATTAGCTATGAGTTTACACAATCAATCATGATTAAAAACAATAATGTAACTATTACTAGGTTATTTTAAAATCTAAGTTGCTATAATCACGCTTACAAAACCATAAATCTAGACGTATCATTAAAAATATAATTCCTGCTTCATAAAAAATTCTGTGTAAGTATATCAAAGGAGAGCTCACTACTTTTTCCAAATTGTCATCGCCCCCACTGACCTCTCTGTTTTCACATTTCACTCATTAAATGTTTCTTGGTAATTAATTTATTTACCTTCCTTTTGCTCCACTTAAAATGTAAGAAAATCAATTGTATGCAATAGTTGTATGAAAAATCAAATTTTCCCAATATTTTAAAGGTGGTGCTTTCAACATTAGATAAGCATGCTAGTCTGATTTTTTAAACACTTTTAAATATTAAAAAAATGCCTTTTTGTTTCATATTCTTATTTCATTTTTTGTTTTTTCTAATTCCTTTCTTTTCTAATAATAGTAATGTTGGGAGCCAACTTTTAGCAGAAAGCGGCTAGAAAGCAGCTATCATCTTTGCAGCCATCCCGAGCCATATACCCTGATAGAGACTTGTTTTTCAACAGCCTACAACAGCTGAAGCACACTCTGACAAACATCTTGTTTATCCCACATAGCTTGTTTTGCTGTTTAGTGACCCCAGCTGCCTGGTGCACGTGGTAAAATGTCTTCACTTGTGTTCTCCTGCTTGTGCTTATAAATACCCAGGATTTCCTTGTAGTAGTGTCAATAGGAGGAGAATATAGTCTATGAGAGACAGTGAACGAGACTTGACTACACACCCTGTTTTGTTTCCATTCTTCGCATCTCTTCCCCTTCTTCCCCCGACTCTCTCTCTTGCTAGACCCTGACCCTCGGACCGGAGCAGCACAGCAGTCTGGGACATTTTGACCCCCAATGTGGGGCAGAGCGGTCCTCAACATTTTGACCCCCAATGTGGGGTAGCTTGGGCCTCAACATAGTAAGAAGAAATAAAAGCCATGTTTGACTCTTATTTGATTTCTACTTTTCCAACAGTAGTTTTACTCATTTGTATTCTGTCCATTATGTTGTAAGTAAACTACAAAACTGTTAAACTAGTGTGTGTGTGTATGGTGTGTGTGAGCATGTGCGTATGTATGTGTTTACATATATGTATGTATGCATTTGTGTATATGTATGTGTGTGTGTGTGTATGAGTGTGTGTACATGTATGTATTTGCTGGTCCACGTGAATATGGAATCCAGAAATCATCAATTATTTCCCTTATTACTCTCTGAAGTGGAAAATCCTAGTTTCTTTGGAGGCTCACTTGTGTCATGATGATTTTCAGAAAACTATCTGGAAAAAGGGCATGTGATGTTTTGCCTCAGCAGACGCTTGAGAGAACACATGATCTTTGGAAAAGATCTGATTCTTGAATGGTGGTTATGAGTGGATCAAGCTACCACTGCTGATTCGTGTGAACTGAACTGCTGATATCCTGAAAACGAAGACTGGAATTGCCCCAAAGAACTCTTTCTAAACAAGTCCACATCCTCCATTGCGCTATTAATCTTTCCTTTCTGCTACTTCCGGTGGTCCATGGGCTAGAAGGGAGGTTAAAGCATTTAAGAATCCTTATTAAAGTAGGTTTTGAAAATTCTTTTTTTTTAATTTTATTTTATATTTTATTTACATTTAAGATGCCATCCCCTTTCCCCATTTCCCCTCCCTAGAAAACCCCTGTCCCATGTCCCCCCTTTCCTTTTTGCTTTTATACAAAATTTTTTAATGTTAATCAAAGGATTTATAAGTTTGGTAATGCTCAATCAGAAGTGTAACCCAATACCCAACCTAGATATAAAAACTATCTTTGACTGGTGGAGACATGTGAACATGGGCCTCCATGCCCCCCCTCTCTCTTATCACCTAGCTTCTCCTCTCCTTCATCTTCTCTCCTTACTCCATCTCTTCCTCTCAGTACTCCTTCCCACTTAGCTCCTCCTACATATCACTCTTCCTGTTAAAGTAAAACTTTTCTCTCAAAATACAATTAGAGCATACTTATTCCTAATTGTACCAGTGAGGTACAAGACAGTTCTAATACCCAGTTCATCATTTTGGTGACTAACCAGAACCTCTGTCATCTCTTCTAACTAAAACACTTACTTTTGATCCTGGCTTTTTTTTGGGGGGGGGGGAGGCTTTAGAATGAATGTCAGCTGAAAACCATCTACTCAGATCTTTTTTCTCAAAGTAAATAGCCAGGATTGGCTATGAGACTATAGGTCTTCAACCCTGTCAGAAATCCAGAATGACTGAGTTAACTGAAGTTATGGGAAGCACTAAATATAGCTTCTAAAACTTAGCCAATTTATAGAGACCGCTGAACACCTGGAAAGCCCCTATACTACCGAACATTGGAGCATCAAATCTTCAGCCTTCTGGCCCAGAGTCATCTGACAGACCTTAGTGATGCAGGATTATTAAGGGCTGATTAGTCTGTCTAGGCAGATATAATCAGTCGACTATTCTGCATGTGTGTCCTTTTCTGGACAGTAATTTGTCTGTAGATGGAAAGAGGCAATTCTTGCCTAGTGGCTGTCACCACACAACTGGAGTAACTCCAAAGATGCTCAACTTCTTCTTAAAATCCACGACAGGAAGTTGTCAGGAGCAGACAGATCTCTAATCAGAATGGACATTAATATACAAATATTTGTAGCGTCAATTCTATAGACTTCTGATGTTTTGAAAACCAACTATCCATGTAAGGTAACCAGGACTGTTGTCTGTTCACTCCTCTCAGCTATTTCTAAATAAAATATGGGAAACCTCCTTACAATAAACTCAAAGCCATGAAATTGCTATAGTCCCTTAACTCATAGGTTAACCGTCCCAAATCAGTTAAAAAAGTTAAAGAAGGACTGGGTCTAGGTCTTGTATTCCTAAATGTGTTATACAGGCACAATGCCCATGAGAGTATCAATATGCATCTCACTTTTATATTAATAAGATGCTCATACCAATGAAAACCTTAAATTTGAAATCAAAGTAAATTTTGAACCATTTAAGAAATTATAACTTCATCTTGATAATAATTATACAGATTTCTACCAATAGGTTATGGCTATGCAATAAGTCCTAGCTAATCCTCCCTGTTCCAACAAACCCACTACTTTTCCCTAGAAAGACAGACCATTATTAACCACATTAGTCCCCAATCCCAGGGAATAGGGGCGCTGACTCTTCTTTAACTTCTTCAAGCTGATTACGGGTGTTGAGATATTAGAGGAGTGGTGGCGGGAAGAGTAAGTTGATAAGTCTCTGAAGCTGTGTCTTCACTGAATCCAGATGGAATTCCAGGACATCGGAAGTTTGGGCAGGTCTGCTCAGTATGCTTGATGAGTAGATACACTAAGGCTGTGAATTCTTCTGCTTTGTGATCCGTGCCCTCCCTAGGGTGCCTCTGGACTCAGTTTCCAGAGGGGAGCAGATCTTCTGGGAGACTGCTCGAGCCGCCGGTATCCGGGCCAGAGCGGTTTTGAAAATTCTAAACCTACAACTCTCTGTTCTCCACTTTGTTCATTTTGGTGTGTGTGTGTGTGTGTGTGTGTGTGTGTGTGTGTGTGTGTGTGTGACAGAGAGAGAGAGAGAGAGAGAGAGAGAGAGAGAGAGAGAGAGAGAGACTCTCACAGAGCCAAGAGATTTACCTGTTTCCATCATCAAGTACTGAAATGACAGACAGAAGCTGACACTCCCAGTTTTTTCATTTTTTTTTTTTTTAACATGAGTACTGGGGAACATCCAAGATGTTCCTTTTAATATGAACTTTATAGAATGTATTTCTTAAAGTCTATATTATAGAAGGGACCCATTATAGAAGGGACCTTGGAGATTCCTACCGATGAGATGATACATTTTAAAATGTGATATGTCTACTATGTGATAAAAATTAGAAAGCATTCATTTTCCAAAACATTCAAGGATATCTCTTCTGTATAACTGAGCCTACAGATGTAAATTTCTGCTTGAGGAGAACTGAATACTTTCAAGGTCACAGATGCCAGACACCATTTCTCATATTCAATCACCAAATGAAACCTTGGTTAACTTCTTTGCATCTCAGTTCTCATCTATGTCTTTGGGACTTATTAAGATGATTAAGTGTTTATCCATATAAATCAGAATAGCGAACAATATAAGAATTATTTTTATCTTATTACTCTGATATTTATAGAAATTCATGCCCTTATGAACACAAAGGAAGAACTGTCTCCTCTCTTTTTCCTCTCTGCGCTCTCTCTCTCTCTCTCTCTCTCTCTCTCTCTCTCTCTCTCTCTCTCTCTCTCTCTCCTGGTTGATGGTTGAGAATGAATTCTACTTTAGAACAATTCTGCATACCTTACCTTTTGCTTGGAAACCATTCATAATAGTGTAAAAAAGTGGCGGACATGACTTAATATCCATCTCTCTCCTCTCTTCCCATCCTGTGCCTCCTCTCTTTTCTCTATTCTACCTCACTCTTCTTTCTTTCCCACCATTTCTCCATTTGACCATTTCAGAGTTGAGACTGCACCATTCTTGACCTGAGTGCAATGACACATTTATTTATTTATTCATTCGTTTATTTATTTATTTATTTATTTATTTATTTATTTTGTACTGCTCTAATCAGGACCTGTTTTCTGTACTCTTACAGTAATGAATAAGATGTAGAAACCAGAGGGGTCAAGGACACCACAAGAAAACCCACAGAAAAAACAAACCTAGACTCATATAAGGCTCTCTGACACTGAACAAATAATAAGCGAACCCACATGGATCTACCCTAGGTCTAACCTAGGCCCTCTACATTTATGGTACAGTTTTGTAGCTTCTAGTTTCTGTGAGAATCCTAAATGAGTGAGCGGGGGCTGTTTCTGATGCTTTTAACTGCTTTGAGGACCCTTGTGCTCCTACTGGATTGCCTTATCCTATCTTAACATGAAAGGTTCTAAGTTTTACTGCAACTTGATATACCATGTTTGGTTTATATCCCTGGAAGAACTGCCTTTTACTAAGAGAAAAATTGGATGGGGAGGAAGGAAATGGGAGGAGATAGTAGAAGCAGAAGCTGAAGGAGTGAGGGAAAAATGTAGTCCAGATTACATATAATAGAGAAATTAATAAAAATATTAACAGTGTATTAAAAAAGATGTTGGGCATATTCCTCTAACAATCTCTGTCTCTTCTAGTTCCACTCTTTCTGCATTTTGTCTCTCCTTGATCCCCCCGTTTCTCCCTCCTCTGTTATCTTCCTCTCTCCTCTACTTACTGCCTATATGATCCAGTTAGCGACATACCCTAAATCCAAATGGGAGCAAGTGGGGAATTAAACATATACACTTCTGTATTTACTAAAAAAGATATAGAAGAGGAAGAGGTGACAATCTTCACAAAATGTAAACAGCACATAAGACTGAGTAACTGACACTCCATCATCATTTCAGATGCCACGACCATGAGAACTATGAGAAAATGTAAACTTTTGGATAGGATAAAAAGTAGAATATTTTCAGAAAAGAGCTTTTTGCCCAATAAGAACATGGTAGAAAATAACCAATGTCATCTGATATTGTGTGTGTGTCTGTGTGTGTTTGTGTATGTGTGCATGTGTGTGAGTTTGAGTATATGTGTAGTTTGCATAGAGTGGGTGTGGAGGGAGAAAGAGATTAAGTGGAGTAGAACCACTTAATGACTTAAACTATTTTAATTAATATTCCACGTTGACTCCCTTGATCCAAATGATAGTCATGTTGGTATTTGAAGTCTAATGGCAACATTTTCTCTAAAGCCCAATTCTTAAACTCTTCTGTGAAGTGTCTGCTTAGTCATCACATTAGTCATGTGGAATGCTGAAATTCTGATTCATTGAGGGTGTGAATGCCTTGTTTCTGAATTTGTAAGCTTCATAGAAGCTCCTTGCAACAGCTTCTCTGTGTGTGTGCGTGTGTGTAAATTATTTTTAAATTGCACATTATCTAACAATACTTTTAAATCGTTAAAGAGAACAAAAATCTTCCAACAAATTATACTTAAAATCACTAGCTGAACTCTGCATTGGGGGCCACTGGTCATATCCATGATGACCATAATTGTACTTTTTTTGTTTATAGACTCTTGAGACCTAAGCAATGCTGGCTTCTTGTGAGGCTGAATTGGGAATATTTTTACATGGTAAACTCAAAGAAAAAGCTATTACTACAGTGAAATAGGCTCTAACTAGGAAAAAACATGAATGTTTTAATGGTAATTTTCAAGACATCATAAGTGGGTTTTGAGTTTAACCCAAGTCATATATTAAGAATCATCATTAAAATTTTGTGAGACTATAAGGAGACCATGATGTAACCCTACTTCACACTGCTGCCTCTGGGGCTCACCTCCTATCATTAAAATATCTTAGACGATTTCTTTTTCTAGAATTTTTGGTATCCATTTTTACAACAGCAAATACGAATGCTAACAGGAACTAGTATCTCATATCTAAGGCAAGGACTAAGTCACAGAGGGCATGCATATGCTCTGGTGGACTTAAGCTTAGCTTTTATTTTTCAGTCAACAGTTAAATTGTTATCCATATATGCTTCATCTTAATTGAACCTTAAGTAGCCTTTCCATTTCTTTATAACCAATAATAATTACTTTCATGCGGTCAAAGAGAGATCTATCTCTGAGTTGCAACATCTCAACCATAAGCTGCAGGTAGTTATGGTTTTTAAAGCTGTAAGCAGTTTGCTTTCTTGCCTACATCACTAAGGTACAAATAAATAGGTACAATAGTGTATTAGTGCTTGTTTTACAAAACTGCTTCAGTTGTGATATACATTTTTAATATAATAATCTGACTGCACTATGATGAAATGTTCTAGAATGGATGAACTCATAAAAATTCATTGGTAATGCCTGTTTCTCAATTAAGGAAAGTCTGTCTATGAAGCTTAGGAGAATTGCTTGTAATGAGTAGAAAGCTCAATCATGTTTCCCACAATTATTGCAGTTAACACTTGCATTTGGCTTGCACAGACTGTCAGTTTAAGCTATCTTCCAAGGACAGGCTCCACTGACCTTCTGTGCATTGGTTCCCTCAAGAAGAAAAAGGTCCTGATTTGTACGATTCTGTTACTATTTTATTTAGAAAACTAGCAAAGAATTTGCCCAAATATAAGAAGCATTTTGAAGAGTGTTCTGGGTCTGAAAGGTTTCACAGTTTCACAGTTTCCCTACAATATGAATATCACAGAAGTGGAAAATGAGGTTACCAGAATTGTAATTATATACTTGATTGACAGCCCATGGACAACTTGAGATCTCTGTTCCTCTAGGCTTGTACTTCCTTTGCCTTGTCCTTCTTATACCTGACGAATAAAGGAATCGCAACAATTGTAGAGCATCTCTGGGGTCCTTATTACACTGCCTGTGATCTCCCTGCCTAAGCAGAGCTGTGTGGTACATCATGGATGATCAGACGGTCCTTTCACAAGGCAGTTTACTCTTTGTTAACATTGAAGAACATTACAGCAAGTGATCTGGGGAAATCCAAATGGCCAAAAGACACATTTAAATTTAATATATATATTGTTCCAAGGCCTTGCAGAGTAAAGGCATGGTACAAAATTAATCTAGCCAGTTAGACATTGCAGAAAACACAACGCATCTGCTAGCCGCCTCTGGAAGAAAACAGTGGCGTTTGTCTAGACTCCATGATTCATTTTGGCATAAGTTGTTACTGATGGAAGCCAAATTATCACAGCCTCATCTGACAGATTACCTCCCAGGAAGATTTTTAAACATGTGTGGCTTTTTAAAAACTTAAACAAGTGTATTTTTAGATTATTTTCTGTGTCCCGGAGGTCTCTAAGATCCACAACATCTCCATATATATAAAACCAAAAAAGATAACAAATAATGAACTGGAGACCTGATTATTTTTTTTCCATCTCCTTACAGCACAAGCAACTGATCTTTTAATGGCTATGGCTTTTAAACCTCTAATTTTGCCTTCAAATCCTGCTCATTGTCTTCTAGAGTTTGCTGGGTTGGGGTGTTTCAGGTTTAAGCAAAGGGCCACTGACAGGAAGGGAGCTATAAATCCCAGAATGGCATCCAGAGGAAGCTTTCTCCAGAAGCTCTGCCCAGTCTGATGAGTGTATTTCAGTTTCACGTCAACATTTATTTTCTTTTGCAACTTAATTTGCACAAAAGCAAGCAGTCCTCCTCTGCCTCCTAAAATATATGTGAGTGGGTGTGTACGTAAGGAGAGACTAGCACAGTGAGTGGTGAGGAGGAAGCAGTAAGGAAAGTTCAGCTTGTGCCTGTGCTTATCGTCAAACTTCTGTATAAGAGTCATGGCCATAGAGCTCTTTTGTTAGTGGGGTCAGGGGTGAGGCTATTTCTTAAGCAACGGTGTTCTGAATCTATGCGAAGAAGACAGGAAGTAGAAGCACAGCGTAAACACTGCCTGAAGTGTTAAGTTCGGAGCGTGGGTTTCATTTATGAATTCCATCTGTACTACACCAATAAACTCCCCTCTGCGGTGAAGCTATGAGTAAAGACAGTAATGGGTGCACACACTGTTGTCTCCTGAGCAACAGTAAATATGCTGGATTGGAGTCTGCTAGAATGTCAGCTTCCCACGTCAGAAACACGTGACAGTTCTATTCTGCACTCACCACTACGTACTTTCATATGACTATGAGTTGATTTGTCTATCAAACATGTGGTGCAATGAAGGCGAAATGCCACCTAGCACATCACTGACTGCGTGCAGCTTTTGTTCACTGTGTGGCCTATGCTGTACTCCCTGATCCAGAAGACTCATCACAGAACAGTTCCTTGTAAGGCTCTGATGCCAATATTTTGTTGCAATTCACCATTTGTGCTGATGGTAGTAAGCGACACTTGTTTTATTTATCTTGCATAAATAATAATACACTATTAAAAATTTAAGTGTGTAAATCTCCTCCAAAAGGAAATTCAGTTAAGCTATTTTAAAAATACAATCAGGATAGTGAGACACAGACATTATTAACTATAAAATACAAACTTACAACGACCAGAAAATGAATAGAAACTCTAGAGTAGCCAAGAGCCAGACATGCCCCTGACAACAGAAATCAGTGTTGAAATCAATCATCACAGTTCACTTGTCTTAAATTTTCATTGTGCATCTTGGGCAACACACTCAACTGATCCTTCCAACACTGTCCTGCCCAAGACTATTTACAAAGTTTAAGCAACAAACCTATGAAGCAGAAACCTGTGTGTGTGTGTGTGTGTGTGTGTGTGTTATCTCCCATAGTGCACAATTATTCCACAGAATGGCACTATCTTGTCCTTATGATACATGGACAGTTCTCTGCTCTACTCTAAGTTTCCTTCTGGTTTGAGTTATATTCCCAAAGTGTCTCACACTCAATGAACTGGTATTGCTCCTTTCAACATAGTCCACTGTCTAAACAGTACCTCACTGCTTATTTTCACATTGGCTCCTATGAAAATCCCCAGACAGTAAGCAGATGGTGGTGGCAAGAATCTTGTCTCTGTCATGTTTTTCTTGGCAGCTTCTCCTTTGTCTTGAGTTCCAGGTCCTCATTAGTCCATACACGTGGAGAAAAGGCTGACTCCAGCATGTCAGGTTTGCATTTTCATTCTTTTTAAGGAGCTGAGCATGAGATGTGTTGCACAATATTAGTTCCCTTGAGTTTGTCTCTCCTAAAGATGATGCACTACACGGTTAAAATATCAGCATCACTTTTCTAAACTTTTCTGTGATTCCAGTGTCTGGTAACATTCAAAAAGAAACATTAATTTGTTATATTTTCCTGATCATCATAACTGCTAAATGTGAATTTATTTAAAAAAATAAAAAATATATTATTGACATGTGAATTTTAATATATGCAGACTCAAGTAAAAGAACAAATGTGGTGTTAAAAGAACTCTGGCAGGCTCATGCTAAGGTGGATTTGCTATTCTCAGGCACTGGGACTCTGACATTAAGTCCTAAGTTAAGCACTCTTCACTCATTCCCTCAAGGCTTCCTCTACTCCCCACCATAGAAATCATTTTTTTTTTCCACACACGTCTCTCACATTTAGATCTGTCATCCTTGGGGTAATGTCCTGAGAAGCTACATTATTGGAAAGAAGGTATGTGTCTTTTTTTCATAGAGGGGGTAAGAAATGTAGACTTTACAAAGGCTGGCCCAGACATTCTCTAACATTCAGCCAAAGGGAGTCTGAAAGGAATAAAATGGTAGATGTTCCCCATTGACTGAAGGTAACTGTTCAGGGCCTTTGTGAAGCATATTCTTAAAAGCTTAAAATCAGGTTAGGACAGAGATGTACAGGGAGGAAGGTATTGAAGGTCCCATAATCACAAGGAAGAAGTAACAATCTAGAGATGGATGAGTTACCCACCAAGGAATATAGCAATTATGCATAATCAGAAACTGAGCACACCAGGGATTTGCCAATTTTTATTATACACGTTACTCACAAATAGATATTGTTTAACTCAGAGCAGGATAAGCATGACAGAAAGTCATGGCAAAGAGCTCATTTTGACATTGTAAATACTAAATCTCACCAGCAGACAGGAAGACAGGTTCTCTGAAAAAAAATGGTAGTAGCACCATTTTTTTTTAACTGACTAAAGTTATCACTAAAACAAAATTTTGCTGTAGGTTATTTTATAGATAGTATACTAACTGATATAATTGATATTGCAGTTGTCTTGCAGTTTGCCATCATTTTTAACTTCATGGAAGGTACTTAAGCAAGTGCAAAGCCATGATAGTAGTTAAAACAAGAATATCTTGGAGAAAAGATTTGATGTTGCTGCACAAGTCATGAGTGGCCAGAATGGAGCAGAATTGCATCTACCAATTGATTGGCTTGTCTCCTGTTATAAAACCATAGCATCTATGACCTTAATTAACATGATGCCCTCACATGGTTGAAAGTTGCCTGTTTTATAATATAGTCCCCTGTATTATATAGATAGCTATCTATTTTAGCAAAGATTACAGAGTGAGCAACTGGATATTATTTAATCAGCCGAGGCACTAGATCCATTAATGATATCTGGTTTATGTCAACTAGCAATTGTTATCTGCTTAATGCATACTCACAAGAACAGTTGTAATAGCTTCTAGGCCATTAGATTAAAAGGATAGGGAGTTCTGAAAGTTTATACTGTAATAAACAAATATGGCTAAGCTTAAATATAATCAAACATTATTTCAGTGTCATAAAGATAAACTGTTAATGTCATTGCCTATTAGAATGCTAGTATTGAGATTTGTGCATGAAGACAATAGTCAACTTCTTGTGTGGTGTCTAAAACTAACAATTGTTAAGTTTAAAAACTTTCATCAAGACTACACAACTTATAGTTAAATATTAAAGTATTATTCTCAATATTACTAGTAAGTCCAATAATTAGTTTAAATGTCAAAGATATACATTACCTCTCCTTAAAGAAGTATATTTTATAAAAAAGGAAAAGAATGTAGGTTAAAAGAAATTATGTGTTCATGTACTTCTTTATGGTACTAAGGGCCTCGGTCATGGATGCAAGCAGTCTATACAATTAAATTGTGTGACCAGTCTGTTTGATTTAACCTACTTGAAATTTAATGTTATGTGAAATTTAATCAATATCTTTATATCCAAATTTTATACTTCTTAAAATGAAGAAATTTTCATGGACTTTAGTCAAAATTCTATGAAAGTAACTGAAGCAGAATTTTCATGAACATATAAAATACATGTTATGCATTCAAATGTAATTCTAGGCTAATTAAAATGCAGTAGCTCTTATAATTAAAAAATAGCTATTTCATGAAAGATGGCAGTAATAAAAATCTCCTGGGTTGTATATTTTTCTGGTGTTTGAGACTTCATACATTTATATAATGTGCTTTGCTAAAATGCATTCATTACCATTCCTCCCCACCCAGTTTTTCCTCTATCTGCATCCCCTCAACGTTCCCTGTCAAGCTCATGTGTTCTTTGTATTTTAGAAATCCACATCTGATAGAGATAATCTCCAATATATATAAAGAACTCAAAAAAACTAACCACCCAAAAACTAAACAACCCATGTGTTCTCTGTATTTTAAAAATCCACATCTGATAGAGGGCTAATATCCAATATATATAAAGAACTCAAGAAGCTAACCACCAAAAAACTAAACAACCCAATCAAAAAATGGGGTATAGAGCTAAACAGAATTCACAACAGAGGAATCTCCAATGGCTAAGAAACATTTAAATAAATGTTCAAAGTCCTTAGTGATCAGGGAAATGCAAATCAAAACAACTTTGAGATTCCACCTTATATCTATCAGAAGGGATAAGATCAAAAACTCAAGTGACAGTACTTCTTGGAGAGGATGTGTAGAAAGAGGAACACTTCTCCATAGCTGGTGGGATTACAAAGTGCTACAACCATTTTAGAAATCAATCTGGAGGTTCCTCAGAAAACTGGAAATAGTTCTACCTGAAGACTCAGGTATACTACTCTCAGGCATATACCCAAAAGATGCCCACCATCCCACAGAGGCATGTGTTCCACTATGATAATAGTGGTTTTATTTTTGATAACCAGAAGCTAGAAACAACCTAGATGTCCCACAATGGAAGGATGGATACAGAAATTGTGGTTCATTTACACAATGAAATACTACCCAGCTATTAATAATGAGGACACCATGAGTTTTGCAGGCAAATGGAGGGAACTAGAAAATATCATCCTGAGTGAGGTAACTCAGACATGCATGTTATATACTCACTGACAAGTAGATATTAGCCAAAAAAAAAAAGTACAGAATAAATAGGATACAATCCACAGAACTCAAGGTTAACATACCGAAGGGCCCAAATGAGGATACCTTAATCCCATTTGGGAGGGAGAAGAAAGCAACCACTGAATGCAGAGGGAGGGACTTGTCTGGAAGAGGAGAGAGGAAAGGGAAAAGGGGAACATGATCAGGTATTGATGGGGGGGGTGCAGGAGAGAAGCCCTGGAGGGCCAGCAGAATGAATGGAAATATGCAACCTCAGGGGATGGGAGGTGGGAGGACCCTCTAGAAAGTACCAGAATTCGAGAATTTCAAGACTCAAATGGAGGGACCTTAGATGAAATGCTAACACTGGAGAGGGGGAACTTGTAGAGTCCACCTCCATTAGAAAGACAGGATGTCAAGTAGAAGGATGGAGTTGCTATCCCACAGTCAGTAACTCTGGCCCAGAATTAGGCTTGTTTTAAAGAGCTGCAGGGACAATAAATAGAGAAAAGACTGAGGCAAAAGCACTCCAGTGACTGGCCCAACTTAGCATTCATCTCAAGGAGAGGCTCCAAGGCCTGACACTATTACTGATGCTATGGTGTGCTTATAGACAGGAGCCTAGCATGGCTGCCCTCAGAGAGGCCCAACAATCAGTTGACTGAGAGAGAAGCAGATACTTATACCCAATCATTGAACTGAAGTCAGGGACCCCTGTAGTTGAATTAGAAAAAGGCTGGAAGAAGCTGAGGAAAAGAGAGACCCCATAAAAAGACCAACAGTCTCTTCTCACCTGGACCCCTGAGATCTCTCAGAAACTGAGCAACCAACCAGGCAGCATACAGGAGCTGGTCTGAGGCCTGCAACATATATACAACAGAGGACTGCCTGATCTGGCCTCAGTGAGAGAAGAGGTACCTAACCTTGGAGAGACTTGAGGATCCAGGGACTGGAGAGGCTTGGCAAGGGTTTGGGGGTAGGGTAGGGACATCTTCTTGGAGACAGGGGGGAGAAGAAATGGGATGAGGAACTGTGGGAGGGCAGACTGGGAAGGGGATAATGTTTGGACTGTAAGAATAAAGGTAATAATAATAATAATAATAATAATAATAATAATAATAATATTAATAATAATAACCAATTGAGCCTGCTTAGTATTGCCTCTCTGTAGTGAGCATATCTATCAGAGACTGAGTTTCCTTTCAGGGAACATACCCCATGAAAACTTATCCTATATCTCTGCCCCAGAACCCAGCAATTGACACTAGTTCCTCCACTGAGGAAGGACTTTGTGACCACCTCCGGTTTTCATGCTATGGTTTTAATTGGCTTGATATTATACATGTCATGTGCATGCAGTCACAACCACAACCACTGGAGTGTATGTGTTTGACAGCTCTGTCATGTTTGACAAATACTTTTTCCATGCACACATTTACTACCAGTGGCTTCCATAATTATCCCTGAGCCTTGAGGTAAGGGTTTTGTTTGTTTGTTTGTTTTTTGTTGTTTGTTTGTTTTTTGGTGGTGGAAATATTTTGTTTGCTTGCTTGCTTGTTTTAATATTTGTCTCATTTAGAATGATCATTCCACATTATCATATATATATATTTTTGCCTATTGACCAGTTATGGTTCATTGTATTAATCCCACCTACTACAAAAACCACTTTTTTGATGAAGGTAGAGAGTCACATTTTTCTATGAATGTAAAATAAGAACTTGGAGGATAGTTTATTACTATGTCCATTTAACAGAACAATAGCATTAGGCTCCTCTCTAAGACCTATGACCTAACTGGTCATGAGTTCCTTACCCGTTTTTTGAAACAATCATGGGTTCTGTGAAGGGGGCTTTAACCCAACCAAAAAAAAAAAAAAAAAAAAAAAAAAAAAAAAAAAGGTTGACTATTCCCAACATATTCATACTGCTAAATGCAAGAGTTAACTCATCTTGCTAAATCAGTGATTATTGGAGCTCTCAAGCCTCACAGTCTGGTAAGACTATTAGCTATTTTTCTACCCTAGTAGTATGCATAGATACTTTTAGTTCCATGAAAGCCAGAGGGTAAAGATGAAGCTTTTCCGTTAGTACCAGCATGAGTTTTCCATGTCTTGTCATATGCAGTATTTTCAGCAACAACATCTTATTATCAAGTTTTAGAGAGTAACCAGGAGAAATTGAAATTGAAATAATTTTGGGAGTGTATATAGGAACCCACTGACATGGGCCCATACTTGGCATGAGCTTTTGATTTAATATGTTATGCTGTTTAGTGAGGCATTGTCCATTGTAATAGTGTAACTTCATTATATATATATATATATATATATATATATATCATAAATATATATATTTATGATATATATCATAAATATATTTATAATTATATAGAAACTATGTTTACATATGTCAAACACACACACACAGACACGCATGCACGCACGCACACACAGGGAGACACACACATAATGCATATATGTTCTTTAGCCCTACCAGGTTTGAGACTTGTAAACTTCCTACCTAATTCAGCCTCCCAATAGCTAGAATTACAGACGTGAGCTACCAGGCTGAGTTTCATGTATTTTTTAAATGCTAGCTCGTGTAAATAATTTAAATATACTTTTATGAAGTACTATATACCAGACTAATGGTATTGTTTAAACAAACAAACAAACAAACAAACAATGTACACAGTTGATTTTGTTTGTACTGTTCCAGTGCATTTACTCTAGCATCTGTTTCCTTTCTTCCCAGTCAGTCTACTGATGAATGTACATTTACTGATACACCACATTCATGCAGTTACCAATGTAGGCCAATGCTTGTGTGCAGGGTTGATTCTAAACTGTCCACGACAGACCAAGTTATTGAGTAGACTATGAAATATTTTTCCAACCATGTGACATTCTAAATAGACTATTTAAGATGAGCATTTGAACACAACTCATGAAAGTTAATATCTGTTGATTTACCATTCTTATATATCCTGGGGGAGAAATTAACACCTGTGTTATGAAAAATGCACACCACAGGCTGTCTGCAATGTGTGTTATGTTTGAAAGATGCTGATCTGCCACAGATGCCAACATACATTCTAATGCTGCAGTACATACTCTGGAATAGGGGTGAAAGTGCTGAGTCTCCTCAAATATGCATGAGATAGCTGATACCTACTCAGCATGCCCCAAAACTGCTGGCAGAGATTCAACCAGGAAATAAACATAAAACAGTATTTACATTCAATACAGAATTTCATCAAAACCAGATTATCATAGTTGAGGAAGGTAAATGGAAGGCAGTGTTTGTATCTATGTGGAGCAAGGAAATTGAAACAATGATAAAATCCATTAAGCAAGTTTGGGTTAGGCATGTTGTTGCTTTTGAAAATGGTGAGTTTTAACTGTCCTCACCTGAGGTCCAGTAAAATCCCATGATTGGAAGAATCAAAGACTAATTGAAAAGGACCTGACCTAGCAGTGTTGTGCTTCCCTATGTAGAAGTTGACTTTCTTCACCACATAATGACATGTATATGGGTATGGAGGCAGAGCTTAATGATGGCAATGACATAAGTGCAGAAGGCATGCTCATGTAAGTTTCTCATTTGGATATGATTAATATACAATCCTCAAATTCTATAGATAAAGAATGGTAGATATTTTCTATTTGGAAACTATTTTGATGCTTGCATCTCCTATGAGGACCACAAACAAGACTTTGTGCCATCCTTTATGAACTTTGCCATTTATTTCATTTATTTGGGAGCAACAAATAAGGTAGCATTTCTTTTCCAATAAAACCCATCTAAACTTTAAGAGCGCCCATCCTGTTATCAGCAATATGTTCTCTCGGCTTGCTCTTTTCTCTTTTTATCTGCAGGTAGTCTAGGCAGTCCCTGGGGGGGTGATTGATTTCTTCTATTCCACCTCCACAGTGGCACTGAAGCACATACTCCCCCTCAACAGGCCAGGAACACTGTAGCCACTGTGTACACAGTGAGTCTAACAGATTTTTGCCTGATATTTGGAAGGCATCTTCCTCTACTCTAATATGTTTTGGTAATATTTCATGGTCAGAATAGTCCTAAATGCCCATTCCATTTTTCCTTCTTGAAATCAATAATGGAAGATTTTTATTCAGAATTTCTAAACCATTCTTGGTAATTTTAAACTAAGCATTAGTAATTCTTTCTAAAGAACAACCAAACAAAAACTATTTTATTTTATTTTAGTCAATACAATCTTAAGGCAACAACTATTATTAGAGTTTGGTGTTATGTTATAGGATGTATCTTTATCTTTTCAAGATTGTGCACCACAAAAAAGCCATTTAAATGTAATATTATGCTTGAATCAGCACGATACTAGATGCTGGTACTTATGTTTCCATTTAGTACTTATGGGAGGGATGATTTAATTTCATTAATGAAGGTAGTATCCTTGTCACTCTGGAAAATCAACACTGATCTGCAAAGAGTGTCTATGAGGAGAAAGAATAAAGAAGAGAAAGTAGGGGTTAAGTAAGTTAAGATAGAAACTGTAGAAACTCTTGGAAACACTTGGCTCACACAAGTATGTTTCCAGGCACTGCTAATAAATCCAAGGTTGAGCAGGAGGTATTTTCCCAACTTAAGCTATTTGAGATGCACATTGATTTGTGTCTAGAAGTAAAAGATTGCTGAATTTGGAATCCATAGTTCTAGGTCACACCCTATAACTGGACAATGTTGAAGGGAGGCTTGTAAGTATTTATGGAATCCCTGGATTTCATTCTGAAATCAGTTTAAAACCATCTGAGGCACTTGGCAATGGTACCCAGCAGCTGCCCAAGTAGCAACTGCAGCAGCTGGATCAATACAGCTGCTACTAAACAAAGGGAACTGCCAAGACCTATGAGATGTCCAAATAAATAGAGATCTGATATTTCTATCCTAAAAATAATGTAGTTTGACATTTGTATCTAAAAGAAATTGCCTAAAATGTTGAGATATTTCTGTTTAACATAACAAAAGTTAGAAGAGAAGTAAGGTGTTACTTTCTGTTTGTGCTATATGACTGATAACACATTGCCAAATACTCTTGAATTTGGGAAAAATTAAACACAGGACAATGTTCTGGGAACAAAATGAAAATAATAGAAACTTCAATTTCCTTAACTCTTGACCTGTTCTTTCAGGCTGCATCTGTTGGGCACCTAATCTGAACTGTGTACTTCAGGCACACTAGAGGCACAGCACTGAAAACAAATAACAAAGTCCCATGAGCACTCAGGGTTTGTCTTCAAACTTATGTATTTCACTAACTACTTATGTAAATTATTTAGTTGAAAAAGTATCTTGGGTCATCATGATGGCTTTTACCACCATATCTGAAGACCCAAGAACTGTCCAAGACCCATGTTGTAAAAGAGGAGAAGTGAAACCCTTAAAGTTACCCTCTGAACTCTACAAGTGCACTGTGGCATGACACGTTCCCACACATGTATGCATGCATCACAAACACACAATAACTAAATATGAGTATTTAAAAATGTGATTATAATGCTAAAGGCATTTGTGGACAGATTGTTCTAGATATACCATATACAACTTCAGACAAGATGCATCAGCTCTATAGTGTGAAACTCACAGTCTAAACCCTTGGTCCATGCAACCTCCTGCCTCCTACCATAACAAACCCCCTCATGATGTCATCAATAGGTAGTCTTAACCATTTTATTTCTAGTTATACAAAAATTAAACACCCTGGTACATTGTTTTTAAATAACAGGCTTCTGTTTATAAACTGGGTCTATTACACCAGTTACAAATCCTTAGGATTCTAGGAATATTCAGGCCATGAGAGTTCTTAAAAATAAACACAAACACCGCAGTTCTCAAATTCCATTTTGAAGTTGGCAGTTATAAGATAATCGCACTTAGAGTGTTCTCTCACCTCAAAGCCAGCATATAGCATGTATATATATAGAACTAAATGTTCTCTATTTCTAAGAGAACATGGGACATACAGAGAGTCCTCTGGGATTGTTAGTCCAAATTGTTCACTCCTAAGAGAAGGAATTAAGGTCAGGAAATGCTAACATTTATGAAAAAATATATCTTAGTAACACTTGAGTGTTTTGTCTTATACAGAGAGGTCTAAATGTCTCCACTTGTCCTTTAACCTAATCTGAGGTTAGATTGAGATGCAGCTTGTATATGAACCTATAGACAAGATGCTTAGAAACTATTTTTGTGTAGATCCCAGAATATTTAGAATGACTACTGTAATGTAAGGAAGTCAATAACTTTCCCTTGCCACCGTTTAGGACGATTTAATTAAATTTTTAAATTACTTTAGAATAGTGAGTATCCAGTCACAAATATGGTACACATAATGTCGTGTAAAACCACATTAGAGTATAAAGAATTCACTTTCACATTTATATAATCATGTGTAAATCTGGATTTCTGTTTCCCTGAAAACGGCAAATATAGGACAAATATATTTTTCTTCTTTCTCAAATGTTCCAGGTATAAAGTAGGGACAAAAATACGGCTATTATTTAGATTGTTGCATACATTAAGCAAGGTAATGAACTGAAACTAAATTAAAAAATCACATTTAAAGATTCTGTGTGGTGATGCACGCACATAACCCCAGCAGGGCAGAGGCTGAGGCAGGAAGCTTTTGGTTAGAGGGCAGCTATGAAGAGAGAAAATCTCTCTAAAGACTACATATTTTCTTAACTTGTAGGGGGTGGTTATGATGCCTTGATCAGGAATCTGTAATGTGAGCCTTAAAGCTCCTGTTCACCAATTGGTTCTTGATCAATCAAAAAAGATGCTAGTGGCCAATTGACTGGGAGGAAGAGTCGGGATTTCCAGGTTACCCGCAAAGACTAGGAGAAACAGAAAGGGAAAAGAGGATCTGCCATGCTTTAGAGGGGAGCCACCAGCCATGTGAGATCTCAGGTGAAGTGGTCATTGGCTGCTTCCCCAACTGGGCCTGGGGTAGCAGACGGGAGATTAGAAACACATCTAAGCTGAGGGCAGATTTAGGGTCCTGAGCCAGGAGAAGGTAACCAGGCAACTAGGTTGAGGACACATTTAGAGGTGTTGAGCTAGGACTGAAGATAACTGAGCAATTAAGCTGAGGGCAGATTTAGAGGTGTTGAACTGGGAGTAAAGGAAAGGGTACATTGGTGACAGGAGGCTTAGATATACCCAGCCATTGAGCTAAAAAGCATATTAAAAAAAAGTTAGTGTGTGTGTGTGTGTGTGTGTGTGTGTGTGTGTGTGTGTGTAGTAGTAGTAGTGTGTCTTTCATCCACAGGTCCAAGGGAACCACAGCAAGGGCTGGTAGCACGATCCACCTGGAGCTTAAATTGGGGTAGTAGAAACTACATGCTACATTAACTAATGAATATGAGAAGATAAAACTCACAAGAAGGAAAAAAAGCAGGGGGAGGAGGGATGGGATGGGGGTTTGCAGAAGGGAAACTGGTAAACGGGATAACATTTGAAATGTAAATAAATAAAAATATCCAATAAAAAGAAAGAAAGAAAAGAAGGAAAGGTCCTCTTAACATTTATTCTGTGCACATACGTTTATTTATACCAGTTGAATGAAAGCTCCTGCTTTCATTATGCAAGTTTTAGTAAAAGTACCCCCCCCCAAATATTAGCCTTTGATTACTGACCATGCCAAAAAGTCAAAAAACAAAAAATACAAAAAACCAAAAAACAAATCCATGAAAATCTTTGATAATAAGAAGAATTTATAAGTATGAGAATAGTTATTCATCCTATGTCTTAAAATGACTGAATTTTAGTGTTATCCTTACCTTACTCTTCTTGCATTTACGTTTTAGCCAAGCTGAACTCTGTGTTCCCTGGAAAGGCTCTTCTGTCCTATATCATACTGGCTATTTATGCCACTTCCTCTGCCTCATCTGGCCTTTCTAAACTCTTAACTGACTCACTATACTGGGGTCTGTTTCTTAGAAGCAAGATCTTGCCCCACTGAGTGGACCTCCAAGACATTATGAGTGTGTGTGTGTGTGTGTGTATACAATTTTGTGTCATATGAAAGTGTGCATGCCATTCTAGTGTGTGTTGAATGAAGGTGTGCATGCCATTCTAATGCGTGTCCTATGAAGGTTTGGATGCTTTCCTAGTATGAGTCATTTGAAGGAGTGAACCAGATGATCTAGCCATGTAATAGCTTACTTGTTTAAATGTCAACTTCAAAATCATACAAGGAATTTTGTATAGTTGTATATTGGCTTTTACAGAAAGAACAACACAGATTTTTGAAAGTTCTATTGGCTGATAATATTGCTATTTAAAATAATAAACGTTGATCATGGTCTCCCTCCAGCTCCTTCCAGAGTCTCCTTACCTCCCCACTCACCAACTCCATGCCTTCTTTGTCTTTTCAGAAAAAGAAACAGAAAAGCAATGAATAAAAAAATAGAAGAAAAAGCACAGAAATACACACACACACACACACACACACACACACACACACAAAATCACATAAAAAAATCCAAAACCCAAAACTACCATTGATGGCATTACTGTGAAATTGTAACTGCAGGACTCATTTTAAAGGTCATCACTTCTATAGATGTTTCTGTGATTGTAGCTTCATTATATTAAAAAATTAGAGACCCTGAATTTATTATCTTTAATTTTTCAACCACATTATTAAAATAAACTGACTCATGCCTGTCCTTTTACTATTTTCTTTTACTTTCTTTCACTTTCCCTTTCTCCTTCAGTCCTTCTGTCTACTCCCTCTGTGTTATGCAGACTAGAGTGGCCTTAAACTTAACATATACTTGTTTTAATTTTATTTCTGTTGCTATGATGAATTACCTTGGTCAAAAATAAATGTGTGTGAGGAAGGGCTCATCTGGCTGTTGCAGTTTATCATTGAGGAGAAGTTAAGGCAAGAATTCAAAGAGCTGGTCATAGCATATTTTCAGAAAAGAACAAAGAAAGGAATGTACCTGTGCTTCTGGCTTGCTTCCCTATGTAGTTCAGAACCGACTGCATAGGGAATAGTGCTGCCCACACTAGGCCATGTTATTCTATTTTAGTTAACATTAAGACAGTCTTCCACAGGCATGCCCACAGGGCAACTTAATCTAGACAATTTCTCATTTGAGACTCTCCTTGCAGGTGATTACAGATTGTAGCAAGTTTAAATGTAAAAGCAGCCTTCCTAATATGGGATGACTTTGAACTTCTGGGCCTCCTGCCTCTACCTTCTGAAAGCCCCTTTACATGTATGTACCATCTTCTGGGTTTCATGCTGGTCATCCCCAAGGGTAGCAACTAAGCTACATTCTTAGACCTCATAGTTATTCATTAACATAATTTAAAGGTAACATTACATGATACTCAGTAAAAAATCATACATTCAAATATCCTTTTAGAGATTTACATAAGAATATCACAAACCATGGTAGTTAACTATTGTTAAATAAAAATACTGAAAATTAGCATTTCCTTTTCATTTTGTCTCTACCATTTTTCACTGACACTAAAATTTATAGCTTAATCTTTTATTACATTTAGAACCCATGAGAGACTCATAAGCAAGGTTTCAATATGTGAATACTTTCTTAGACATAGAAAACAGCAAAATTATTCATAAATTGATCTATTGGATGGAGCAATCAACACAAGGTTTCATTATGTATTTCTTATTAAGAAATTTTACCCTGTAGATTTCAAAAGGATAGAAAATTGGAAAATGATAAAATTTGTTGAATTACAAAAAAAAAAAAAAGACCCTTTAACATTTGTCTCATTCTACCTCCTTTCTGAAGTCCTCCCTGCTGACGACAACCCTGTATGGACTGTTCTTTCCTGTAGGGCGTGCCATGCTTAGGGCCTGAAAAGTCCACTCCTGCATGTTTTCATCTTCTACAAAGAGTATAAAAGCATCCCCAAGAACACGTAATGATTTTAAATGTTAGTTTCTGTGTAAACTATAGGTGTACAACAAATATTTGATGGTGTTCATTTGTTAACAAATGCCACGTGGGGAATTCCACCTAGAAGAATTGAAAATGTTCTGTGTCTATGGTTTGTTTTTAAGGAAAGGCAAAAGGGAGTGTAAGAAGGAAGAATGCACAGAGTGCTGAGAAGGAAATTAAGACAGAAGAACAGCATTGGGGACTAATTTTTCATTTGAAAAATAGATTGTCTCTTGTTCCCCAGGCTGTCTGCTGCTAAGCATAGATGAGCTTCTGTATCCAGACTGGTTCATTAAAATATGGTCCCTTTAGTTCAACATGACTCATCTTTACAATGAACCAGTGATTCTGGGAATTAAATGTGCTACTTTTTTTGCTATGCTAGTGACACCCATATGAATAACAGAAAACTTAATCTTTAATGATTTCATGTTCAGTTTATACAATTGCATAGCTGACCTGGCCCTTCCATTTAATAAAATCTGGTAATTCAAAGAGCTGTCTTAGGAAAACCTTTGAGCAATAGCCTACTCTACTGCTTTGTATTAAAAGTTTGTATATCTATTTCAAGAAAATAAAGTAAACAATTTGATGGCCTTTCTTCCTCTTCCAGTGTCTTTGACCTCATTGCCCCACTTCACCAGATTCTAACACACTATCACAACTGTTAGTTTTTCATTTCTCTATTCCCAGAACTTGAACAAAGGCCTAGTCTACCAACTGTAGAATTAATGAATGACAGTCACTAGCTAAATTAGTTTTTTGGAGACATATAAGTCAGAACCAAGGACTTAAATTTTTGCTTTCTGAAAAGAGACTTAATGATATGCAACAAACCCAAAAGGAGTCACTGTATCTGCTGTAGCAGCTCAGCATGCAGAGATAGTTTATATTTAATTATTTAATATCACTGCCTTGGGAAAGAATTTTTCTTTCTTTCTTTTCTTTCTTTTTTTTTTTTTCTTTTTTTTTTTTTTTTTTTCTTGCTTGTTCTCTGTTCTGATTTATTTTGAGGTGGGTCTTGTTATCCAGTTCAGTTTGGTCTCAAACTTGCCATCCGCTTGCCACAGTCTCGCAAGATCAAGTCAAGATGCTGTGTTTGAACTGCTCTCTAAAACACTAAGAGCCTTACATTTCTGAAGTCAAGCAAGCGTAGGTGTCTGGGAACTGAAGGTTTCACAAAGCACTGCGTCATTTCATAAGGAACTTAGCATCAATTCAACATCTAGGGCTAAGATATGAGTTACTTGATAAATATTATTAATGGCTTGTAATACCATTTTGTTTGGTTCAAATACTGCTCACTTCTTGAGTATTTTCCTGTAACATCTATATTGTAATTTCTAAATAAGTGATATAAGCTTAAGATACCACATTTTGTAAGATTTATTGACAAAGCTATTAAAACCACTCAGCTTGGCTCCTGGTACAATGCTGAACTAAGAAACTGCCCGGGAGACTAAAATATATTTAACCTATCTATTAACAGAAGGATCATTAGAACAGTTCCCTAAAGAACCACAGAACCACAGCCACAAGAACAGCAGCAGGGCAGTAGAGGGAGGAAAATACTCAGACACCAAACTTAATGATAGATCTAAATTCTTGTGGAACCCAAACACGTACAATGAATAAGACTTCCTTAGAAAAAATTATTTTATTACAAATGCCAAATCATGTGTAGAACCCTAAATGTGGTCTTTCTACAAGGCAGAGGGTTCTGAAGCTGAAGCCAGCTATGCTCTGTGGTTTCATAAGCTCTGTACCTTGCTGTGGTAGGTACACTCCTGTAAGATAACACTGTCCACAGAACATCTTGTTTTGTTACATTTATGCCAGCTAAAATAAATGTGTGATACAGAAAGAGACATTGTAGCACTGATGATGCACTAGGAGTCAAACGCAAATGAGGTAACAGTACGCAGGAGGATCACTGACAGAGAGGAAAGCCTAAGCCAAAGAAAGCAATGAGCAAAGAGCTTCACCCTATGGGAACCACAGAGCTATTAAAATCTGAGAATCCAGCTAAGGTCATCACTCTGTCATGCAAAAGGCTCATCAGCCACAAGACAGCTATTTTATTGCTAGGAAATTGCTAGACAATTGTGGCATTCACTCTGAGGAAACAGTGCAAATGCCTGGGAACTTTCTCTGTCTTTCAATAGCCTCTTCTACCTCACCTCATAGTCTTCTCTCCATTATCCCTCCCTCTTCCACACCAGGGTTCCAACCACATGTAACCTATGAAACAGCATGGTAATTTAGATGAAAATTCTATGACATAAGTGATTTCATAATTAATGTCCATCCAGAGGCAGGCATCACACATTTTCTAGTCCAGACTTTCAGATCTGTTAGGCATAATGTTAGCAATTAGTCAGCTGTCTTGACTCAGTGATGATTTGAAAGTCAAATACATGGACAAGTCTGGAAACAACTGTGATCTCTTATTCTGATGAGGAAAACACACTCTGGAACCTTCCTTCTCCCAATTCACTGAATGGTACATTCTCTAGATTGTGAGTTTGCTGTGGGCAGAGCAGAGTCTTGGGTATCCTACTGCATGACATTAGACAGATGTTCAACAGCGGAGAAAAGAAACAAACAGAAGATGGTATTTCCTTTTCCATTTTCTGAGGACACATTAAATGCCTGCAGAAAAGTATAAGATGAAGAAGTGCTTGGTGTTCACCATCTTAGAGATTCTGAAATTGCAGGCAGTATTTGGAAATTGCTAACATCTCAAAGGAGAGTCAAAAATAACAACCTTGGAAAAGAAAAGGCATTAGAGTGATAGCGGCTTTGAGTCCTTCGCTGATTTGAGTAGGACGGAGCTAATTGAAATCTGTGTGCCTTTCCAATCCCATTTTATGCAAATTTAGTGAGAAATACAAATAGCCCCAAGTATAAATTACTCTAGGGATTATCAATGAAAAAACTAAGCTCACACTTATGTCCACAGCCATTGTGTGTACCTGCCTTGTTTATACTGACCTACAGTCATCAGAACAGAAAAACGCTCAGCCAAGTCCTATGACCACTGTTCCTGGAAGGAAGCGATTTGAGGACATATCCAAAGAAAGAGACCTTGTAGTATATTTTAAAGCTTCCACACTTCAGTAATCTGAAAACATCAACCACAATATGACGATTCATTAGTTAGAGACTTAAACTGTTAATGCACTTGAGATTTACAACATCAGATTACTTTCACTTTTCAACCAGAAGAAATAACTTATATTCCAAACCCTAGTAACTGTTGACTTTAAAGGGAAACCGGCTCCACCCTTAAGTATACAAAGCCACAAAATTAACTTCAAGCCAACCCATAAAATAGGCATGGTGTGAGCTCCCCCTACTGGTACAACACTATTCCCACTTCAGGAATCAAACAAGGTTATAGTTTCTGGGACTAGCTGGATAAAAAAAGAATTGCAATTTAGAATTCAAGGGAAGGGAAAGCTAAAGGAGTTTGTGAGAACCAAAACCAATACAACAAAGCATTAAAAAAAAAAAAACCACCTCTCCTCTCATTAGAATAATCTCCATGGAAGACAGCAAAAGACATGTTTATAAATATTTGAGTCAACCTGTAAGTCCCCACTCAAGATCAGACACCCAAGAGTGAAATAAACAACTGTCATTCTCAAGACGACCAAGCCCGCATTCGCATGCAGACAGAGAAGTCAGTGGTGCTTAATTGAAGGGATGCTTACACACTGACAATGGATCCCCTCCCTTAACAGCACATGAGAAATGCTGCAGGCTTCAGAGAAATAAAATAAATTATGTAGCACCACGGAAGCTGAACAAAGTCGGAGGGCCTTGGGGTTTTCTGCACTGGGAAATGACTTCTATATTGTTATGTGAACTGGGACACTGAAGGGGAAAGCTGTGAGTTTTATATTTCAAGCCACTCAAATTAGTTGTCTGCAGAGCAGAAAATCCAATGTGCAAGAATCAATGACAAATACAGGTAAAGTGCTACTGTGGGGACATTTGCAGTAGCAGTACAAGGGAAACGCGACAAAGGTGTTGAAGCCGATATGCTGTTATAGAGAAAATACAGTGAAAGATGGAATTCCTGCTCTGTCTCGATCAACAAAGGGAGCTGCTCCATGGTGTCTGCTGTATTTGTATGGCTGCACTTTGATTATAACTGATTCTGTTATCACAATCTGTTACATATCCTCCATAGAGCATAAATACATAAAGCCATTTAAAAGCCAAATTACTGAATTCTCTATTATTGTATTCTACCTTTTACTGCCATACAGAGGATGCCGCTGAAATTGTTGATGATAAATTTCAAACAGTAAATGAAAAACAAAAGCATCGGAATACACAGGCTTTATTGAAAAGCAACAAACTGAAAACTCCTAAGCACATCAGTGTGTGTGCTTCTCAAGGTGTGAGAAAATTGCCTTAGATGAATAGACTGGGCTCAGCACGAGGGCTTTTGGTTCTTAAAATGGTGCTCTTTATGAAGCATATTCGTGTTTTAAAATTAAACCAATATGTTGGTTTGTAATGAATGTGGGTGAGATGAGGTTATTGTCGATCTTCCTATTCTTTCCAAATACTTTCCTTTTGTTCTGAGTCAGGAAGAAACTCACTGCACAGCCTTGGATAGTGACTTGAACTTGATCCTCCTGTGTCTACCTCCTGGGTATCCATATACTTCATTACGTTGGCAAGTAACACTTGTTCACAACCATACTCACATATACATGAACAGAAAGTACTTTGTTACTTCCTCATTGTCTCTTTGTCGAGCACTCGGGTTCTGTGGACTCACCCTGCCTTGTTCCACGCTGGCAATCTTTTTATTAGCGTCTTGCTTCAATTTTGTCTCACATACAATTTATTCTCCACCTGGAGGCCCGAACAATATTTTTCACATATAAAAAAGATTGTCCTTAAAACATTTTAATGACCCTGGTCAAAACACAAATTTCTTACGACTCAGCTGAGGGTTTTCTGGTCAATTGCTGTGCAGGTGCTGAACTCCCCGCTGCCCCCGACTCCTCCAGGATCTTGCATGGTGTATTAGTTACTTTTCTATTGCCATGATAAGACACTATGACCAAAACAGTGCTCAGAAGAGACTTTATTGGGGAATAAACTTCCAGAAGGAGAAGAATCCATGATATGAGTGCAGCAGCTGGGAACCGAGAGCTCACAGATGGAGGAAGCCGAGAAACAGAGGAAGCATACCCGAACGAGCATAGGTCTGAACTCTCAAAGTACTCCAGTGACATACCTCTTCCAACAAGGACACATCTCTTCAGCCGCCCCAGTCAGCACCAATTAGGAACTAAGTATTCAGATGCCCAAGACTACAGGGGCATCAAATACAGGTGACTACACTTAGGGACCTGGCATTTGTCCGGAGCATCCTGCCTCTGTACATTTACCTGCTAATTTTCCCTCTTATAATAAAGTTGAAATTTTATTTCTTTTCCAAGAGAGAGGTTTTGTCTTATAGCACCTCTTCTATTTTCTGAAAACTAATTGTTACCCTCTGAAGTATTACTCAGATTTTCTTTCTTGTCTCTTAAACTTGGTTGGCACAAAATATGGCATAAGCAATGTCACCAATACAAGGAAAGTACAAAGAAAAATAGAATAATGTATATTATATAATAACACTACCCGGTTGTGTGTGTGTGTGTTTACTTCCTCGAATTCTTTTGCCTATGTCACATCACACAAATTTGCTGATTTATAAAAATCTTCTTTTTAATAGTAATAACTTACTCCCAATCACATTAATAATCCTTAATATGAAATATCAGAGCATTCTGTTTTAAGTCCCCAATGTTAAACTTATGATGACAACTTACACATGAAACAATGAAGTAAAGAGAAATCTTAGAGCCCAAGGAAGCTGGCTTTGTTCCTAATAACATATGAAAATGTTGAACAAATACTGTTTGTGCCCCTTCTTTCCACAATTTAAAATAGAGATGACCTATGCTACCCGAAGAGACACGTCAATTTCTTAATACATGAATATAAGCAATCAGACCACAATAGGCACACATTTGTTTTTATTTGCTCAATCTGAAGGTATCATGCTTAATATTAATACACTATTTGGAGCACTTTCCCATTTATACTTTTGTCATCTCAATAGCTTCAGGAAGTATTAAGGAACCATCATGTTTATCTTTCATATGTTATTATACCAGAGGGACAAAAATTTGAAGTTTTTTCAAAAGACATTTCATTATCATTAACTGTAGATTCTGTATATTAAGAATGTTAGAATTTTTAATTTTGAGATATTTAGAGATAAACCCTAATCAGAAAATATCAGGAAGATGTATTTAACTTTGGAGGAAGAACCTTGGAGCTGGAGATATGGCTCGGTTTGTAAAGGGAGGTGTCACTGATCTCAACCCCAAACACTAGATCTAGAGAAGCAGATGGAGGTAGATTCCTGGGGCTTTGCCCCCGGGTCACCTTAACTGAATTGGCAAATGCCAAGTTCACTAAGAGACTGAAACTTTGAAGTGGGGAGCAACTGAAGATGCCTGACATTGTTGACCTCAGAGTAACACATATACAAGCACACACCCATGTGCTTCTCAGAGAGACTATGGCAGCATGCGTGGATATGCATAGGTTTCAGCTACATAGGGTCCCAGTGCTGAGAGGGGAATGGGAGCATGAGCTCTGTTCCCTTACCAAGATAGATACATAAGTAAATAAAAGCAAATTTAGGCATAAACAAATACATTTTGAACACTGTGTAAAATAACAGAGCCTCTTGTAAGTTCAGGTCTTCAGATTCTTAATCCAGAATGTCATGGGTATCATTGTGTACAGTTGTTTTGCTAATGAAGACACTGATCTCTTTTTCCTAATGTATTGGGCAGTGTTTTAGTGTGTTTAGTCAGATGGAGTTTTTTGATTGTTGGCTAAATAGTCAAAAATAAAAACTACAAATAGGTTGCATGCACCTAAGTAGCTCTGAACATGAATTTTTGTAAAACGTTTGTCACCTATTTTTCCTGCTTATATTACCCCCTCAGGCCCTCCTTCATACCTGATTTCTACTGTACCATCAGAAGAGAAATGGCCCACAAATCTGCACAAAGACAAGTAAATATTTGTGAAATATCTAGAAAAAGAAGAATAATTTATGTTGTAAAAATATTTCTGTGTAGGATTTAAATTTATGATTCTAACTTAAAATACCCTTTTCTCTGAAGCGTAAGTGGCACTGTCAGTAGGCAGGGCCAGCCATTGATTTCTCCACATGCTCTGGAACCCAGTGTGGCAGAGAGGACTCTACTTACAACACAGTGGCCAGAAACAAACGGTTGAAGCAGGAGTGCCTTCCAGAGTGTGCAACTATTGCTGATTCCTTTCAAGTTTTGTTTATTCGAACAGATTCTCTGTATGTTCCGTCATCGCTCTCAGATGTGAGTTCCTTATTTTCATCTTTCAGAATGCTGGGATTTCAGGCCTGTGCTACCATGCCAGGTTTAAACATATGAACTTGCAGACAATGCTGCAGCATGCATGGGCCTGCACAGGTTCAAGCAGGATGGGGTCTTAGTGCTGAGACAGGGAAATGGATACAAGCCCTCATCTTCCCCAGGAAACTTTCTCCAATTGATATATGCTTGCAAAATAATAATAAAGATAATTTCCATTACTGGTGTCTCACTGGGAATATTAAGCACAGGAAAGGGCGGGTACCCATGCCCAGCTCAGGTGGCCAATGAAAGTATCTTTATCAATGGTATTTTTGTATCTTTGTAGGTTCTTTGTAGGTTTTTTGTCTCATATCACCTTTTTTTTTTTTTTTTTTTTAAGTGCTGGCCCTTTGACTGTATATTGTTGTTTGCAATTTCAGGTTTTCATGAGTTTTGCTTGTGTGTGTTTCTTTTTTTTTAATCCTGGTTTCTTTGCTTTTCTGCTTGCTTGTGTTTGTTTTCTAAAAAGAAGAAAAAGGTGGAGTTGGATGGGTGGAGAGGTGGGGAGGATGTGGGGATGTGGGGATGTGGGGATAAGAGTTTAGGAGGGGGAATCAGGGATCAGAAATGTTGTATGAAAAATGATTTTCAATTAAAAACAATCTATTGAAAAACTAGTTAGGAAAAAAGAAACTGTATTTTCATGTTTACATAAGAAGCACAGGCTAGTGTGAACTTAGTGCCTTGCCATTCCTTGTCTTAGTGGTCCTTGGACTGTGCAGCATTTTCTAAGCTTGTTATTCAGGAGAATTGTCTGCAATTTTTTTTTGTTCTCATACACCGTCTACAAGCATTTGAAAAAGCCCATTCAGAATACCAAACTACTTCAAGTCCTTGGTACCACATCCCAGAGAAACACCTCAGTGGGAAACATCTTGCTTCATCTCTCTTCCACCAAGGTGTTGATTCCTGGTTGTCAGGAAGAAAAATCTCCCATATACATTCCCTGATAATCTTAAAAAATATTTTGTTTTGTTTATTTGTTTGTTTCTTTTTTATTTTGAGTGTCTTTTGAGCCAAAGAGAGAGAAAGAACATGAAGTTGGATAGATAGGTAGGGAGGTAAGGCGGATCTGAGAGACTGGGAGGAAGGGAAGAAACAGGATCAAAATAACTTATGGATATTTGTAAAGCTAAAAATAACTTGATCATATCCTCTTAATGTGCACACACACACACAAGGTGAGAGAGGGGGAGGGAGGTAAGAAGAGAGAGGGGAGAGTGAGAGAAAGAGATAGAGATTAAACAAAATACACCACCCTTCCTGTGAGACTTTGCAGCCTCACATCTGTTAAACATAAAGTGATCAGTCATGTTTCTTCCCTTGAGCAAGATTATCAAGTGGTAAAAGTGTAAAAATTCTAGGCAAACTGCACTTAGTTAGCAACCTATATGATACTTTTAAAAAGGAGTCAAGGTGCCCACATTCCTCACCCTCACTTACAGAGACAGCCTCTGGCACAGCAGTGCCAACAAGTGTTTCTGTTCCTCAGAAAACCATTTGCACTGCCTGGTTAGGGGATATTGTCTAGCTAGACTCACTCTGCACACTAGATAATTTAGATGACTCTGTTTGCTAAGAATGAAACCTATGCTTCCTAACGAAGTATATACTGGCAACAGTAAATGCTAGTTCTTATGAGTGACAAAGTATGTGTCTATGTGTGTGTTTGTGTTAGCAAAATTAGGAAAAAATGTATTTGTAGCACACTGTTCTGAAAACTGAGGTATTGCAAGCAAAGCAACAATTGAATGGAGAAATACCTTGTTAGTACTATTTTGTTATTAATATAAAAGAAATATTAAGAGTTAAAATGTATAAAACCAATATAGTGTTTTAAACTCTGAAACAACTTAAACTCTACCTTTTCAAACACTGAAATTCTACAAAATACTGAGCACACTGCTTTCACTTGGTGATATTTTGAATTGAGAAGTCCTCTATTGCTGTTGTAATTCTTACAAACTTTCCTTTTATTTTATCCTTCTTGGGCATCTTTTCAAGCTAAGTACAGCATTACAACCTTGTGCCACTTATTCACCTGGTGGGGGGAGATGGATGGGAGAAAAAAAAACATGAGGATGAGAAATGTGCTTTGACTTTAAGTTGGTGGACAAAGGAGCAAAAGGACAGAGGATTGAGGAGAGACGTTTGTCTCTGCATCCATCCATCCACACTCTCTCTCGGGTAGCAACGTGTGGGATGCAAGCCTCGGTTAGCAATGTGCGGGATGTAGAAGAGTGGCCCTCTATATTTGTGCATACATCAATTAATGACAGCCATCCTGGCTGACAGCACAGCTTGGTTAGCCTGCTGACCACTCTCTTATGGTCATCAGACACCTACACAGTACTGGAGCTGTTCTCTCAGGCTATTCTGAGTCTTTACTTCTAGTCTGATGATGCTGACATGCTTACTCTAAAATAATTTGTACTAGAATCTCACATCCTGCAGAGGCTCCATTCTCCATGTGTATTTATCTTTGACTATTTCATAAGTTAAAGCAGAATATCATAGCATGCTACACTTTTTTTTCATTATATATAGAGACTGTCTAGATGAGAATAATCAATGTCTCTTTTTCTAAGTTTTCTAATTTTTCTTTTGTTGCCAGAATACATTCATGTAAGGTAACCACTGCAGTTCTTTGGAAACCCAGAAGACGCCCTGCTCTCCACTGACTTAATGCCAAAGCAGACAGTAGCATCAAATGGATTTCCAAGTGATGCTGATTTTTTTTTTTTTTGGCCAAAGCCGTTGGGTATTTTAATAAGTAATTTGACTATTGAATAAAGGATTCACATAGGGCATAATCATCCCAATTACCTCTAAACTAACCAACCTGCATTGTAGACTAACTTCAATTATTTCTCCCACACATGCTGCTTATTGGAAAAGGAGGTGGATCACAGGTGAACAGGTCCACACCCTGCTGTTGGGTAGGAAGGACATGTGAGGGACATGGAGACTCAGCATGAACGTGGCATGGAGATGCCACTGTGAAACTAGTCAGAGTACACTTTATGGAGTGCAAATAAATTAATCGCAAAGGAAACATGTCCTGTTTGTGCAAGGTTTCCATGGGGGTTTCCTGGACATTCTTTAGGCCTTGAGTATGGAAAATGGTGCTTTTTTTTTCAGTTTATTATTTCTCAGGACTTATTCTGGTTTGTTTGTACTATGCTTGGGCCATATACCTCAGGTACCTTCTCTGCTATGTATCCACCCCATAACTGAAACTGCCGCATAGCTACGATGCTGTGCTCAGACAAAAGACACTTGTAGAGAATTTAAAAAAAGAGAGATTTGGAGGAGGGAAGAGTACAATGTTTTGTTGTTGTTATTTAATATTTCAAGCTAAAATAGACCTATAGTTCTTTTAGTATAACAAGCCCTTCATATTTACCTTCTTAAAAAATAACTTAAACTATAGTAATCTATGTGAAAGAAAACATTCAGGAATGAGGGCATTTTTGACATTACTGTCAAGGCCTTGGCTGTCTTAGGAAACTCTTAGAGAGACTTCATAGGCCTTCGGTTATGAATGAGGTACAGGACGTAACAGCCACTAACACACTTGTACACAGATTGTTTTCATGACTGTGAATATAATACAGAAATAACAAAAGGTTTATTTCAATGAAGAAGTTTAAGAAAGTGAGTCTTAACAAAACTAGGATTTATTTTAAAAATCTATGTGTTTTTATATAAACTTTTCCTAAATGTTTCCATTCAAAAGTTAAAACCCTAGTTCATGGTTTTCTTTTCAAAACTGCTGCGACTGGCCTTCCAGATGTTCAATATCCAAAGTTCTGAGGTCTGAGCCAAAGTAGATTAAGGGACAAACACACACACACACACACACACACACACACACACACACACAAAGGCAGCCAAGGGGTAAGATGGCTTGGTAGTCAAAGATTCCTGCTACCAAGCCTGATGACTGACTTGAAATTCTTGAAATTCCATGGGACAGAAGAAGGGAGTCATCTTATGCATGTTTCCTCTGACTTCTACAGGTGTGCAGAGGCATGGATCCATGCACACAAATGTGTGTCTGTATGCACACACGTGTGTGAATGCACACACACATTATATATATATACATATATATATATATATATACATATGTATATATACACATATATGTACATGTACATATGCATGATGTATATAGTATATATGATATACAATTATATATACACATATGTATATAATATATATTATGTATACATAATATATAATATGTATACATAATGTATATAATACACACACATACACATATACATATCTTTCATTCCTAGGCTCTGCCCAACAGTTATCTAGAACAGCCAGGTAGGCCCAGCTTGTTATAAAAGACAATGTTTGGCCTCTCTTTGCCCTCTCTGCCTCTTTTTTCTGTCTGACCCCCTCTGCTCTCTTTGACCCCATTCTCTCTCTCTTTCCTTCCCCTCTTTTCCGCTCTCCACATATTCTGCTCTCTCTCTCTCTCTCTCCCTCTGTGTCTACTGCCTTCTCAACTTCCCTTCCCATGTTCCCAAATAAACTCTATTGTATATTTACCCTTCTAATGGCTGGTACCTCATGGGGAAGATGCCTAAGCATGGGCCTGCTGCGGCAACCCCTATCACTGCATCATACCAAGCTCTACAAAACACATCCTTGGCTCCACAAAACATATTCCTGATTTTATAAAAAATGCACCACATATTATATATACATATACATGTATATAATTATATATATATATATAATTGATATATATATATATATATATATATATATATATATATATATATAAATCAGCCAATGTTTTGGCCTTTGTTCTACAAGGTCAAAGAAACCTCTCAAAAAGACCCCTGTAAGTCTGTTAAGTTACCAACCCATGATCAGAATTTATGGAGTCCCTAGATAACTCCATAATCTCCAATTTATTTTTGAATATGAGTAGGATTTAAGCAGTCCATGAGAAGGATTTCTCCATTAGTGAAAAAAAAGCACTCATGAGCCAAGTCTAAGATAGAAGAGGATGAATGTTGATATTAGAGAAGAAGACAACAGCTGATGCTGGTAGATTTTGTAAAACCTAACAGGACCACTGAGTTTTACTTGAAAGAGGATGGTGAGCCATTGCTGTACCTTAAGCAAAAGAATAATGTACTTACATAAATATTTTCTGTGCATATTCTCAGTGTGCTTAGAAGAAATGTTTCAAGAGTAAGATATCTGGGAGCAGATATTTCTGCTAAGAAGTATTTTCCAGTGTTATAGACAGGAGACGCCAAGGGGCTAAGATGGAAGATTGATGGAGGGTCTGGAAGACATAGATCTGAGAACTCCTCACCATAGGAAATCCATAGTGTGTTAATATATATCACTGAACTTACTATCTCTGACACATCCTGGCATAAGGGAGTTTTTTTAGTGAAAAGCCAGGGGAGTTTCTGGAATTGACACCTGGACATAGTTGTTTAGTATACGCATCAAAGAGCGTGAGTATGGACTTCCAGGATGTAAGTATTTGCTGTTATCCCGTACTTAAGATACAGTAAAATAACTTTATTAGTGATTCTTTTTTTTTAACTGCCATCTGTGTCTCTTTTTAATTATATTTAAAAATAACACCTACTTTGAAAGATCGCCACATTTAAGGTACAATGATGGTTGTCTTTTGAGAAACTAAACAAAATCCTGAACTTTGTAAAACTCTCCAAAATTAAAAATTAGATCACATACTATACTATGAAGGGTCAGAAATAAGGGTATTTTGTTTTCAATGTGTCATTAAGTTGCTACCAGTAGCATTTAAGTCAATATGTTAGGAATTCTACTTGCTAAAAGACTAAGTTTGCTTTGTGTGTCACAGTCTTTGGAGGGGACAGTCAGTGTCTGGAAAGGTGCTTGCTCACTCTATCCCACTGCTTGCTCGCATGACCACTGTTTCTCAGCAGAACCAGGACCAAAATGCCCATCATACTGCATTTTATGCAGACATAGATATGTTTGCCTCTTCTAGCTGATAGTACCAACATGATATTTATCTGCCACCTGCACCAAGAGAAGAAAATGATAGGACAGAGCCCCAGTTATCTATGCCCTAAAATAAAACAGTATAACAACTAGAAAATGAGAGAAAGGTTTACAGTATAGCCTATATTATTTAACCAGGCAAGAATGCATCACTTGAAATGATTTATCCATAGAACAGCTTCTCAGAGCCAACATTATTTCATATGCAGCTAATTATGCTTTTAGTTTTTTTTTCTGAGAGAGACCACCAATCAATCCACAGTAAAATGGCTTTTTTGTTTGTTGTTGTTTTCTTTGTTTTCAGAAGCAGTCCAATAACTGAGGAGTACTGGTATAATTCTTTAGGCTTCACTTGTTGAAACAGGAAGCTAACATTTAAATATATTGTTTTCTGTTTATTCCTGGATTTCTTTTAGACTCCCTCAGTGACAAGTGTGTAATTTGCCAGAGAAAATGAAATTGTTCTTTGTTAAGTACACATTGGAAATCATATGGTACAATATGTATGTACATCTAGTACAGTTTAAAAAAAAGTTATACTTTCAAATCTAAATTTGAAACCAAGTCAATGCGATTGAGCATGCATTGCAGCATGCAGAGACATTCCTTTGCCTTAAACAGTGTCTGGAAGTAAGAGAATTTTCTGCTTGCTTAAAACTATCAAATCAGTAAAACTGAATCTTAAATAAAACCTCTAACAAAAGAGAACATTTTACTTGATGACATGAAAACTAGGGTTTTAGTCACTAAAGACAACTCCCATCAAAAAAAGTTGCAGGTGGGCATATCTTGGATGGACAAGGACTCCTGCAGAGTCTGGAGAATATACCGCAGCCTCGTCAAAATCCATAACAATCAAACAACAGAAACTTTGCCTTCTTAAAATACCATATATCTTATTTGTGTGTCTATGTGTAAGTCTATGTGAGTGTGTGTGTATGTGTGCATGTGAGTGTGAGAGTGTGTGAGAGAATGTTGTATGTGAGTATGCATACAAGTGGAGTGTGTGACTGTGTGTGTGCATGTGAGTGTGTGTGAGATATGCAGCCAAAGAAACTCATCTGGCTTACTGTACAGCACCTTTTGTGAACTGCCCATGTGAGAGATGATCAGTAGTGGAATATGAAGGCCTGACTTCATCATTCCAACTGAGGACAAGCAGAGGTCCTCTTATCTTGGGGACTCCATACGGGTTGTGCTCTGGCTTTTATCTCACTGTACCAGTTTAAAATCTTTTTCTTCTTATCCTTACACCCTTTGTTTTTAGAGACGCTATTATTCTAAGGCATTGTTCACTAAACTTCAGACACACAAAATTTTAACCTCAAGATAGCTCTAACTAAAAACCTTGCTAATCATGGATGAAGAAAAGAAATCCAGGTAATTTGCTCAAGGTAGTATGGCTGGATGGTGGAAGGTTACAATCCAGTCCACACAGCCTTGAGATCCTCAAGTTGTGCTGAGAACTGCTGCCTTACCACATTATTATCACCTCCCTAATATATGTTTCATCAAAAACGTAAAGGCTACTCAATACTATAGAGAGAAAATATTTAAATGATGAGATGGAGAAAAAAGGGGAAAATAAAACAAACAGAATAGATACTAATCACAAGGTCTGGAGTGAGAGCATAATAGAGGTGTCAGACCACAACAGGACCAGCCCATGCGGTTCGTGTTCAAAAAGAACAAGTGTTTTCAGAAAAAAAAAATGTGACAACCTAAGAGGCTAAGAAGATGGGATTAGAAATTTCCCAAAGAGTCTGGGTAAAATTTATAATTTATATTAAAATAGAAAACGAGGTCTAGTGTAGTGATTGCAAATCACTGCTCTCATAGGCAGTCTATGGCTCCTTCTTTGAAGTTTGAGGACTGGGTAAGTTACCATGAATGTGTCATTGGGCTATGGTTAGGATGGCCCTCCTTCTTATCTGCATCTACGAGTTCAAAGGCTATTGTGTTTAAATACAATCATGTTATGATGGTGATCTTCATAAACCATAAAATGTTTGCAACTAATTATAGAAGTATATTCACTGATTTTAGCTAATCATATTTGGATTTTGTTAAGAACTGGAGTACAATTTCCTACCTATAGTAAAATACTCTTACTAAAAATCACAGTCACTTAGAAAAATAACACTGCTTACAGGCCTGGTGACAATATTTTTTTTGTAAATATGTCAAATTGCCTAAATTGAACTTCCGCATCTTTGTTTGGTTTTCAGTAGAGGCAATATTCCTGTCACTTAATTTTGAGAACAATTATTTTTGAGATTTTTATCAGTATTCTTTCTTCCATATCTTCTATAATTGTAGTTTCTCTGGCTGTTTCTTGTCTATCTTATGTCTCAATCCTGTAATTTTTGTTTCTTTCTAGATGAAAAGGTCCTAAGGGGCTGTGTTCCTAACTATAGAAAACTATTGGGTTCATATTTATTACCCTAGAGTCAATACTATTGTTATGTATTTGTATCTAGAGTCTTGCTAATAGACCTAGCTGACCTAGAACTTGCTGTGAGGTTCAGATGATCCTCCTTTCTCAGCTTTTCAGCATGCTAGGACCACAAGCTTGTACCATTACACCCAGTCTGGCACCATTTTAAATCATAGACTGGTAATTAAACAATTTGTTATTCTAGTTTGTCTCCCCATAGAAATTATGTTCTCAGAGAAAATAGGAGTCAGAGCAAAAGGTAACAGGAATGCCTGTAACTCTAGTGCTAATTTCTTAGAGTTCAAAGTTCTCTGCTTTAGTTTGTGATTATCTTCCCCTAAGTGGTATGAGCCTGTTTAAACAATAAGATGAATCACTCTCTAAGGAGACTAAGAGAAAAAAAGAAAAGAAAAAGAAATCTTAATAGATATCCTTCAAGCCAATTAAAAATCTAGACTGCCAGTCTCTGGATGCTGAAGCCAAACCCATTTCTGCCATACTGCACAGGATGATTAACTTTATTTCCCTGTAATTTCTATAAACCCAATTGAATTGCCTAGAAGTTTGTAGTACTCATTTTGTTCTCTCAGGCAATCTAGAACTTGAGAGACTGTCACTGCTCTATTGTAAGAACACTATGTTCTATTTGTAAAAGAAATTCATGTGTGAAATCAAGATGCCCTTCACCCATGCTCACTGCAAAGCCTTCATCCCCCTTGAATCGTCTTTCCACCACTCTGATTGCTTCTCTCCTTCTGATGGCTTCTTATGTTTTATACCCATATTGGCATCCAATACATATTCTGCACTCACTCTGCTTCTCTTTCCTTAGTCTATCTCCAAATTCTTTGTTTTTGAGGTAAAGAGAAACATGGACTCCAAACCATAGAAGATAAGATTTCAGCTGAGGTTTAGATGGTGATGTGCTCATTTCTAGGCAGAAGAGCAGCAGCTCTTGGGTGTGGAAGTTGGAAGAAAGCGTTGTTTCTGATTACTCCCTGGATGAATTGCATTGGAAGACCTCAGACCTTGTGCAATTTGATGGAATTTCTTTATTGAATCACTCTTTTGGCTGGAGCTGCTTACCATTGTCATCTGTCAAACTTTGGCTTCAGTGTGAACCCAATGGGGAGAAAAATCTTTCCCAAGTAAATTGTGTTTGCCAGACTTAACTGTGACAGTAACTGAAGAAGGCACAAGAATGCTGTTGAGGCCAGGGAGGAGTACAGAAACAAGGAAAAGAAAATTACTTACTCCTACATTAAAGCAATTTATGCAATGAATACTCATTTCTTTTATCTCCACTGTATTTAACATTTTACTTGTGCTGGGGATTATTCTCTTTTATAATCAGCATCATAATGTTTCTCATTGTATGCTATAAGGAGTATTAATATGTAATCTCTGAGCAGAATAAAATGATCATGACTGGCGTCACAGATATCAAAAATCTTACCACTGTGCCCAGGTAATAGTAGACTTCAAATCAATCGGTTCACATGAGGAAGAAAAAGACTGCTTAAAAACAACTTTCAAGCTCTCAAACTTCTTACAATAGTTTTTATCAACCCATTTTCTCAGCTATAGAAGTTGAGATTTATATTTTATTGCGATGTAAACCTTTCTTGTTGGTGCCAAATTGTATATGAAGTAAATGTTTAATTATGACAAGCCTGAGGGATATTGTATCAAGGCAACTGACAAAGAGATTTTTTCACTAAGCCAAAACAAAATATCAACTGGCTTTCTACTTTAAAAATCATCACAATATTAATTACTTTAAAAGTCATGTGAACTGTACAATACCAGATATAAATTCAATTTGTTACTGTGTATATCTAATATTAATCTACTTAAAAGTTCTCTTAGAAGCAAGGTGTTGTAATATGTGCCCGTAATATCAGAGAATGAGGCTGAGGCAAGAGGATCCCAAGTCTGAGGTCAGCTTGGAGTTAATGAAATTTCCTCTCAAGAAAACATAACAACAAAGTTTTCCTAAAAATGCAGAAACCTACAGTACTGTATGTTGGCTAAGTGCATCCATGTCCCCATGAAATAAAAATATACCTTTGCGTCTATAGCATGGATCTCAGATATAGTTTTTGATTCTACAAATGCTGTAGGCTTCTCAGAAGATGTTATTAAAAGTCAATTGTGTATTTTACATCATACATAATAGGACAGCACATCTGCAAATATTTTAGATGCTATGATTGGGTTTCATTTTGTGGATGGACTTTTTATCTTTAGGAATTTGATGAGAATATAAGCAATCCAAAAGTACTTTGGAAAGGAATGAAGGAAAAAGCTTCAAAACCTTGTGCTTATAATATAGCTTAAAGATGCAGAAAAGCAGCGCTTGAAATGATCCACTCAGCACCCACACAGCCCTAGATCTCGAGAGGAGGATGCTTGAATACTTTTTCTTCCTGCAGTATTTGTTGCCTAAGCAAATCTGTGGGTATACAGGAGGTGCTCATTCCTCCTACACAACCACTTCCCTATTTACAACACTCACTCTCCATATACATACACAGGGCACTTGACTTGCTAATTGTATTCAGCCACTTTCTCAAGTTCTCAGGAGTGTGGTCCATACACTACCTTCTAGCACATAAAACAGCAAATTATAGTTCATCTTGAGTGTTTTCTCCAAGTACAAACCAATTTATAAGGAATATTTGACACTCATGACTTTTCAAAAGGTTTTTGACCCAGCATAGAAAGAACTCTATAACTCTTATGCTTAAAATTAACAATGTAAGTTATTTTTATAAGTCTTATTTAACACCAGAAGATAAGGATAAAGATACTGAAATGGGTAAAACCACCCTTCACTATTCATGTGAGGTGGTTATCCTCCTTCATGGACCCCTTTATGGATGAACACAAAGCAAAGATTATGTTGGAGACACAGTAAGCATGTTTTCCTAACAAACTGAATGATTTTAAAAGTTTGACCTGAACAGTTAAAATAGGTAAAACCTTTCATACAATGTTAGTTTTATAGAAACTTTATATCTATTTTAATTATGATAAGAATTTTCTTCAATCATTGTAAATGACAGTTATGTCCTGTGCATATAAATAAAGCTTAAATTATTCTTAATCATCTCTAATTTTTTTGCTAATGTGCTACTCATAAAAAAAGCATAAGCCAATATAAAACAGGAAAAAATTGATGAATTTTAAAAATAAATTTATCCTTGGGGATTAAGCTCTTCATTCTTGGTAGCTACCCACGGCAAATGTTTTCAGTCACATTTGCTTATTTCACTAGTCATATCAGTGCATTCCTCAAGAATCATGTGAACTTTCTGTCAGATAAGGCATTACAAACACAGCCATCAACCTTCCATGGTACTTGCAAAGATGACCAAGTTCCTATATATTCACTCTAGAATACTCATAGCATGTTCAACCGCGTATAGTACATTCAAAGGAAGATCTTGGACTCACTGAAATCTTTTAGGATCTCTTACTTAAAAGTCAGTCCTCTTCTAAGAATGTTAGGTTCAGTAAGCCAAATTCAACGTTGACAACCCAAGAGTTATGAGATCTAAGCTCGAGTTTATCATTGGAGTTACTAGGCTATTTAAGAGTTTAAATAAAATTCAAAACTGTTAGTACCATAGAATACAATAACGTATAAGCTGGGGGAAATGCAATCTGGCCAACATCCCAGTTTTGTTTCTAATTTAAAACTTTTATTCATATTGCTAAATTTTTCAGAACATTTATTATTTCAAACATTGTAACTAATAATTCAAAAAAAAAAAAAAAAAAAAAAAAAAAGCATTTCTCAATCCGTGGGTTGTGACCCTTTCGGCAAACCTCTACCTCCAGAAATATTTACATTATAATTCATGACAGTAGAAAAATTACAGCTTGAAGTAGCATTAAAAATAATTATATGGTCAGGGACATGACAACATGAAGAACTGTATTAAAGAGTCACAGCAGTTGGAAGGTTGAGAACGAGGTTCAAAGTGTTACATGCCCTATTTCTTAAAAGTAAATATATCTCATTAATCAATTTGGTCAGATATGGATGCTCCTGTCTTTAGACCTAATATTTAGGAGGCAGAAGCAGGAGAAATGCTCTGAGTTCAAGATCAGCAACAACCTACTTAGTGAGTCTTAAAAATGTACTACTATTAAGTAGTCTATAATCGAAAAGAATACTTCAGGATAAAGAGAAAGTAAACGCAACAGAATAGTAGAAAAAAATAAACCAGAAAAAAGGTGTTTTCCATTGATGTATCCCTTTCAATATGAACCATGTGACCAACTTGTGAGAGGAAAATGATTTCCTTAAGAAGCAAAAGGTCTTATCAAGGTCAAAGGAGAGCACAAGGAACCAAACAAAGTAACAAAGGCATGGCTTTGGTTACATTTTCCTATGCCGATATCAACTGCTGAAAATTAGGAAACAGCACCTGCACTGACCACACAAGTTTCATTTTAAAAGCAAAACAAGATACATGCTGGGTGGGGAAAGCAGCTGGGGAAAAGTGTATGATGGAAATTTAGCAGGGCAGTGAAGACATTCTGAGTTCTGTGAATCATTTCTGTTTTCGTTATAATCATGCTAGCCAAAGAACAAGACTTGCTGGGTGCACAGTGGAATAGTTAGGTCTCAACAGTGCAATTGCCAGATTAGTCTGCAAACAAAACTAAATGCTCAGCAACTGTACAGAATTTTGCATGAAACAACTTACTATCAAAGCAAGATTTTAAAACTGGACTGATTTTTAAATATTTCAGTGGAGAAGCTAAAGGCACTGTGTTTTTCTATCTTTATGTGAAGACTTAATGTTTCCTAAGCTATCTCTTTCAAAGCCTCTGGGAAGATTTCTTGAGAGTTCTAAATTCATCACCTTAGGAGAAGGAGCTATTTGATTTCTTACAAGAAAGCCTGTTGAAATCGAGATGTCAGTCCAGAGCCCTGGACCATCAGACACAGTTTGTATTTGAGCACTGACTTCTGCTCAGTTTTAGCCTGGGCTCCAAGGTGCAACTCTGTGCTCTCCAGGTGTAGCTTATTTGAACTAGTGGCGCCTTTCTCTCTGTAAAACTCAAGTTTCCCAAGCTACATAAAATGTGCACCATTGAGTCTCTAGCTTCCAGAACACAAAGCGTTCTAAGTTTCATCACCTTCCCTATTTACTGAATAATAATATAATTAGTTTATACAGCCTAAGAAATCATTGAGACAATATTTATATTTCAAATCCATTTTTGTTTTATTAATCTTATAATTATATCTTGGGTTTTGTTTTTTATTTGTGTTCTGTAGATAAAAGTGGCAGTTGGGATTTCATTTGGAAAAGCATTTAGGATATTTACAAGGACATTTAATATAAAAATAATTATTCCTTCGGTTGTAAACATATCTGATGGGACTTACAAGTTTTCTACCTTTCTCTCACATACTTCTTCAAATAGAATTAAGCAATCAAAGCATACTTCTTAGCTGGCTGGGCGTGTTAGGTTACAACATATATGCTAAGGGTTTGTTTTGTTTTGTTTTGTTTTTGTTTTTGTTTTTTTTTTGTTTTTTTTTTTGTTTTTTTTTGGCAGAGGTAGGTAGATCTTTGCGAGTTCAAGACCAGACTGGTCTTCACAGATAGCTCAGTGTCTGCCAGGGCTACACAGTGGACTCTTCTCAAGCAAAACAAAGCAAATAAAAATATATCACATTTTAGTACCGTTCACATTGTATTGATTTCATCAGGGAAGAAACGATGTCTTTGACTTAACTTTTGTTTCATGTTTTTATTTTCATGAACTAATATGTCTTGACTTAAAATTGTGATATGGGAAGTTATTTACAGGTTAATGTTAGTACTTGTTGGTTGAGGGCAATATTATATATTTTGAAATGAAATATTTAAAATTTTTCTTCTTGAATTCTTTCTGTCTTACTAAACATGTCGACAAATTTGTATGTGTTTCAACACTGTTTGTATCTGTTTCAAACTCAGCACAGCACACAAGGAAGTGTGTGAAGGAGGAAAGTGAAATGAGATGGGTGTGATTCCTGAGTAGTCCAAAAAAACAGGCACGGCAGATACAACCACCAAAAACATATACAGCAACCAAACTAACCAGAAAACTTGTCATGTAGCTTTTCTTTCTTAAAATCCAAAATTTAGGTTTTTCTTAGATGTCTGCTTTGGAATAATATCTATCAACAAGAACCCACAATAGCCCACAGAAACATCCAAATACAAAAAGAGAGCGGCAGCTCCTCCTACCTCCATCTCCAGATCCCGATCCTGCATCTGGGAAGGAAAAAAGAAAACAGTTGAAAAACATACTCACTTGAAAAAACATTAAACAATGAGTTTTCAAGGTTAGGCTTCCTCTCTTGTTGCCAATCTTATCAGTTTGAAACAGGGTCTTTGTAACACAGGATGATTTACAGCTTGCTCCCCCTGCCTTCACCTCCTGAGTGTGGGGAGCACAGGCCTGCACCATCAGCTTGCTCACTATCTCAACACTAAAATGTCATTAATGTGAAAACTTGTAGCATTTAATCTGCTAATACACAGTTTTCTCAATTTAATCTAATTTCTATTGATATAATATATAAGTAAGATATTATTTTTCTTCTTAAGTTTTATGAAACCTGTATCATACAGCTTTGGGGAAAGCCCTGCTTGAACATGGGAAGTCCTCCCAGCTTTAATTTTGATCAGGCTGAATTCAGAAGCTTTGACATGAGGAGATGCTTCTGTCACTGCATCTCATCATGTCGAACAGTGTGCGTGCTAAGGCTTGTTCCTGTACATTGCTTGTAAACAAAAGAATGATAGTAAAGGGAGCACTTTTTTGGGAAGAGGGGCTGATTGATGCCACACTGGCTTAGGACTCTATCTTCAGCTTACTTGGCCTTTGTGCTTACAGTGGAACAGTGTCTAGGAGATACTGGCGCAAAGACACCTGCACTGTTGCTTACTCTGCTTCTTCATGCCTTCCCTTCCAAGTCACTACAACATGTAGATACAACAAAGGGGTCTCTTTCTGAGAACATGGATTCCAGAACTACCCAGTGCCCTGGTCTGAGTCAAACTTTTGAGTTTCTATCTGTTCCTAAATGTAGACATTATCCTTTCTCCGCTTATTTCTTTGAATTCGAAAGAAATCTCATTGTGCATTTCTACTGTTAATTCTAGGTAATAAGGCAACATTGGTAGCCTTCTTCAGCCATGCTGTTACTATTCTACATTGGAATTGCACCCAGGATTCAAGACTTACATAAAAATTCCCCTCTATGAGTTTTTCCCTTGGAGTTTAGTTGAATTAATGTAACACATTTCTTCTTCTTGCTGGGCTCTTTGAGATCTTGTGGAGACACACTACATAAAATAGCCCAGGGGTATAAAAATCTACAGAGCTGATACTTGTGGAAGAACGGGTCAGTCTATAATACGTGTCCCCCTCTGTGGCATTGACAGTGGAGCAGCAGTGGAACAGTAAGTCTTGGTAGCAACTCAGAGTAACTAACGCTGTATTATACAAGAATATCATTTCATTCATTAACTACCATCATGACTTTGGGCCATACACTTTACCTAAAGGCAATGTAATGTTTATTTTATATATATATATATATATACATATATATGTATATGTATATATATATATATACACACACATATATATACACACACATATGTATATATATGTATATATATGTGGTGTTAAGAATAAATGTATATTCTTATATATTTATGTACTATATAGTAAAATATAAAAATATTAAATATAAATATATTTAAATATATATTTCTTAATAAATACATATTTCTTAACAAATACACAACCAGCTTATGGCTGCAATTTTACGGTTTGAAGCCAAATCAGAAAAATACTTCACCAGTTAGAACACATTCATTAGTTACAGCACTGCTTCTTTGGGGTAGAATAGTGCTTGGATGGCCAACATGTGCTAAGTTTCCTCTGAGCATACTTTCATATGTAAGATTTTAATTGGCTTTGAATTAATTTGAAAGCTTACTTCACTGTTACTTTTATTCAAAGAGACCAAGTCACAGCTGTCCTGAATTGGGGTATCACATCTTGTCTATATGCTTACAGCATATGAAGTCTATTTCTCATTTTTTGCTAACACTAGGAACTTCCATCCGGCAGGACCCTCTTGTGATGCTTGTCCCTCTAAATTTGACTATGACACACATAAAGAGAATAGTACCCATGTTTATAGGCTCCAGGTTGCTAAATGACAAGCAGAATCTTAGGCAGCCTTCCTAAACTTATTCCTTCTGTTTAACAAGTAAATAATAGCTTATTTTAAATGTGTGAGCACAGTCTGGAGTACAATCATTAAAATGTTAAGAAAACATTTTGCCTATTGATTTTTAGGATTTTTCATTAATATATATGCTTGGGAAAAGTCAGGGAAAAAATAGGAGTGTTTTGGATTTTATCTCCCACATGTTTCTAAAACTTCAAGAGATTTTATCCACATGATTAGTGTTTGATTTGACCCAGATTAAATAGCTAGGGAAGAAAAGGAGGCTAGATGGGAAAATGACCACTGTAGTCAACAGTACCATTATGAAATACTTATGGGAAGCGTTAACGTTTTCTCAACTGCAGGATGAGTCATCATGGCAAGCCAGAAATAAGTAGACTAAGAAAGTTGCAGTGAGGCAGATACATCTTGGCAAGAAAGGGATACTATTGGACAAGAATCTGGGCTCTTTATCAACTCCATTCTTGCAAGGCAAGACGTTCAGCTGACAGTGAGACTGGCTATGAGGAAGCCACCTTCTGGATTAAAAAAAAATTCAGTGTTCTCCAGTCACTTATTCCCAGAGAATACAACTTGCCACCTCCACTCAGTGTCAAAGAGCATTACAAATAAATAGGAAAATTATAAAGATAAGTCAGAACTGCAATTTATTTGTCGTCAGGCCTGGCTAGTCACTTGGTTTCTCCATCACTGCTCAGACCAAAACCCTTTTAGATTCACTAGTCAACAGAAGATGCATTCAGCTAAACTGGCTGACTAATTAAATCCTGCAGAAATCTAAGTATGCAAATGAGGTAAGGACAGCTTCTTCGATTGTGATTAAATTTTCTACTTGGCTAAGTATTTATTTTCATAGTAAAAGCAGCACACTGGGGACTAACATGAATAGTCTTGAATGAATCGGAGTGCGTAGACTGACAGGACCTCAGAGGCTGGAAGAAAGAATACCATTTTTGGTACCAGCTGCCATTTGCCACAGCCGTAGCTCCTGGTCCGGTTGGTTGTTATGACTGTTTTCTACCTGTTGGTCCTCACTGGGTGATGGACACGTTACTCAGCTGTTCTGGATCATCATCATAAACAAAGATTTGCACTGCTCCCTGCTGCATTCACTAAAACCTTCTTGAGGTCCAAACGTTTTATGTATTTCTTTTTGATTAATTCTAAAGTAGTTGTTCTTCATTGTTTTGTCCTTTGTTACGGATAGGTGATTTATGTTCGCAGTTTGTTTCTTAGTGCTTTTTCTTATGCCCCAACCCCTACTCTTAGGCTGGCCTCTGGTTCTCCTCCTGCCATACGACCTGCGCACTTGCCTCCTCTTTTACACACACAACTTACTACATGCCAAGCAGCAATAGCCTGCTCTGCCAAATCTATACTGACCACAGGCACTGTGGTTGGCCATCCTGACTAGAATCCAGATAGGTCATTAGTATCCGAGGGCAAAGAACCATTCAGAAAAGACCCCTTTACAACCAGCACAAAGTCAAGACTGCATCACTGTAGCTGATAAATTTCCCTGGTTCACTATCCTCTGCGCCTTCTGGAAACTGTGATAATAAGCAGGAGACCTTCAAAGATCAGTCACCCCTAACTGTAAGGAGGCTGAAGACAGTCTTCCAAGGAACCCAAGACTTTGTTCTTAATCATTGTACACCCTACCTCAACAAACAACACATACTTCTCATGTTACAGCCTAAAATAGAAAAACCTGTTGTCCCAGAGGGACTTTTACAGAAGATTCTCTAACACTATTCTGGTTTTGTTGTTGTTGTTGTTGTTGTTGTTGTTTTTTAAGATCTATTTATTTAATGTATATGAGTACACTGTAGCTGTCTTCAGACATTCCAGAAGAGGGTATCAGATCCCATTACAAATGGTTGTGAGCCACCATGTGGTTGCTGGGAATTGAACTCAGGACCTCTGGAAGAGCAGTCAGTGCTCTTAACCACTGAGCCATCTCTCCAAACCCTATTTTGTTATTTTTGAAAGAATGTTTCCTACTGAATTATCATTTTTCCTGAACTATGAACTTCCAGAGAGATTTGTAAGCAACTCTAGTGATCCTGATGTGTTATTGTTTATTTACGACAGGTGCCTGTGACCTACACTGCACTTGGTTCGACCTTAAAGCATCGCCGTCCTAAGCAGGCTTTGCGTAACTGCATTTTCTTTGAATCTGCTGTTGCTTTATTTCTCTACCTGTAAGTTTCTGGGTTTCACACACACACACACACACACACACACACACACACACACACACACACACGAGAGGGGGGAGCAAGAGAGAGGGAGGGAGAATAAAAATAAAACGCAGGGAAAGAAAAGCAAATAGCAAAATAAAACAAATAACCTTGAAAAGCTAAGAAGATTATAGGCTTCCTTCCTTCCTTCCTTCCTTCCTTCCTTCCTTCCTTCCTTCCTTCCTTCCTCCCTCCCTTCCTTCCTTCTTTCCTTCCTTCTTTCCTTCCTTTCTTGTTTACTTCCTTCCATCATTCTTAGAACAACACAAATAAAGAGTGCTGTAGAATCTGAGTTTAACTGTGTCAGAAAGACAGATGTTAGTGTAAATTATTCACACTGCCAATGCACTCTTCAGTATGATCTGCTAAGTGGTAACCAGCACATCTTACAGTTAAAATCTACCATTAGTGCCTCCACAAAAATACTTGTTAACTTCAAAACTCCAACCTGCAAAGGTACACTCTAGAAGATAGCCCTATTTCTCAAAGGAACAATCAACTGAACAAACGAAAACATCTATAAATTTGATATGTGAACACTCAACTCAGATTTCTAATTATAATTTATTCAACTGTCTGCACTTCAGTAAACAACATATGTATTTAAATATACCAGTTGTCCATTGATGCATTTCTTGTCTTTTACAGACATATTTAAAATAAAAAAAATCACAATGTACAAAAATGATGTACAAAAGAATAAATGAAATCCCAAGTTCACGCATGGGAAGATTTTTGTTGTTGTTGTTGTTTTGTTTTTATTTTGTTTTTTTCGAGCCAATAGGATACAAGAAGCCATTGGATTCACAGTCCATTTCAGGAACACTCGTGCATACCTGTAGCACAGGATCCTTCTGAGACCACAAGTATTTCACTCTGCTGTTTGCAGGCAGCTTGCCTCAGGTAGCATTCATTCTGGTAGCTCTCTCCATTGGAGCCACACACAGGCACATAGTCACTGTTACACTGAGGGACAAAGAGAGAAAAACAAACACACAAACAAAAAGCTACAGTTGTTATTGGATTCTGCATTCCTCAAACATCCTAACCCCAAGGAACCATTTTCAAAACAAAACCACATCTTTTGGTTTTCAGTGATCTCAAGTTGTTGCTTTGTAAGTGCCTGTCGTTGAAAGTTGATGTCAAGTGGACCAATTGGTCTTTTGATTCAGAGAGAGGCAACACAAGTATCTAAATTAATTAGGTGATTCCAAGAAAGTGACTGAGCCATTAGCACACAAAAGATGTAACAACAAACATACCACTATTATTTATTTGTTTTCATAAGCTATTCTTGCTAACTTCTTCGGGTGAAAATAAACAACTCAGCCACGTCAAGTTATTAAAATCAAGGCTGAAGGCTATCTTTGTTGGCAGCAGAAATATTTGGCTAAAATTTCAAAACTATAATAACAAGATAAAATATCCAGATACTTCTTGGTTATTATTTTTCTATTAATTTTTAATCTTGATAAATTAAGGAATGTTCAGATAAGTTGATTTTTTATTACATTTTATCATTAAATCTTTGTATAGTCATAGAGACAAAGTATAAAAGCAAGATTTTGAAATATAGAGGGAAAACTTTGACCATTGGTACACTTTATATCAAATTTGTTGAATATTCCAAACTATCGCGATTCATATCTGTTTGAGAACAGGAAATGCTCATTTTTAGAATAACCTCATTACCAAAAACTACATATTTTTACAATGGAAATTAGACAACCTACTGGCTACTGCCATCATATTATAATCGCACTCTAAGGCATTAGAGATACTTGGCTGTGCCCTATACCTGCTAATTACACCAGGATGTGATTATCTGCTGATTACTACTACTGATGCACTTCATTGTTTAATTATAACAAATGAAATGATCAAGATGATTATTTATCAAGGCTTGCCTATGCCAGAAACACAATAAGGAAAACCATGCATGCAGATACATGTGAAAATGCTTTCCTGTTTACTACTGTTAATTAAAATGTTTGAACTTGTGACGTGCTAGAAATTTACAATTCATACAAAATAAATCAGCAACCTATCCAGGTAGCAAGAAAATTTTAATATGCATGTCTATATTTTTAAAAGTCTATCACATGTAAATTTTAACTCAAGGGCTTATGCCAAAGAATAAAAAATAAAACTGGCATAAGGTAAGAATTTAGTCTACAAAAGCTTGAGACGCATTTTTATGCCGTGATTTCTTACATTATCTGTGCCCTTTTATTCACAACTGCCTGTTTAATCCTCTTTTTTTCACTTTTACATAATAAGAGCTTAGTCATTCTTTAAATTTATTCATTTATGTACTTATTTTGTGTACATGTAAGTTTGGGCATGTGCTTGCTGCCTCAGGTATGGGTTTGTGCCTGTGTGCGGAGGCCAGATGTTGACACCAAGTGTCTTTCTCAATCACTTCTTTATCTTTGTTTTGAGTCCAGACTTCCCCCTGAATTTGGAGTTCCCAGATTCAACTAAGCTGGCTGTCTTGAAAGCTCCTGCGAGGATCCTGTGCCTGCCTCTCCATTCTGTAATCATAAATGTGCACTGTGATACCCATACTTCTACATAGGAAATGTGGATTAAACTCAGGCCTTCATGCTTCCACATTAATTACTTTATTTTCTAAACCATTTCCCAGTCCTCCACCCAGACAATTTACATGTAATACAAATCAGTGCTTTCTAAATGGAAGGCACATGAATCTTGCCCTTGATCTATCACTGAATAATTTAAATACTAAATTTTGCTAATTGACATTTTTTTTCAGACAGTAAATCCAAATTTTATGGGATTCGTGTTACAATTGCTAACAGCATGATTTACTACGTAATTTAGAAATCTTCATCTTTATTTCTATAATTAATAGTTAGATATTCTGGATACCTGGTATTCATTTAATAATTCTATCACCTAGGTATACTGTTGGTTCATAGACTCAACATATTTATATAGCTACATATAAAATTGATTTGATTCTGATCTTTGGTAATCTATTGCTACTATTTAACTAAATAAGCAATCCTCTTATGATAGGTAATACCTATGGACTGGACATTTTGATGAGCTCTCCATACATATACATATGTTTTAAATTATATTTGATTAGTGACAACTATAAGACAGAGTATCTCCAGTGCTATTCAGGGCAAAGACAACATAAAAATGACAGTAATGTTTTGAATTTTCCAATGAGAAATATTAGAGAATGAAAGAACAAATAAAAGTGGTGAGAATTTCATATGCATGACCAGGAAGACAAATGGATGGTCAAGTATTAGATAAATATGCAGTGTTCAGGATCTGAGACAGGAGAATGGACTTTAGGGGTTCACCAAGCTACGGTGGTATCTGATGACTGGAGGAGAGGAGGAAGGTAAGACCTAGTAACAATAGACAGTAGACTGCCTTACCTTCTCTTTAGATACATGGTAGCTAATATTCATGTGTATGACTGTTTTGTTAGCCTCTCATGGTTAGGTTTGGCATTCTTGCCCCTGGTTATCTTTTAATAACTAAGTTTAGCAACATTTGGTGTACAGATTGTTTGTGTTCACATTTTCTTCTGCCTAACATTGTTTTTTGTTGTTCTTCTTTCTCATGTGCTTTAGAAAGTTTGTCAAATAGAGGGCTAGTGGACGGGGCAGTGAGGTTGTGTATTATTATCTTTGTCAGGTGCTATGACACAGGTGCTGATGATATCAGGTGCTGATATACATCTTAAAATAGTGAATAAACTGATGAAGTGCTCATGTCATTTCTGGGGGATGCATGCAGTAAGCCAAATGTGAACAGTGCTTAAAACAGAGATGCCAAGTTCCATGCAGAAGCCAAAAGGGGGATTTGTGAGAGCTGAGAAGAGCTTAGCTGCAGATTATCAACACAATGTTTTTGGCCCTTGGTACCATGACTTGCACTCATTAAAACGGAAACCACAAGAGGACAGGGATACTCTTAGTCACTAACACTCGAGGGTGGATGCCTAGTTCTGTTTTTCTTCTGTCTCTCACTGTCTTTATATAGGTGTTGGTATGCTACTTAGTATTTAAACTTTTGTAAGTTTCTGAAGTGATGAATTGAGATACATATGGAATTAACACAGATTTCAGAGCACAAGTTTTATTGTAAACATCATCTATTAAATGGAAATTATCTGACATTCATGGCTTGGTTTTAATAGCAGAATTACAACCTAGCATTCACAGTGAAGTACCATGTTTTCAGAATTAGAAAACAATCAAGTTGCGCTGACCCTCTGTATGAGAATTGAAAAACTGCCTCACTGAAATGCACCGAGTTCTTAAAACTGGTTGTGGGGCAGTCATGACATTGTTCATGGTCTGAATAAGGGGAAAATAGATTTTTATTCACTGACTAAAGACTGCAAAGTCATCTGGTTAACAAAAACAAAATTAAGACATGGTTATGGTTAAGTCTATAAGTGTCTGTGTTATATAAACTTCTAAGAGGAATTTATGGTTCCATTTTCCTTATGATTTTAAAACATCTGAAGTTTATTTTCCAGATATGTGATTTCAATAAAAACGACTTGTCCCCAAGGTTCCACATTACTGAAGACACTCATACACTACCTTAATGGATTCAACAACTTGGCCAGGGAATAAAAAAGACGAAAAATTTGTCATGTGATTAAATGCTTGTTTGGTTAATATGGATTTTAAAGCTGAAAATTCAGCATCTCAAAGCTATATGTGACTTAAGTTTTATCTATCGCCAGCACCTTCCACAGAGTCTGGCATGGAGAAGGTTCTCAACAGATGTTAAGTGAGTTCTGTTATATTCTGTTGTCAAAGGCTGAGGAAGAATGGCTTAAGATATAAAATAATACTTTTTCAGAGAATAAAATGTTTAAAAATCTACATGTGTTGCTCTTTGACCATTCCAAAAGTGACTTTTATTTCTTCAGAACAACATCTTGCATGTGTTATGTCAGTGGTTTTTAAATGGGCAGGTCTTTGACGCTGGTGGATGTGACTGTAACGCTCCATGTCAGATCATTAAAGAACATAGGTTTGACTTGGCTTCTCTCCTCTTTCTGGATGCTTCCCCTTTAAACCCAGCCATTGCGCTATGTCAAAGCCCAAAGTACAACACAGCCCATGCAAAGATTCAGAGGTGGAGAGGAACCGAGCTCCAGAGATGATGGTCAGACATGAATTAGAGCCCTGAATTGAGCATGCCTTGAGTTACCTCCCCTTAACCATGACAACAGAGAGTGAAGATAAGTGGTTTTGAGGAAAATTTTGAGCAGCAGTAGTAACTGAACATTTTTAGATAAAAAAAAACATAGATTTCAGACTATTTCAGAATTTGGATTTCTGGGTTACAGATGTTCCACTTATATTGCTTTGATTAGTAATTATTGTCTATAATAAACTGACATTGCTGTTGTCTTATTAGAATTTTCATTTGAATACTTAGTAATATTGAAAAATTATAATTGATGCACTTAAATATATCATTTGGTTTACTGTGTTTCATACTCTAGAAAAACAAAACAACAACATGAAACCCTGAAGACTGGGAAGAAACTAATTCAAGAAGCTCCTAGATTAACATAGTTTATTTCATGCAAATTGTACAATTTTATTTAACAATCAGCTTGGTTTAGACATTCAATAATTCTGATACATATATAAAGTCTAAATTTGCTGCTAGAAAGATGTCTTTTTTTACTCTTAAAATACCAACTATTCTAAAACACATTAATATCAGTATAATCCAGTAGGAATAAGGGAATACATTTATATTTTCTATTCAAATTTTCATTTATTATTCCCAACCTATTCCACGATTGCTTAATACATACTGGCTGGCCAATGTATGAAAAGCACAAATGTCTTGACCAATAAAATTCTCTGTGGCGGCTAAAAACCAAACACAGTTTTTAAATAAGAAAATGATATGCTTTCATTTTGTGCATTTTCCCATTTAGAAGTATACCAGTTTCTTTTATTTCTTCCAGGTGTAATAACAGACACACAAACATCTAATTTGAGGAATGTTCTTTGTGAACCATTTTATGCTACCTACAAGTTTATTTACTGTATCTATCCCTGGCTACAAAAGTAAGAGAAATGCATGCAAATTACAAAATTTAAAAAAAAAAAAAAAGGCTATAAAATTCCATGGGCGTGATTTCTCCAACTAGTTTTTCCAACCTCTTTGATTATCATTTGTAAAAATTATAAATTGGGAATTTCCATGCTCTGTTTCCTTCCTGGAGCTTTTCACTCACTGTGGAGGAGACCTTAAAAGATGATGCCACAAGTATGTGATCTGGACTGATGCATCTCTAAAGCCATGGCAATGTCGTTGGCCACTTTAAGCTACCAATAAGCTTGCTCAAAAAAGGAGGAAAAACGCGCAAGGAGCTTTAACTTCTCTAAAAGTATCTCAATACATATTTAAAGGTGAATTTTCTTATCTGCCTCACCAAGATGTTGGGTTAAGTCCTCCGTATTCACTATTAAGCCAATCTTCAATATTGTACATTAAATCAGATGTTTAAATATGACTTTGTGTTTCTATGTTTTCAGTAGCTTTCATTTTTTTTCTTGTAAATTTGGAAGTATCCCTGATCTTGTTCATAGTTTTATTTCTATGCATATTTCCTGTCTCAATTTAAATTAGATGTCAATGTTTGTTTTAAAATGCAATTCAATAATAATCAAGTAGGGTATAAGGTAGTAGTTCAACATCCAAGTTATTTGAGGCTATATATTATTATATGAATATTTTGAAAAGAAACAAACTCCAATAATTTCCATAGTGGAAAATAGGATAAATAATGATTGTAATAACAACAATGGCAGCATCATTTTAAGTTAGTTTTGACAACTTTGATGATAATTTCCTTGTAAAAGTATACTTTTCTAACTGTTGAAAACCTCTCTGACACATGACAACGTCCGCCGTTCTCCTGCTTATGAACCAACGTGAGGCCGTATGTGCTCATATGAGTTCTGAGGAGACTCTGTAGTTGTTTAATGTGCTATTCTCAAAATCTTTAATGTATACGAGCTTCATCATTTTCAAACTGGCACAGTAGTTTTGGAGTGACCTTAATAGAGTTTAACATAAAATTGTATCATATTGACAATATAAGGAAACCAAAACCCATCGAAACAAACAATATAATAATAATAATAATAATAATAATAATAATAATAATGACAACTTGTGAAGAACAAAAGTGCAAATCCACACCTGTTAGCCACTGACTACGTTGACAATTATCCTCAGTTAACTGACCTATAAAATGCACACACCAGTGGCTTAGGAAGACATATCTTCTATCCATATCTAAAAAGTAGAACCTGAAGCTTATCTACTCTCAGTGGCATTTTTTGTCTAGGTCATACACAGGTCTGTATAAGGCATATGTCATCTTGACATCAGTTTTCTCTCTTGGCAGTATTTTTATTTGATGCTAGCCTCCCTTTGAGTCTGTAGAGTTATAAATTGTCAAATAATAGGTTGTACAAGAAGCTCACTGCCTTGCAGCCTCTTTAATGAATTGAAGATACAAATATCAGATATCTTACCTTGAACTGACAGACGCAAGTCACAGTGTCTCCAATCCTTAAACATTCCCCGTCAAATTTACAGGTGTTGGTATCACACAGGAAGAGATCATTTTCTCTGTCATCATAACCTCGTTTAAAAAGAATGTTCCAGTCACTTCAAAATGTTATAATTTTTAAAGAGAACTCTATTTTGTAGCATGAACAGAATTTTTCTAAAATTTAATTCCAACAGCCACAAGTTTGCCTTCTACTAATAACCTCAAAATCTAGTGATCAATAATAATTCATATTTTTACAGCTATTTACTTGTAAATTCTCTTTCAGTATGATCTTTTGAGCATGCTTTCTCAGATTTAGTTTAGACTAACAGTGACTGTGTGAAGGGAAGTTTGATACTTGCTTCTCTGCTTTCTTATTACTTTTTTTCTCACTAAGTAGGGTATTATCAGTGATCCAATCTCAATATTTAGGAAAAGATTTGATGACTGTCTTTGGATGCCATTTTACTATTTCTCTGCCTTCAATTGCTTTTTGCTTTGAGATCTGAAATGACCCTTATTTACAATTTCTCCAGACAAAGATGAAGCAAAATCTCAATAATAAAGATAAACAGACTTGGTGTTTTCTGTGCAGGTCTCTCTGATTCAAAGGAAGATTGATCACCTTCAAGTTAATAGGGATGGGAGGGGGCTGCCAAGTTCTCCCCAACCTTCCTAGAAACACAGTTCTTCCTTTTAGTTAGTGCACACAGCTGTGAGATACCTGGCTCACATGCATTTCTTCATTGTCAATGTCATATTTAAGCAAGTTGTTCCTAATACCAACATCAGTTAAGAATGAAACAAACTAGTCATGTTGGACTATGAATATATCAACATTAGCTATGATCAAATCTTAGGGATGTTATGTTCCCAAGTGGAATTTATTCTTTTAAAAATAGCATACATGAATGCAGAAACCAAGAATAAGTTAGAGACATACAATGCCAAATTTAGAAATTACCAAAAGCAGAACTAAGTCAGTCTACTGACCCAAATCTAATAGGACTGTACATTTAAACTTGTCTTAACAAAGGTTAAACTGGAGTGGTGCATATTAATTATTTGTCTCTTAGTATTTATATTAGTCCTCCCTTAGAATTGTACATGCCTCCACTTATAGGATATACTTAATAATCACATCCTCTCAAAAGTTACACACACTTCCTTTCAGTTACATATCTCCAAAGGCCACCTTATTCAAAGACAGACTTAACGGGGAGAGGAATTTATTTACATAAAATTAAATGTTATAAACACACTTGCTAAAAGGAGACCAGACTAGACCTTGGGGACAATGCCCATGCATGTTTATAGAGTTTAAAATGCCAAAGAAACCACACTACTATTCTTCAGGTATACTAAAGTCTCTGATACTGAAATGTAAAATCAGTCAGGAAGAGTGCAGTAACTTAGATCATTGGGCCTCTTTCATTTACAGGCTTCAGTAGCATGCAGCTGTCAAGCTTTAGTATTCTGATGGAGACTGAATGAGTAAGAGGACTGCCTGACAATGAAACCCAGTGCAGAAGTGAAGGGGTTGGAACCCTCCGCCATGGTAGGGTCACTGTGTTCTCAGAGGAGAGTCTATCAGCCCTGGGGCATGCCCATTCTGGCGTGGGGGCGGGGGACCTGTGATTGCTTCTTTCTCAACTTCTCTCCTCCACATAGGAGCTTGGGGGAAGCTAGGATGGGCATCCTTTGGCTACAAAATCAACCTCTTTCAAAATCAATGGCGTTTGCAGCCAAAGAGAGAGAGAGAAGGGGGCGAGGGGGATGGGGTGAAAGGAGAGAAGTAGGGGCGGGAGAGAGGGACGGCGGGGAAGAGGGAGGGCGGGAGGGAGGGAGGGAGGGAGGGCGCAAGAGAGAGAGAGAGAGAGAGAGAGAGAGAGAGAGAGAGAGAGAGAGAGAGAGCTAGGGCTAGGGAGGTATAGACAGAGGAAGCTGGGGGGGGGGGGCAGAGGCAGAGACAGAGACACTGACTCTGTCCCTGGAAACTTGCCTCAGAATTATCTGTAACCCAGTGCTGACTAGAAACCCACCCCCCCACCCCCCCGCATTCAGAAACACTTTCGGCAGGAATTAACAGTTTCCCTCCTGCAGTCATCATTTGATTTATTGCTTTCTCGATTGTTCTTTCTCATAAAGTTATTTCTCGCACATTCAGGCTAGACTTTTTTTTTTTTTTAACGATGGGAAATATTCTGCGTTAGTGTTTCCTCCAGAATCGAGAACCCAGAAAACTACCTCTTTAGTATTTCTCTAAATCCTCCAGTTTGAGGAGGGCAAAAATCTAAGGTTCCCCACACCTGTACTTTGTTCCTATCCCAGCACGCCCAGCCTTAGATGAAGCAGTTCCCAATGTTTCTCAGGATTGAGGTGGGAAGTCCTGGGTTTCAGGCAGTAGCTGGACAGACGCACGCGAGTGGACAGGTCTGTTCAGGTTCCGCGCTTCTGAGAGGTGAAGGAGTAGAGGGCTGAGGGTCTGGACTTACCGGAGCAGTTCCAGCCGGTGGGCGTTTGGCAGTCACTTAAGGAGGTAGGGAAAGCAGCGAGTTTCACCGGGCGGGCTATGATAAGCAGCGTCACGGGCAGCAGCAGCAGCCAGCAGAAGCCCTCGCAAAGTGTCCAGCTGCTGCACTGCCGCGGGGACTCCCACAGCACCATGACTACTTCGCGCAACTCTGCAGCAACCAACGGCTTCTGAAGAACACGGGATCGCTGGGGCCAGGCAGCGGACTACAGAGCATCCCGCGGACCGCGGCAGCAGAGGGGGCGGCGGCAGGGACAGCCGGCGTTGAGGCTGCGGCCAAAGGAGCGCATGATCTCCGGAGTTTCAGCAACATCCAGTGACCGGGCTCAGCCTGCGGAGCGAGAGGATAGTCCGCTGAGAAGCTGAGCCCCAGATGCGGGGAGCTACTGCCATAAGGAACAGAGTCTGGGCAAAGGAGGAACAGGAGACCGAAACCAGGGTGCAGAGAGGAGGCGACCAACCGGCCGAAGAGAGGAGCGCGACCAGACTGGGTGGATGGACAGTCACAGCGCTCCGCAGCCCGGCCGCCGCCTCTCGCGCTCTGCCGCCCGCATCCCTCTGGCGTTTGGGAAGCAGCAGGTCCTTAGCCCGCCCGGGGTCACGTGGGAAGCAGCCGTCGGACTCTGATTGGCGGAGCGGGATGCAGGTCCCGGGAGGGAGGGGTCGGTGAGGAGGTGCAAGGAGGAGGCAGCCACTGATGCCACAGATGGGCTAGCTCTCTAGGCTCTAACCCGAGTGGGGCTAGGCGGGGATGGCTCCTGGGAGAAGCTCAGGCTTCAGGGCGGCTACTCCCACGCTTTTTCATCCCACTTGCCTGGCTGCTCTGCTCCAGGACGCCCCCTACTGTGTGCGAGGTCCCGGCTTGCTCCTCTCTTCCGTGCGTGACCCCGGGCTGCCAGCACCGGTTGCGGCTGGGTGGCCTTGTCTTCCAGCTGTATGTGGTGGGGGTGGAGTAGGTGGAGGACCCGCAGGCACAGGGCAATAGGGGAAGAGGGTAGGGAGCAGAGGGCGTCCCGCCGGCGCCACCGGGAAAGGAATCCAGGCTGGGCATGTCCTGGTAGCATAAGAAGCATAAGGATGTTTCTCTAGGCTGTGGCAGAGAAAAGAGGGCGAGAGGCGGCAGTGCGAGAGCCAAAAAGCTCTGATGGCTTAAAGCAGCAGCAGCAGCAGCAGCAGCAGCAGCAGCAGCAGCAGCAACAGCAGCAGCAACAGCAGCAGCAACAGCAGCAGCAGCAGCAGCAGCTAGCTCCCAGAACAAACCCGACGGTGCTAGCCAAGCTGGAGCCACCAGTTTCGCTGCCTCTCCCCAGTCTCCCCGTGCCTCCTATCCCTTCCAGGCTCTCTGCAGCTCAGCCTTGCTAGATTTGATTCCCTCTCCCCAGCGCTCTCCGGTAAGGTACCTATTTGTGTGGTTGTCTAAAAGGTTCAACCAAATGTGGTTGGAAGGTCAATTTTGCTCCGGAGAGGAGGCTGGAGGAGCAGCGAGAGGCTTCCCTGCATCCAAGCTGAGAATGGTTATAGGGTGAATCCACAGAGAAGCGGCATCCCGGAGGAGAGGACTTGCTTGGAGTGCTCAGGCGGTAGACTCGGGCGCTTTGCACCGTGTCTGTGGATCTCCAGCTACCTGGGAGAGGCAAGGGAATCTAGCCGGGCAGTAGTTATTGCCTCCACTTGGTTCTCCTTTGCCCCCAGCACTCGGGAAACAGCAGAGTGGTAACCGCCTTCCTTCTGCTGCACTCCATGCAGTTAGACACACTCTTTAGCTTAATGGCATGTTAGTTCTCAGGGCCCAGAGCTTCCTGGGACAAGGATGGAGAGAAGAGTCTGTCTCCAGTGACTCAGGTCACTACTGCAGTCACAGGGTTCTTGATGCCTTGCACCAAAGAGGTTTCCTTTTGAGTGTGTGAGCAGTTATTTAGGGTATGTTTTAATCCACATTATACATATATACACCTGCTCTTTTTCTCTCCCCCTTCTCCTTTCCCACTCTCTCCTCCTTTTCTTTCAAAAGCTTTCCCCTTTCTCTCTCTTTTTAAAAATTTTCCTTGTATACCCCTCCCATAACCTCCTGAATCTTGACTAAGCATCGTTTGATAGCATCTAACACGCAATTAGCGAGCTTTACCAATCACTTAAAAGAGGCACCAATAGACTTTGAAAGGGGGACTATCTGTCCTCCGCAGACAGCACCAGAAAACAAACTGTGCCAAAGCAGTCTCTTTAAGTACTGTAACCTCCAACCTCTTCCTACTCCCCTTGCTTTTTAACTTTGCCTTTGTGAGACGTGATCCCGCAGCACCTCTGAGCCTCAAAGCCACCTCTCTCTTTCTTCCTCTATGTGAAACCCTTCCCTTTATCTCACATCCCGCTTCCCTCCCAAGACTACCTTTCTCCTCCCCCGCCCACCTCTAAAGATTTCTGAATCTTGGTGTCTCTTGCTCCGGGCAAATAAGCAGCCGCAGATCTCAGCGTTCCAGTCAATGGCATCTCTCACCAGCGAAGACTCCATTAACACAGATCAATTTGACCAGACATTGGAGGCATCAGAAAAAAAAAATCGGCTTTTAGATGTAGCAACTGAATTGTTGAAGGTAAAGGAATGCCCAGAAGATGGAGCTGCCAAAGATATCGCAAAAACAAAGAAACAGAGATGCCTTTCAGCCTGCGACATACATTCAAGCTTAATGCAGATCTAGCTGCATCAACCACACAGTATCAAGTGAGGATTTGGAATTTTCCACACCAAGGCGTGGATCAGCGATCAGCAACTAATCAGGCTTTTAAACACAAACCCCTCTGCAACTAAAGGCAAAGTCCCTCAGACAATGTGCTTTTTCTTTTCTTTCTTTCTTTCTTTCTTTTTTTTTTTTTTTGCAGTGATTATGACCATATACTAGAGTTAGGATTGCAGGGTTTGACAAAGCCTAGAATTATATGGACGCTCTTAGCAAAGAAAATTGTTATTGAATTCTCTAAGTAAAAATTTGGCGTGCTTTGTAAGAATTTGTATTCTTCAGACATTTTGCCCACAATAACTTAAACTGCCAAAGGAGTTAATGACTGGCTGTGACTGGGTCACAAACACAGTTGCCTGTACAGAGGTTCTTTAAATTATTGAGCAGTTGGAACCAAAGACTTTCAGTTTGAGATGCTGTGATTCTGTCCCACTCATGACACATTTAGTGCTACAGTGCCACCAAGAAACGGAATTTTGCAACTGGCAGGCACCACCAAGTGGCAGAAGAACATCATTTACTGAAGGGAGCACTGCATTGTTCAATATGTAAATAAAAATATGCATATTATTTAGTTCATCATTAGATACTGAGGAAATAGACAGGCACTGAAAAATGCTTATCGTAAGACTGTACTAGGTTTTTGACTCTTTCCCAGCAGGCTCAAATCAGTTTCTTTACTGCAATTAACTTTGAAATATGCCTATGAATTGTGCCTCATATTATATATTATATGATTAATAGTAATTTGGTTGAACCCATACCATGAGCGTTCAAAATCCCTTTTTATACTAGTGCACAATATAACTTTGAACATTCCTACTTCAGTTGTGGAATAGTCTAAGACAGAAAGAGGTTGTCATATTTTAAATAAATCGCAGATCATTTTTTGTTTTTGCATAAAACTATTTAAAATGTAATAACTTTTTGTTGTCAGCTTCATGAATGTGCATAAATTTTCATTTCACTTGAAGGATTTTTATGATTTTGAAATTATGAAGCCATTACTGCCCTTCCCCTCTCTTCTCTCCCTCTAACTGTTCTCAGACATTCCTCAGTCCTCAAAAATTCATTACTGTGTTTCTTTAGTTATTGTTACACATATGTATACATATAAAAAATAACTTTTAAAAACCATTGAGGAGGGACTGAGGGATAACCTGGTTGTAGAAGATTTACCTCACATGCAGGAAGCCTTGGATTTGATCAACTCCACAATCAAGGACAACAATAAAAGATAATTTTACAAGTAGAGAGTACATCATTAAGACCTGGAAATTACTTAGGGCTTAGAAAAACTGGGACAAGAAGGAGGAGGAAGAGGAGGAAGAAGGGGTTGAGGAGGAGGAATTGTTCTAGAAAAGTAACAGTGAAGATAAATGAGCTTGGAAAAACTAAGACACTTTAGCAATGAGGGATTTGTTTTTCTTCTGTCTCTAACGTTTCTGATTGTTCAATAGCGGCATGAAGCAGGCTGTGCCTCCTGTATGTCAGACATTTAACAAGCAGAAAGAAACACCTTGTTACTTAATGCCTGTAGCATCCCTAGACATGGAAGTAACAACTAGTCTTGTTTTGTGAACAAGTTGCATCAAGCATTTTAGAACTTAGCAAAAATTCTGTCTAACATTCGAACACAAGACCTCCTATCATTTATATCATACTACTGTTCTTTTGAGACAGACTGTACAAGCTCTTCAATACACAGTCACATGCATTAATCCTCAAGCAGAAACAATGAGACCCATTGATTGTGTATTTGTTTGACCATATTATTGAGATTATTTTTTTTAACATTTTAAATTTATTTTGTGTGCATGCATATGTACCTAACAGCATATATGTGGAGATCAGAGGAAACTTGTGAGAGTCAGTTTCTCCTTCTATGACCAACTGGTTCCACAGGGTTCCAGAGATGAAACTCAGGTCATCAGGTTTGATGCTAAGCACTTTATTCTATGAGCAATCACACAGGCCAAGGAGTGTCTTAAAAATGTATGTCTTTTACTTTTGAGAATATAATATAATTATATCATTTCTTTTTCCCCTTTTTACTTCTAAACCCTGCCATATACCCATTTTTTTCTCTTTCAAATGCACAGCCTTTTCTTAATTTATTGTTGTTATATGCCCAAGATTATTTTCTGATGTTAGATATCACTGCTGAATTCAAACATACCTGATACAAATTGTCTATAAGACAAGAATAGTGGTCACTTTTGTCTCATTAGGGGTCTTTTAATAATTAAATAGCATTGTGTTTCTTTCTATGTGGTAAAACGTATGACACACTAAGAAGTACTATATATGCATATGAGTATATGTGTGTAATATATATATATATGTGTGTGTGTCATATGTTATATGTAGTATGTATAATATTCTGTCTGTATAATGTTACTTGTATGTATGTTTTCAGGGCTTACCAGTTAATATTAGTTAACCATTGGGTGTGCTATCCCCTAGAGAGGACTATTTCTTTTACTCTCAGAATTCCATACATGCTTGTGGTTCTTTGTATAGGGCCAAGGTCTCTCTATCTTTTCCTCATCCACTTTGGCATATCTATGGTTATTCTTGTTCAGCTTGAGATGATAAGCATCACGAGTATAGCTTCTGACAATTTTAGGTAACAGTCTCACAGCAAGCTGCCTGGTCCTGTGGGCCTTACAGTCTTTCAGTCCCCTCTACTGCAATGTACCCTGAGCCTTAGATAATGGAGCTGCTTTGTACATGTACCCACTGTGACTGAGTGACACAACTTTGCATTTTGATTGCCGTAATGGCCTTCTTATGTTACAAAGAGAAGTTCCCTTGGTGAGAGGGTGAGTATAAGTTGCATAGCTCACCAGCAGAATTTTCAAATCAGAAAATTTGGAGCTGGATTCTATAATCTGTATTCATATTTGCTTTGGAACTAAGGTACTACACACAACTAAGTGTGAGTAAAAGATATGTGAACTCTTAGTGTTTTCACATTGTTTTGATAGAGAAGTTAACAGAGACTTAAACTCTGTGCACAGAGAGGCTTTGGGACCTGTTTTGTTCCTGTTCATCAAGAATATATTAAGTGGCTAATATGTCTAACTTAGCAACTATATAGCTATAGGCAGTTTTCTTACTTGCAAAATATAGGTAATAACACCTCCTAAGAATGTTCTGGAGATTAAGGGAAACCTTTAACAAATTGGGGGGAATTCCTACACAAATGGGTGAACAGCTGAATCTGTGAATGAATGCACAAATATACGATTTTCTGTATATAAGCACAAAATGATTATGGCTGAATTATACTGTACAAAGTACATTGATCACTAGTAATTAAAGAGTACAATATTAACCTCTTATAATTTAATTTCCAATCTACTGCAGATAGGTAAGTAGATACAATGCTCCAAATTATATTCCTTAATAAGAACATGAAAAGGACACATTAAAATTTCACCATGTGATAAGTCTAATAGAGCTGTGTTTCTAGATCAAATTCTACTGACATTTTCCAGAAGCTGTCTTTATTTCTTACTGACTTTTGTCACAAAACAAGAGTAGTTGTATTTGCTATTTTCCCTATTTTATACAGTTGGTTAACAATGTGTAAGTTTCAATATATAATTTACAAACAACTTCATGAAGTTTAACTTTCCATACACTTTCCATTTCTTGTGTTTTTGGTTATTTTTGATACTTAAAGATTAGCTTTGTAATTTTAATACTGGAGAAATAGTTTAATCTTAGGTCACTAGGTCTCTGTCATGACTTTATATCATAACTGTCTAGGGAGTTAAAACAGACTGATTAACAGTTCCACCCAGCTTTTGGAAACTCTGAGTTAATATTGGCATGCATTTAAGAAATTCTCCTTGTGTTTTAATATCGTGCTTTGGCTGAACCCTGTCCTGGAGAGAATGAACTTTTCTTCAGTATTCACATATCCAAGTTGGAGAAGCAAGTAAGTGACTTTTTTTTTTTAGTTAAGGCTTTCAAATACATCTCACAAAAATACTTTCTGATAGCAATATCTAATGAAAGCAATATAAAACAGATGATGTTTGAAACTAGCTTGCCAATAACTTACAGAACAAGAGCAAATACTAGTGAATTTCAAGAGAGTTAAAAGCAACAGCCACCCAAATATGACTTGGTATCCTTCTATTCACGAACTCAAATTGCATTTAGTGTCTGTTATTTAAATGGCAGCCTTACCTTCAGACTTAATGTGAAACTTTTGTTTTCAAGTCCATTGTACAATCTTTTTTATCTTAGTCAGAAGAAGATAAAATTGTTTTCATATCTCTTTTTTTGCTACTCATGGCTACAACTGGACTGTATTAGATTTGTTTCTGGCTTTGTGAAAAGGACTATGAAAAGTAGTTATTTTCAGATTGTTTTATTAGCACCAGAGTCTTTTAAATTTTGAACATTATATCCGTTTATTTCTCAAAATAAATCTCGGTCATTCCTCCACTGAACTTTTTCCCGAGTGGTAAATTAGGTACTTGGATCACTAATGTCCTCTGACTTTGCCTAACTTCCTTTAAACCCTATATTGGGAGAAAGGCAGGGAGGGAAGGAGAGACATGGAGGGAGAGAAGGAGGCTAATGGGGGAGGAAAGAAAAGGTGAGACTGCCTTTGGTCACATAAGGAACCTGGGAATGGCCATACACTCCTATCTTGTAACTTCCTTACATTCACCTCCATCTTAAAAGCTCTGTGGAGCCCTGTGGTTAAATCAAACCCAAGTACATCAAATAAAACTAAATACCTGTTTAACTTCATTGAATCCATATTTTCCAATATTATTTGATGACAGAATCCCTTTTTAGCAGGAGAACCTTAAAATAAATGATGGCAACAGATTTCCATATGCTAATATCATTGTCTTACAACAGTTTAGAGAAAGGGAACCTCTTAAAAATATCTGACGATTTGGGGACAGAGGCCTGCTCATCCCCTCTGCCTTCCCTTGCACACAGTCAGGTGCACTGTCAGCCTTGGTATAGCAAGTCTCCCAGGGCTCTCTTCTCTGCAATAGTCCCTCCTGCTGTGGATGTTTTGGGAACATGACCAAAGTATCAGCTTTTGCTGACACACTCTTTAAAGTACTGTCTTCTAGTACATGCTTTGTAAACTTTAAATTGTTGTAATTTTCTTAGCAGTGTTTCTAGCATAAGGTCAGATGTTGACAGTATTGAACCATACTACATTAGATGAACAGAACTTGAATTACAGATTGAAAAGAGCAGCTGACTTTCTTCCTTGCACCTTTATGTTTATCTATTTGTAGAACACACATACATACTTTCCTACTGGCTGGGTTCTTAAAGACTCTGATAAAAGGACAATGTGATTTCACATGACAGCATCCAGGAACCCACAACATCTGAGTTGAATCGGTTGCTCTGGATCATAGAAGCTTTGTGTCCTGGGAAGGCTGATTAGCTTCTCTGAGCTTCAACATTCTCTCTTGGTCAGATGACTACTTTCAAAACAAACAAACAAACAAACAAACAAACAAACAAAATAAACAAAAAACCCGTGTGTAGCAAAGAAATAGTCACAAAAGAGGGATTATGTAGGTAGAACAGAGACAGTCCAGAGAAAATTGAAATTTGTAAATTGAAAATCAGCAGAAGTAAAGGCAGCTCTCCTGTTTCACCATCCACCCCACTCTTCTTTCGAAACCTCAGACATTTGAATTTTCTGTTGTCCACATTAGCTCATTTTCTCTGCAGCTCTGACATCCTAACTACAGATATTTTTATAAATGAATTTAATTATAGCAGATATCTGCCATACATTGTTTGTGTATTATTATGAAATCATGAATGTTCTAAATGTCAGTATATTTAACTATGGAGAAAAGATGTCTACTAATTTATTTCTTATTTTGTGTAAGGTCCCCAAATTATATTTCAAAAAATCTTGCCTGTTGTATACGAGTTTGCTTTTTAGATACAGCAGTCAAATAATAGTAAATTTTGAAGATTTTTAATTCTAGGAAATTATTTGTTTTCTTTGCAAACATATGATATACACTAAACAAAAACATTCACACAATCTCTTCTCTCATATTTATCTTTTGATTTTTTTGTTTTAATTTACAAAATAGCTACAAGAAACTATAAGTCATTTGGCTGAAGAGAATGCTGCTTTACATTAAGAATTTACTCATTTCATTATTTGTTATCATTAGCTTTATTTTGCAATGAACACTATTACAGCAATGCTATGTGGTATATATTCTTTGTAATAAAAGATGTTTATCTCGTTTCCCAACAAAATCCATAACACAGCAAGTAAGAGAACTGTTCCATTAGAGGGGAAAATATTAAGTTGTCTGGCAAAACAAAGATCTACACTTTGACCTTAATGAATTTTTTGTGAAGAAAATATTTAAGCCGAGCATAATCATGGACATATTAGAAATATATTTTCAATTTAATTCACATACACTTGCATGCAAATATTATAGTTAAAATATAATTTCTTACAAGTTCTATGATTATACAATACTTAATAATAACACTAAAGTCGAATGCAATATTAGTTTCTTTACTGTGTGCTTAAATGCAAAGAGTGTCAACTTTTTCCACAGGAGTTTAATTATTATGCCAAGATAGTCACGTCTATTATTTATTCAAAGAACAGTGTTAATTAACACACAGGTATAGACATAGGAAATAAGCTTATTTCTCCTTCAAAGTTACATATTCCCACATCAGCTATAGACAACTTAAACATACCATTTAAAATGATTGTTGTTTTATAATGATGAGACTGAAGTATGAGCTGTTATTATCAACCAAATCAGCCCCAGAGTAGTGGTCAGGACATTGAATTTGCATTGGAAAATCGAGTTTTCAAGTTCTGGCCCTGAGTTTGAAACTGTGTGAAGCTAGCTTTTCTGAGCACTATGCTATTTACACAGGTAATTTGACAGGTATACCATGAGGTTTACTGAGATTTTGATCTACGAGGCCCCCTGATCAGCTGTTGTTTACCGATTTCAAAATGTGTACAACACAATGGAACTCTGTGTTATTCGGTCCTTGCCGATGGAATCCGAATCAGGAGCCACGTGACCCCATTTCAGGCAACTGAACTGGCCCCCGACCCCCAGACTCCGAAATAACTTTTCTAATTCAATATCTGAAGATATTTTTAAAGTGTAACTTACTACAATTGTGTCATGCTAATGACACTGTGAATTACTTCTCCCCCCACCCCACCTTGAAGATACTGTCTCACTCTGTAGCTCAGACTGGCTTGGAACTTTCTGTGGAGCAAGCACAGCCCAACCTCCAGCTTTAGCGCCTCCTGCTTGAATTCCTAAACCTGAATTGCAGATGTGTGCCCTCCCACGTCTGGTACATCTGATTTTTAAAATGTGAACTCGTGACTTTCAGAAAAGCAACAAAACACCCACGGACACAAGTTATTTTGTTTAATGTGAAAAATTGTGATTTTTTTTTTTTTTTTTTTTAATAATCTGAAACATAGCCAAAGTAACTTGTGGGAGGAGAGGATGTATTTGGCCTTCCAAACCATTGTTCATCATTGAAGGAAATCAGGATAGGAACCTGGAGGAGGGAGCTGATGTAGAAGCCATGGAGGGGTGTCATACTATGGTCTGCCTCTCTACTGGGTATTCCCTGGGTGCTCCTAGCAAGCCAGCCCAGAGAGGGCAGGGCAAAGGCTGGAATGGGGAGTCCACGGCCTGTGTTGCCCACTGGGGCATCAGACACTGCTACACACCAATTTGAAGAGGAAAGAGTGGAGTCTGGGGCATGTGTTGTGGTTCCTTGTCTTTTCTCTGGGTAGCTTGGAGCCAAAAGTATACCACCAGAAGGAGAAGTCAGGAACTGGGGTCCACCATGCTATCTGGGTGTCCTCCTGCCAGGCAGAAAGGGGAAGGTGGGGCCCAGGACAAGCGGGATTAGGTCTGATTGGGAACAAGTACTGAGTAGTGGAGGGGCAGAAGAGAAAACCCTTCTTCATGAGTCTGCTCTTTTAGGGGAAGGCCTTCCCTGTGGTAATGAAGCAGCTCTCTGAGATAATCTTTGCTGTCCATATTGCTTTATTGATGGTGGATGTGGGCACATACACTTCATTCAGAGTAAACCAGGGATTATATGCTTCCTGGGAGAAGGAATACCCAGAAAGGAAAGATCATTGGCCCAGTGCATATGGTACTGCTATGCCTCATTAGTATGCAGAAGCATTTCAGGAATCTCAGGTGCTAGCTGAGTGGGTTCCTATCATGAGAAAGGAAGTTGAACCTGCAATCTTAACCAAGGCTATGTGACATTCCGAAGGTAGAGGTGTGGGGGTTTTTTGAATTCCTCAGACAAGGTCAGAAAATGAGAAGCCCTAACAATGAAGGGAGTCTTCCATATAGAAGCAAGCCCCAGAAGGCTATCCAGTTAATGGTAGACTTTGACCTTAATTAGCAAAGTTGTTCCACATCTCCCCTGATTTTTTTTTTTTTTTTTTTTTTTAATGAAGAAATGTCACTAAAGTACTTAGCCTCTATACTGGGGACAGCGTTGTGCTGAACAAGAACCCAATTAGCAGTGATGTTTGCAATGCTACTATGTGCTGTTTTAAAAATTGGACAAGGCAGGGTGTAAGCATCAAAATAAATCACAACACAAACCGGAGGGGCAATGAGGGGTAGGGCCAGGGAGACAATGGGTTACTGAACCAACTTGCTGCTTACTGGCTTGCTCCGTATTGCTTTCTCATTCAGATTTCCTACATAACCCAAGGCCATTTGCCCACAGTAGGCTGGGCTCTCCCATATCTGTCACTGATTAAGACAATGTCCTACAAGCTTCCATACAGCCAGGTCTTAAAGAGAGATTTGTTTTGACCTCACTTCTGGTGACTCTACATTGTGTCAGGCTGACATAAAAACTAACTGGCATATCAGTTGTTTTTGTTGGTGGTGAAATATTGAACAATGATTGTTTTTATGAAGCTGATGAAGACTACAATTTAGAGGGTTGAAATATTTTTATGTGTTTTGTAACTAACTTCAGTATTATTATATTTGTATTGGACTGGTGAACAAGTGAGGAAGGAAATATGATGTTATTAATCAATGTGCTAAAACTGTTAATTTTACAGCTTTCTATCCCTGTGGTGGGTAGATTGTTTTATTACGTATTTGTGACAATGTTAATAATCATTACACATCACTTGTTTTCTTAGGAAAATCTAAGCATTTCTCATGCTCATTGCTACACATACACATTTATTTTCATTTTAGAGACCTGAGACGTAATACTTAAAGATATGTCTAATGCTTCCACCTGCGTGTCAATGCTCTGGTGGCGTGAGCTTGTCTTTGGAGTTGTCACTATAACTACAGATTGCTGAAGGAGAGGTCTCCTGTGTATAATATAAATATTGTTTTCTTAAACCGCATGTACAAGTGAGCAATCACTTCTTTGCTGCATGCATTCCTCTACACACAAAATTATACCTGATATTGATGCTAATACACTGCATTTGGCTTACGCTTTTGTGCAATAGAACAGCATAGTTTTTAATTGTGTATCATTGAAAGCAGCCTACCATTTAGATGAAAGAGCTCTCTCTGTTCAGTGCACATGACTGGGAGGATATTGTGGTAAAAGATATCAACAATGGTCCCATTAATGCTGAGATTATACCTGCATCTAATGGCTGGTAATGCATCCTACATGACACATGTGAAGATAAATTTACAGCATTAATAGGCTCACAGTCCATAAGAATAAGCTATTCCTCTAACAAGTTCCCCTTCTCTAATGAAACATTATCTTCCCAGTGGCATCTGATTGATGAGTAACTGTTGCAAGATGCAAGATTCTTTTATTGGCAAAGCAGTAAAGTGCCCTCATCTCTGTGTATAATCCATGTTTGTATTGTAGGGCTATACCTAAACATATTAAAAGTAAGAAAGTTACAGTTCATGAAAACTCACATTTAAAAACCATTATTTGTTGAGAAATGCAGGTCATTTTAATATAACATTTAATATGAAAGTTCACTTTTCAGTGACTTTTTTAACTTTAATTTCAAATAAAATTTTAGGCAAAGTTAAACAAGTAGAATAGTCGTTTCAACATATCTAAAATATCACTCATGAAGTGGCAGTCATCTCAATTTTTTTAAAATCTGTATTCTGTATGTAGAGCTAATAAAACTTTAAGTTGTGTGTGTTTTGGGGGGATTCTTTAGTTGTATTTATGTGTATGTGTGTGTAGTGCATGTATGGATAAGTACTATATGCACATAAGAGAGTATAGAATCCATAAGTGGTTTTGGATCCCCTTGATCTATAGTTACAAACAGTTGTAAGCCCTCTCTCAGACTAAGCTGTATGGTGTACATGTTAAAAGTCCTTTTATATGGATCACAAAAGAATAAAATGGTGTTAATTAAAATAAATAAATATTAAATGTATAATTTTTTACTTCATATTTATGATGACAGTTTTACTGAGTTGAATTTGAAGTATAATTAACTTCATTATGTACTTAAATATAGATTTATAAGCCTTTTCCTCATATATCCATATCTATATCTATATATTTACATATATTAATGTATCACATAATTGGGAAGTGGATAGATACTATAAATGGCTATTCCGATAAAAGTGCTAAAATCTGATAGTATAATATGCTTACTCATAGTTTCAGAAAGTTTAAAGAATCTTGACAAACAATCTGAATCTTTGGGAAGATACTATATTTTACGAGTATACTTTCATTACTATAAAAGAAAATAATGTTACCACAATGACCACATTATGTCACTCATTTATGAAAAAAGGAAGGACTTTGGGGCTTGGAAGTTGTTTCCGTGGGTAAAGTGATTGTTGAGGATAAATGAGAACCTATGCTTAGATATTTAATATCTGTAGATGTTAAACATGGCAACATGAACCTGTAATCCCCACAATGGGAAGCAAAACTGGGAGAATGCTTGGAGTTCACTGGACAGCCAGGTGGGTCAATAAAGAAGCTTCATATTCAGTGAGAAACCTTGCCTCAAAAGATAAGGAGAAAACTAATAAAGGAATATATTCAACTGGTGCATCTGGTTTTCACATGCACATCACACACATACACACACACACACCACAAAATACACAGAGAAACACATTTGCACACACACATCAAAGACAGAAACTCTTATACACAGAGATGCATGCATACATATACAACAAACGAACACACAGAGACGCAGGCACACACACACACACAGCAAAGACACATACAATACACATTGAGAAATGAAAAAAAGAATATAAAAAAGTTGATTCATATCTTGTTACAAAGAAACATATTGGTATATTATTTCCATTTAGTATTTTTGTATCTTAAGTTAAACATGAGAGAAAAAACACACTTTACACATGCAAAAATCTATATCAAAGTGTATATATTACCATTTGGCTCCACTTCCCGTGTTATTCAGTTCTGTAGCTATAAAACATTAAATTAAAAAACACAAACAACATGACACAATTACTTTTATCCCCCATTTCAAATTTACTATACCACTGGAAGTATTTTTAATTAATATTTTGGGGCAAAGTATGTCCCAGAATCTAGTAATGGTGACTATCACCAGCAGAGGGGCAGTCAGTATAACATCTGTCAAGTTTGTGACTCTGTATATTTGTCTTGATTCCCATGATTTGTTAAAGAACATTTAATGCTTTCATAAGTAAATTAAAGGAACACCTTTAATGACAAAACCAAAATGAGAAAACAAGTTTGGTCTCTGTGTGAGTCTTGTATTCTTCTCAATGTTCATTCTTACTTCTGTTTTCCACATCATGCTGTGAGTTTAAAAACCACTATCTAGTTATTTTAATCATCTAGACTAAGCTAGAGCATAATTAGAAAATAGTCATTAGACCAATAAAATAGCAGAATCATAAAACTCTAAAATACATTATTGTCTCTATGTTATATGGAAGAAAGGCTATGCTGCTGCATGATTAAGCACAGATGATAACTATTTTCTGTATTTAGTAGACTTCCATATTAGCAAACTAGTATGTTAGTAAGCTCTTCTTGTTATGCAATTGTCCCATATACTGTAACATAATTAAATTACAAACATAATCCCATAGTTACTACACACACAAACACACACACACACACACGGGAGTGGGAAGGGAGAAAGAGAGAGAGGTGTCAATTTTAGGATTACACATATACTTTACCTCACAGTGGGAAATGGATACAGAATTAGGGCTGATCCACCTCTGTAATGCTTCTAGGAATAAGGTAAATTAGCAAAGAAATGGGTTTAGTACCAAAGATGAACATTTAAAAAGTCATTATACAACTATGTCACTCAAATGGTGAAAGTTTCCATAGAGAAACAATACAGTGTCCTCCTGTGCCAAAGTGGAGCACAGAAAAAATTTCCCTGATTTGAAATCAGGAAGATTCATTTTGAATTTACTATTTTAAACGTGGAGGTTTTCTTAAGACTTTATCTCACCCTTGTTTTAGTCTTATATCTTGCTCAGATAGAGTTGAAGGATTTTACTAAAAGGGTTTAAGAAAGTACTAATGTTAGGTAGGTGGGAATTATAGCTCATAACTGTTTACAGGCTTTGAAAAACCAAAGAAAAAAAGTGGAAACGTGTCCTTATGACCTGCAAAGACTGCTCAGTGTTTAAGAGCACACACTTTGCAAAGGACTCATGTTATGTCCTGTGCACCCATGTCAGGCAGGTCACAGCAGCCTGTTACTCCTGCACAAAGAAGCATCAGACATTCCCTGGTTTCTGAGGATACCTGTATTTACATGTATACTACCACACAAGTCACACACGTGGACATACTTAATAGTAAAATAGAACTTTAAAATCTGTATCCCTTAAGTTTTAAATGGAATACCCATTGATGACTTGTCTATAGTAGGATCCATGGGATAGAGTTCAAAGGGAAGTTAGTAATTGGGAGGCAGAATGAAGAGATTTGATGTAGCTTCCCTTGACAAAGCAGCAGAGTGGAGGGATTCTGCCTTTCCCATAATTGGAAGCATGTCTAACCCATATCACACTCAGAGGCATTTGTTAAATAAGTGCACAAGTTGAGTGGTTGAGCGCTATGAGAATAGAAGGATAAACAGAATTAGATATTACAGATCACAGAGGGTACTGAAATTACAACAAAACTTGTGGTTTAATGTTCTGTACTTGAGTCTTATGGAGAATTTTTTGATTGCCCCCCCTCTGTGTGTGTGTGTGTTCATGTGTGTGCTTGTGTTTATGTGTGTTTTTGCATGTATATATTCATTATGTATAAAAGCTAAAGGTCTACCTTTGGAATCATTTGTATTCCTCAGAAGCTGAGGAAAGTCCTTCTCTGGCACTCACAGTTCACTGATTCAGGTAGGTAGGCTGGACAGCAAACATCTAGGATCCATCTGGCTTGATATACCCAGAGCTTAGATTGTAAGTGTGATCCACTAACCCATGAGACTTTGTTTTTTTTTAAATTTATATTCCAGCCATTGCCTCCTTCCTGGTCCCCGGCTCATCGTTCCTCACCTCACTCCTACTCTCCCTTGTCTCCAAGAGGGTGTCTCCCTCCACAAGACCTCCCCCTTCCCTGGGACCCCACTGGGGACAGACCAGTCAGTCCTCTGCTACATATGTACCAGGAGCCTCAGACCAGCCACTGTAGGCTGCCTGTTTAGTGGCATAGGCTCTGGGGCCTCCCTGGAGTCAAGGTTAGTTAAGGCTGCTAGTCTTCCTATGGGGGTCACCTTCCTCTTCAACATCCTTAATTCTTCCCCTAATTCAATCATAGAGGTTTCTGACATCAGTCCAAAGGTTTGGGTGTAAGTATCTGCTTCTGTCTCAGTCAGCTGCTGGTAGAGCCTCTCAGAGGACATCTATGCTAGGCTCCTGTCTTTAGTCTCTTTGTGTTTGAAATTCTTTGAGAGAATTTCATTATTTTTTGAAATTCTTTGTCTTTGAAATTCTTTTAGACAGGAACTGTTCAGGGTCAGAAATTTTGACTGTGGGTTAGTCACACTGTCCCTCTACTTGAGGCCCTGTTTTTCTACTGGAGGTAAACTCTTCAAGTTCCCTCTTCCCAGGAACATTTTGGGTAACGTTGGGCATTTTGGGTAAGGTCACTCCCATGGAGTCCTTAGAATCTCTCACCTCCCAGGTCTCTGGTACTTCCTAAAGGGTACCCCCCACCTCCCATAGGAATTGTACTCAGGTACCCCTGAGTTTGCTTATTTCCATTCATTCTCCTGGCTCTCTATGCTTCTCTCCTGTCCCCGCTTTCTACGTAATCCTGTTCCACTTTCCCCTCCCCTTCCCCTCTCTCACTGAGGTCCCTCCATCTCTCTGCCTCCAATAATTATTTTCTTCCCCTTTCTAAATGGGGTTGAAGCATCTTCTCTTGGGCCTTTCTGTGTGTTACACGTCTTACAGTCTATGGGTTGAATGCTAAGTATTTTGTGCTTTTTGGCTAATATCCACTTATCAGAAAGTACATATCCTTTGGGGTCTGGGTTACCTCACCCAGGATGATATTTTCTAGTTCCAACCATTTGCCTGCAAAATTCATACCATCCTCATTTTTAATAGCTGAATACTACTCCACTGTATAAATGAATTACATTTTCTGTATCAATTCTTTGGTTGGGGGGCATCTAAGTTGTTTCTAGCTTCTGGCTATTACAAATAAGGCTACAATGGATATGGTGGTGCACATGTCCTTGTGGTATGGTGGGACATCATTTGGGTATATGCCCAAGAGTGATATAGCTGAATCTTCAGATAGAACCATTTCCAATATTCTGAGGAAACTCCAGATAAATTTCCAAAGTGGTTGTACCAATTTGCAATCCCACCAGCAGTGGAGGGTGCTCCTCTTTCTCCACACTCTTGCCAAAATGTGCTGTCTCCTGAACTTTTGATCTTAGGCATTCAGACTGGTGTAAGGTAGAGTCTCAGGGTCATGGGTCATTTTGATTTGTCTTTTGCTGATGACTAAGGACTTTGAATATTTCTTTAAGAGCTTGGCCATTCGGAGATTCTTCTGTTGTAAATTCTCTGCTTTGCTCTATACCCCATTTTTTGATTGGTCTCCTCCTCCTCTTCCTCCTCCTCCTTTCTTCTTCTTATTCTTCTTCTTCTTCTTCTTCTTCTTCTTCTTCTTCTTCTTCTTCTTCTTCTTCTTCTTCTTCTTCTTCTTCATTTTTGAGGTTCTTCAGTTCTTCATATATTTTGGATATTAGCACTTTATTGGATGTGAGGTTAGTGAAAAAATTTTCCCCCAATCTCTAGGTTGTTGGGTGCCTTTGCTTCTTTCTGTTCTAGAGCTTTCATGTGTGCTGTTAAGTTGCTTCTACAGGATCTCTGTAATTTCTTTATGAAGATGCCTAGTGCTATGAATTTTCCTCTTAACACTGCTTTCATTGTATCCCATAAATTTGGGTATGTTAGGTCTTCAGTTTCATTGAATCTATAAAGTCTTTGATTTCTTTATTTCCTTCCTGACCAAGTTGTCATTGAGCAGAATGTTGTTCATTTTCCATGAGTATGTGGAATTTCTGTTGTTTTAATTGTTATTGAAATCCAGTCTTAGTCTGTGGCGAGCTGATAGAATGCATGGTATCATTTCAGTCTTCTTGTATTTGTTGAATCTTGTTTTATGTCCTATTATATGGTCAGTTTTGGACAAGGTTCCATGAGATTCTGAGAAAAAGGTATATTCTTTTGTTTTTGGGTAAAATGTTCTGTAGATATCTGTTAAATCCATTTGGTTCATAATTTCTCTTAGTTTCACTGTGTTTCTGTTTTAATGACCTGTCGGTTGCCAACAGTGGGTGCTGAAGTCTCCCACTATTAATGTGTGAGGTTCAATGTGTGTTTTGAGCTTTAGTAAAGTCTCTTTTATGAATGTGGTTGCCCTTGTATTTGGGGAATTGAGACTTCACCCTGGTGAATGTTTTCTTTGATGGATATGAAGTATCCTTTCCTATCTTGTTTGATAACTTTGGTCGAAAATCTAACTTGTTGGATATTAGAATGACAACTTCTGCTTGTTTCTTGGCACTTTGCTTGGAAAACTATTTTACCAGCCTTTACTCTGAGGTATCGTTTGTCTTTATCACTAAGATGTGTGTCTTGTATACAGAAAAATGCTGGATCCTGTTTACATATCCAGTCTGTTAGCCTGTGTCTTTTGGGCGGAGGGATTGAGTCCATTGATGTTGAGAGATATTAAATACAAATGATTGTTGGTTCCTGTTATTTTTGTTGCTAGAATTGGTATTATTTGTTTCTAGTTAGAGCATGCCTCCTGTGTCCCTTGTTAGGGCAGAGCTCCTATGTTCCTGGCCAGGGCAAAGCTCCTGGGAGATAGGCAAGATCTGAGCTCCAGGGACAGAATTTGCCCCATCTGTAGATGAAGGTGCAAATGGGAAGGACTGTGCCCCTGCTTAAAGTAGACCTCCCTTGTTACTGGTTATTGCAGACCTCCTGGGAGACAGGCAAGCTGTAGGTTGCGGTGGGGGCTGCTGCTCTGCCCCAGAGAAGGTGGAGCTTGGCAAGGCAGGCATGGCCCTCATTAGCTGGGCTCTGTGGGTGTTGTGGCTGGAGTCCTTACTTTTTTATACAATTGCTGGAATCAGACTGGGTCCTCATGGTTGCTTGGATAGTGCTTGATAAATCCTCCCCAGGCTCAGATTCATATTTCAAAGTGATCATTGATGCTGCTGAGCTAAAATGGACCATGAGGGAGAAAAAAAGCAAATTTTGGGCCTTCTGAAATTTTTTCAATAGGAATACAATGGAGTAATGAATCATGAAATCTAGATGAAATGATCAGAGAATCAGTGGTCAGAAAGTAATTTGGGGTAATAACTAGATTAATGAAATTCTTTTTTATATGCTAAGTGATAGAAAGTGACAGCTATGTTTAGGTCACTGATATCAACTAGTAACATAATTAACGTTTTTATCACTTAATGAACTTGACTGCTTTGTGGGTGATGAATGAGCCTGTCACAGTTTAACTTTGAACCTGTAGCAAGTATTTTATACCTTTCCTAGAATTTGAAATCATTGTCATTCAGTACTTTTCTCTCTCTCTTTTCTCTTTCCTTTTTAATCTGTCATGTTCCTGGCACTTTGCTAAATATTGGTGATACAATAAAAACAAACGACATGTTATCTTCTCTCTTACTGCCCAGAGCAAAGAAAAGATGAGCTTACTATCAAGAACGAGGAACACTCTGAAAGTGTGAGAAACAGAAAATTTGGGAGAATAACATAAAATTAAAAAAAAAATAATCATTTAAATATTTTAACGAATTATTTCTTATCTAGGTGGGTAAGAAAGCATGACTGTAGTTCTCTTAGAGATCTCAACTGGTGTGCATGAAGCCTTAGGCTAGATCCTTAAGCACTTTAGAAACCATAAGTGATGCTAGAAATTCCAGCACTCCAGAGATGGAGGCAGGGGGATCACATCTCAATAGGTCAAGGCCATTGTCAGCTATCTAGAGAGTTTAAGGTCAGGGAAATGGGAGATTCTGCACCTCTGCGCCCTACTCCTGGGTCACTGCACTAAATACAAACACCACTGAAAAAATAAATTTAAGCTGAGATCTTGTTTTCCATGTTCACGAAGAAAGTATAGCATTTATAACAACAACCAAACAAACATAAACAAGATGCAGGTGAGGATTTACACAGAGGTAGTATGCTTAAAGGAGCTCAATGTCTAGCAAAAGATGAGCAGTGATGCTGTTTTGAGAACAGGCCTTGACCTGCATGCATGCCTGTGTTTCATGGTAAAGATTTTGATGTTAGGAAATGGACAATAGAGACCTGAAGGGCTTTTAGCAGGAGAGTGATAGAACTCTCACAGTATAGGACTGTAAGCCAGATGCCATGCAGGGCTTTCTCATTCTGTGTTTGGCTTGAGTTCTAACTTCTGTGATAGACTTCAAAGCTTTCCACAGAGTTTCTGTAAATGTCAAGATCTTACTGTTTCTGCTCTTTTCTCTTTCTGTGATGCAGAGAGTTTCCAAGTGGTGTCTGATTTCCCCAGGATGCAAGGATTTAGAACTCAACTTCTTTATACGTTTCTTAGCTCATCTACACATTCAACATTTTATAATTTCAGTGGTAGCTTTGAGAGGACACTGGGGAGAACCTCATCTCTAACTATGTGTCCCTTTGCCCTTTCCCTTATTCTTGTCTTCGTTATGTCAGGAACCATGATATATTTTCTTATTATATTTAGAACTATTGCACTTGTAAATACCACTTAGTTCTATCATCAAACATTTAGCAAAACAATGTTACCAAAACAATCCCTTCTCTAAGATATATTTGCATAGATACTCCTCTCTGTCTTTTTCTGTCACTGTCTCTGAATCTGTCTGTCTGTCTGTCTGTCTGTCTGTCTGTCTCTCTCTCTCTCTCTCTCTCTCTCTCTCTCTCTCTCTCTCTCTCTCACACACACACACACACACACACACACACACACACACACACACACACACTTCTTTAGGAATCCAAAGAGCAGCATTTATTCTGGACTTCACTGGAACTCCAACCTCCTTCCTACACGTTTTCTAGAGAATGAGGACCGATCCTGCATTTGCTCAGAGGGACTTCGTGGCTCCTGCTTCCTGCTTGTTCCCAGTCTCAAAAGAGGCAGCAGTGTGAAAGGTAGAAATTATGACTCTGGATGGCAACAGGACTGTCTGGCCAGATGTGTATGCCCAGAGAACACATACCATACGCCCATTGATGTAGCTGAGGTGCTACTTGGTGAGGATCTACCATGATCATGAGGCATTTCAGTGCTCTGCAAACAGCCTTGGTTCAGGTGATTCCCTAATGGCTACAGAATCCGGATGCACAGTGGTGGGCTGGATTGACAAACAGTTTTACTAGACACTGACAGGACACACTTAGGCTTAGTTCCTCAGTATGCAGGTGGTTGGCACAGAAAGTCTCATACTCAGAGAACTCACTGAAATACTGAGCTCAAGGTACATGAAAAAGTTAACAGAGACAATGGGATATAATTCTCTTATGTAAATGTGAAGAGACATGGGTGAGAATAGAGATCAGGGGTACAGTACTTGCCTAGGCTGTGGATTGAGTATCTAGTACTGAAAAGAAAAAAATAAAAATAAAACCAAACAAAATTCAAGTTATATATGCTAAAAAATATATGGTTAAGCTGTTTGTCTTGTTTTTAGTGACAAAACTTGGACAAAAATTTTTAAGCAGCTGTCCTGATCTTGTGGAATTGATACAATGTAGTCTATTTTCTATGTCTCAGAATATATAAGCTCTTAGAACTTCTCTGTGGTTTTATCTTTGCCATTAATTTCAACTAGGTATTTGCTTAACTTTGACAAAAATTTGCATCCAAAGAATGAAATCATCCTAGTCTAGTCTGAATCCTATTACAAAATAACATAGATTAGGTGGCTTTAAAGGAAAACAAGTTTGCTTTGCATTAATTTGGAAGGTGCTAAGTCCAAGGTAAAGCACTGAAAGGTTTGATGTCCTAGAAGGGCTATACTCTCAGTTCACAAGATGCTATATAGATGTATCCTCACAAAGAGAAGCGTCAGATATATGCTTGCTCCTCTTTCATGCTGGCATTAACTCTATTGATGAGGGTTCTGTTCAAATAACTTAATCATGTCTTAACTTCATGTACCATACTTTCAGGTTAACAATTTCAGCATATGCAAATATTAGAATGATGTAAAACCCTTAGAACGTGGCTCTTAGTCAAATGTGCCAAAGAATCGGAACATGAGGAAAGTAATGTTCTACCTTTTAAGCAAAGAAAACAATGAAGTCATTTCTAGCAAAGTATAATAGCATACTCATTAATAATTGATAATTAAAATTGCTTTATTTCTTAAAGCCTGGACAAATTTTAGGGTATGGTCTTTATGAACTGTTTTTGTTCTTTGCATTATTAAGAAAATAATGTAAGACTAGGACCCTTCTCTTTTATTAAGGTGAAATGAGGCAACCCTGGAGGAGGAGGAATAGGTCCCAAAGGTAGGCAACAGAGTCAGAGATAGCCTGTTCTATTGTTAGGTGTCCCACAGAAGTCTAACATATGTGAGGAGGGTCTAGGTAAGTAATATTTGTTCTCTCTAGTTGGCAGTTGAGTTTCTGTGAGCCTCTATGAGCCCAGGTTAATTGATGCCATGGGTTTTCTTATAGTGCCCTTGACCTTTATGGCACCTACATTCCTTCCTTCCAATCTTCTTCAGGATCCCCCAACTTCTGCTTAATATTTGACTGTGGATCTCTGCATCTGTTTCTAACAGTTTCTGGGTGATGCCTCTCTGATGACAATTGGGCTAGGTACCAATCTATGAGTTAGCAGACTGTCATCATTGGTTCCTTCCTTCCTCCCTCCCTCCCTCCCTCCCTCCCTCCCTCCCTCCCTCCCTCCCTCCCTCCCTCTCTCCCTCTCCCCTCTCTCTCTCTGTCTGTCTGTCTTCCTTTGCTAGTCATGTTTGGTTCTATCCTAGGTCTTTGAGCTATCCAGCCTCTGTTTCCTGGCCCTTCAGGTTTTACTGCAACTTAATATGCTATGGCTGTTTGATACCTATGGGAGGTCTGCTCTTTTCTGAAGAGAACAGGAGGAGTGGATGGCAGTAAGGCAGGGGGCAGGAAAAACTTGGAAGAGAGGAGAGGAGGGAAGCTTGTCAACATGCAGAGAACTGACAGTGGTGGACTCAGTTCCGGTTGACACAATTCAACATGAGCCCTAGGCCTAAGGCTTAGGGAAAATCAAGGAAGAGCGTGTGGAAAGAGTGCAAGAGCCACAGATCCAGAACATCTGTGAGAAAAAGGTCACTTTTCTACATCTTATAAGGTTAGTTTCTAAAGCTTGATCTCTGACTCTTCCTCATCCTGTATTTCTTGCTTATTTCCCTCTACTTTTAATTAAAGGACTATTAAATCTGTATCTATGCCTCATTATTTTATCTTTAGGGAGCAATTTATATGCTTATTAGCCTTTTGTAAATTTTAATTCGAGTGCACAAGTACCAAAGTCAACATGTCTTAAACTGTCATTTGTATTCTACAGGATTTTCTTCCTCCACTTGTATTATACTGTGGGGCTGTGAAAGGTAGCATGGTTCCTGGTTGAACTAAGGCTAGAAATCCTGGCTGGGCATCAGGCCCCTATCACTAGCCGCGGCCTCTATAGATTTGAGGACATCAGTCATGTAAGGGCAATGCCCCAAGCCCCTCCACATGTAGAAGACATGACCTGTGGTCATGCAGCCTCAAGACAGATCTCCATTGTAATGAGGTACCTAAATGCCAGAAGGGCTTAGCCAATTAAGGTTTCCTTCCCAGACACTCCTTCTTGCAAAAGGTATTTAACCTCAGGCTCACGCTGAGAAGTGGGGTATGGTTTTACTCATCTACTTTCTGCTATGATAGTAAATGCCTTAAAACCATGGGCTGCCCATGGATAAGGCCTTTGTTTATAGAGCCACCATCTAATCTCCCATAGGAGGCCTTCCTGTGGTCCCAGCCATGACTACCACCAAGCCAAGCTCAAGCCCAACACCATCAAGTCAAGAACTCTCTCTGCAGGACCAACCGGAGATGCCCCCCTTTCCCTCCAGCCCTGGCTATATCCAGCCTGCAGGACTCCACTTCATTCTTAACTCTTCTGCAGCTCCAAGTGACACCTGGGTGTCTGAAAGCTTGAGAACCGGAGGTTTCCTGCCTTGCCTCAGGCCTTGGGATGCCTAAGCTAGCTCTGGCAGTCTTGCATCTCAGACTGCCCTTTCCCACCTCTGGAGCAGTGTCCTGAGGCTGCCCTATATCACAACACCCACTTGGCAAAGGCATGGAGTAAGCGTGGTCACAGAGAAGATGTGGGACCATAACCCTACTCTATATCCAATCTGCTATTGTATTATTAACTTTAAAAGTTCCATCTTGGAACTTTTCTACATTAGGAATGGATTGCACCACTTATTCCTAGCTAATGCAGATATGATGTAACAAAGTATTTCTCAATCATCAATATTGAAAAATTCTATTTGTTTTTATTTATCTGATAATAGATCTTTAGTCATTTCATATATCATGGATGCAAAAGCCATCCATAATAGTAAAGATAGAATCAAATATAATGAATTGCAATCATCAAGCATTTGAAAAATATATAGATTGTCACCAAGTCAGGCAGCAGTATTGCAAGTGAACTAAACCAAAGGTCAATAATTGCTTTTCTTAAACTATGAATATACATAATGTATATGGCAATTGGCAAAGTCAGTTTTTTCTATCTTTTACTTTTATTAATCATTTACTTTTGCCTTTAAAAAATCTTTTGTCCTATTTTGAAGATTGTAAAGTATGACATAGCTAGTGGTGGTGGCACATGTCTTTAACCCCAGTACTTGGGAAGTAGAGGAAAGTGGGTCTCTGAGCTCCTGGCCAGTCAGGTATAAAGAGCAAGTTCCAGGACAGTCAGACTACACAGAGAATTCCTGAGTTAAAAAACAATCAATCAAACAAACAAAGCAAACAAACAAAAATAATAATTATAAAGCATGACATAGATACACATCATTCCACTTGCTTACACCTGTAGAAGAATTTTAACCCAGTAACATGGATGCTTTGGCAAGAGATCACATCCAAAGACATGATGTAGCTGGAATGCAGACACATACCTTTAGTACATACCTTTAATCCATACTTTTAAACCATACCTTTAGTACATACCTTTAAACAATGATGTCTAAGTGACAACTCAGATAAAGTGTCAAATTAGAGAAGGGTTTGACAGAGTGAGTCAGAGATAGGATGTGTCTATTCTCTCAGGAGAACAAACAGGAAAGAGAGGCTACTTAAAGAGCAGTGAAGGTGAGAGCATAGAGTTCGTTTAACTAAAGTTCAGTTCCTGGATTTCAGAGCCAGTCTTTCCAAGCAGAGCAATTCAGTCAGAAGCTGAGAGGAAACCAATTTGAATCACTCAGCTTGGTGAGTAGCTTGAGCCATAACAGATGGGCTGAAACAACTAGCCAGAGCTCAGAAAGAGCTAGAAAGAGTAAGTTTATTCAGCAGTAAGTCTCAGAGGCTAAAAACATTCTAGGCTTAGTTTAGCAGACAAAGGCTGGAATCTTAAGCCTTCAAGGTCAGGCTTACACAATATTAGATTGTACAGAGGCTAGAAGATTGGACTGTACAGAGGCCTAGGCCTAGGGATGGTAAGATAGACATGCTCTCAATGTAGCCCAAGTCATGCATTCATAAAGCTTGGGTAAGGTTCTCATCTCATTGCTTCAACAGAGGAAAGAAAAGAGACATTTATATTTAGATACACTGACTACATATTAAGTGGGTTAGAACAAAATGTAAATATTTAATAAGTAGCAGATTTATTAGTTTTTTCCCAAACAGAAGGTTAATGTTGAAGCCATCATAAATGTCAGTTTTTGATTTTTCAGTGATTCTTTTGATTGAAGAAATTTACTGAAATAGAAACTCTAGAAACAATAATACAATTGGAAATTTATCAACATTGAAAGTTTCAATCTATATACAATCTTAATAGCAGTTGAAAAGTAAGTTTTGTAAGATCTTTGGCCACTTTACTATCCTTAGATAATTATCAGAATTTTCATGATCTTAGTTTGAATAAGAGTTCTACCATTTAACAGTTGTATGAATTTGAGCAAGGATATTAATCTATTTGTATTTTGGATTTTCCATATATAAAATTTTGAATGATGAGATTATAAAGACACTTTCAGTGAGTAATTTATATATACAATATGACAGCATATTTTACTCATTGCAACATAAAATAATGGCTACTTAAACGTCTTTATTATAATATATTAAAAATGCCATAAAACAAGGACTAAAGAATTCTTACCGCCCTGAAAAGAGCTTATTACATAGCATTACATTATAAGCCAGAAGAGAAGAACTCAGTATTCTGACACTGGGATGATGAAAAGAAATTCAAGTTATTCTACAATGATAAACATGTCATAAATGTATTGAAACATATATAAGTAATTTTTATTTGCCAGATGCAATTGTTATCTCAAGGGCTTACTGCCGAGTAAACTTATCTTTTCTAGCTCTGGCTGGCTGAGAAGCTTCTCTCAACTTCTCACTGAATTGCTCTGCAGGGCCTCAAACTATCTCTGGGAATCTGTTCTAATTTTCTGGCTTCTCATTCTCTGGCTTGCTCTATCTTCACCTGTGTCTACCTTGTTCTCTCTGCAACCTGTCCTGCTAAAATGGCCTCTTCTTTCCCTCTTTATCTGCACTGCTCTCTTAAGTCAAAACATTTTCCCCCTTTTTAAAAAATTGGGTATTTTATTTACATTTCAGATGTTATTTCCTTAACCCATTTCCCACATGCCCAGGAACCCCCTATCCTAGCCCCTCTCCTCCTGCTTTTATGAGGATGTGCCCCCACCAACACACTCCCACCTCCCCACCCTCGAATTCCCTCCCACTGGGTGTTTAGCCTTCATGGGACCAAGGATCTCCTCTCCCACCTATGCCCGACAAGGTCATCCTCCTTACATATACAGCTGGAGTCATGGGTCCCTCCCTATGCGCTCCCAGGCTGGTGGTTTAGACCTTGGGGGGCTCTGGTTGGTTGGTGTTGTTGCTCTCCCCATGGGGCTGCAAACCCTTTCAGCTCCTTCAGTCTTTTCTCTAACTCCTCCATTGGGAACCCCTTGATCAGTTCAATGGTTAACTGTGAGCATCCACCTCTGAATATGTCAGGCTCTGGCAGACCTCTAAGGAGACAGCTATATCAGCCTCCGGTCAGAATGCACTTCCTGACATCTACACCAGCATCTATGTTTGGTGACTGCACATGGGATAGATACCCAGGTGGGGCAGTCTCTGGATGGCCCCTCCTTCAGTTTCTGTCCCACACTTTGTCTCCATATTTGCTCTTTGAGTATTTTGTTACTCCTTTTAAGAAGGACCGAAAGACCCACACTTTGGTCTTCCTTCTTCATGAGCTTCATGTGGTCTGTGAGTTGCATCTTAGGTATTGTGAGCTTCTGGGCTACTATCCAATTATCAGTGAGTGAATAACATGTGTGTTCTTTTGTGATTGGGTTACCTCACTAAGGATGATATTTTCTGGTGAGGTGGAATCTCTGGTTTGTTTTGATTTGCATTTCCCTGATGACTGAGGATGCTGAACATTTGTTTAGGTGCTTCTCGCCATTCAAGTTTACTCAGTAGAAAATTCTTTGTTTAGCTCTATACCCCATTTTTAATAGGGTTATTTGGTTTTCTGGAGTCTAACTTCTTGAGTTCTTTGTATATATTGGATATTAGTTCTCTATGGGATGTGGGATTGGTAAAGATCTTTTCCCAATCTTTTGGTTGCTGTTTTGTCCCATTGACAGTGTCTTTTGCCTTGCAGAAACTTAGCAATTATTTTTTAGGTCTCATTTGTCAGTTCTTGATCTGAAAGCATAAGCCATTAGTGTTCTGTTCAGGAACTTTCCCCTGTGCCCAAGTATTTAAGGTTCTTCCCCACCTACTCTTCTATTAGTTTCAGTGTATCTGGTTTTATGTGAAGGTCCTTTATCCACTTGAACTTGAGCTTTGTACAAGGAGACAAGAATGGATTGATTTGCATTCTTCTACATGTTTTCCTCCAGTTGAACCAGCACCATTTGTTGAAAATGCGGTCCTTTTTTCCACTGGACAGTTTTAGCTCCTTTGTCAAAGATCAAGTGACCAGAGGTGTGTGGGTTCATTTCTGGATCTTCAATTCTATTCCATTGATCTTCCTGCTTGTCCTGTAGCAATACCATGCAGTTTTATCACTATTGCTCTGTAGTACAGCTTGAGGTCAGGGATGGTGATTTCTCCCCAGAAGTTCTTTATTGTTGAGAATAATTTTCTCTATCCTGTTTTTGTTGTTGTTGTTGTTATTCCAAATGAATTTGAGAATTTCTCTTTCTAACTTTCTGAAGAATTGAGTTAGGATTTCAATAGGGATTGTATTGAATCTGTAGATTGCTTTCGACAAGTTGGCCATGTTAATCTTGCCAGTCCATAAGCATGGGAGATCTTTCCATCTTCTGAGATCTTCTTTGATTTCTTTCTTCAGAGACTTCAAATTTTTGTCATACAGATCTTTCACTTGCAAGGTATTTTATAATATTTGTGACTATTGTGAAGGGTGTCATTTTCCTAATTTCTTTCTCAGCCTGTTTATCTTTTGAGTAGAGAAAGGCTACTGATTTGTTTGAGTTGATTTTATAACCAGCCACTTTGCTGAAGTTTTTTTTTTTTTTAAAATCAGGTTTAGGAGTTCTATGGTGGAAGTTAAGTATACTATCATGTCATCTGCAAATATTGATATTTTGACTTCTTCCTTTCCTATTTGTATCCCATTGACTTATTTTTGTTGTCTAATTGCTCTGGCTAAGACTTCCAGTACTATACTGAATAGGTAGGAAGAGGGTTGCAGCCTTGTCTAGTCCCTGATTTTAGTGGGGTTGCTTCAAGTTTCTCTTCATTTAGTTTGATGTTGGCTACTAGTTTGCTGCATATTGCTTTTACTATGTTTAGGTATGGGCCTTGAATTCCTGATCTTTCCAAGACTTTTCACACAAAGGCATGTTGAATTTTGTCAAATGCTTTCTCAGCATCTAGTGAGATGATCATGTGGTTTTTTTTCTTTGAGTTTGTTTATATAGTAGATTGCATTGATGGATTTCTGAATATTGAACCATCCCTGCATTCCTGGGATAAAGCCTACTTGATCATGATGGATGATTGTTTTGATGTGTTGTTGGATTCAGTTTGCAAGAATTTTATTGAGTATTTTTGCATCAATATTCATAAGGGAGATTGGTTTGAAGTTCTCTTTCTTAGTTGGGTCTTTTTGTGTTTTAGGTATGAGTGTAATTGTGGTTTCATAGAGTGAATAGTGTTCCTCCTATTTCTATTTTGTGGAATAGCTTGAAGAACACTGATATTAGGTCTTCCTGGAAGGTCTGATAGAATTCTGCACTAAAACCATCTGGTCCTGGGCCTTTTTTGGTGGGGAGACTTTTAATGACTGCTGCTATTTCTTTTGGGGTTATGGAACTGTTTAGATGGTTTATCTGCTCCTGGTTTAACTTTGGTACTTGGTATCTGTGTAGAAAATTGTCCATTTCATCCAGATTTTCCAATTTTGTTGTGTATAGGCTTTTGTAGTAGGATCTGATGATATTTTGAATTTCCTCAGTTTCTGTTGTTATGTTTCCCTTTTCAGATCTAATTTTATTAATTTAGATACTGTCCCATGCCCACTGGTTAGTCTGGCTAAGGGTTTATCTTTTTTTTTTTTTTTCGATTTTCTCAATGAACCAGCTCCTGGGTTTGTTGATACTTTGTATAGTTATTTTTGTTTCTGCTTTGTTGATTTCAGACTTGTCTTTGATTATTTCCTGCCATCTATTCCTCCTGGGTGTATTTGCTTCTTTTTGTTCTAGAACTTTCAGGTGTGCTGTCAAGTTGCTAGTGTATGCTCTCTTTAGTTCCTTTTTGTAGACACTTAGAGCTATGAATTTTCCCCTTAGCACTGCTTTCACTGTGTCCCATAAGTTTGGGTATGTTGTGCCTTCATTTAATTTCTTTATTTATTTCTTCCTTGACCAAGTCATCATTGAGTAGAGCATTGTTCAGTTTTCACATGTATGTGGGCTTTCCATTGTTTTTGTTACTATTGAAGACCAGCCTTAGTCTATGGTGATTTGATAGGATGCAAGGAATTATTTCAATATTTTTGTAACTATTGAGGCCTATTTTGTGACCAATTATATGGTTTGTTTTTGAGAAGGTACCATGAGGTGCTGAGAAAAAGTTATATTCTTTTGTTTTAGGATGAAATGTTCTATAGATATTCGTTAAATTCATTTGGTTCATAACTTCTGTTAATTTCACTGTAACTCTATTTAGCTTCTGTTTCCATGATCTGTCCATTGCTGAGAGTGGGGTGTTGAAATCCTCCATTATTATTGTGTGAAGTCCAATGTGTGCTTTGAACTAAGTTTCTTTTATGTATGTGGGTGCCCTTGCATTTGGAGCATAGATGTTCAGAATTGAAAGTTCATCTTGGTAGATTTTTCCTTTGATGACGGTCCTTCCTTATCTTTTTTGATAACTTGTGGTTGAAAGTTGATTTTATTTGAATTTAAAATGGCTACTCCAGCTTGTGTCTTAGGACCATTTGCTTGGAAAATTGTTTTACATCCTTTTACTCTGAGGTGGTGTCTGTCTTTGTCACTGAGGTGTGTTTCCTGTATGCAGCAAAATTCTGGGTCCTGTTTATGTATCCAGTCTGTTAGTCTACATCTTTTTATTGGGAAATTTAGTCCATTGATGTTAAAAGATATTAAGGAAAGGTGATTGTTTCTTGTTGGGAGCCGCAGTCAGTATGTGCCATTCCAAGATGGCGCTGGCCACATGTCTTCCCAGCAGTAAACAAGTAACTGCGCAGCTGCAAAGACAGAAAACCCGCCAAAGTCACTGGCCAATCCCGAGGCGTAATATTGGGTGGTGAGCAAACAGCCAATCAGAAGTGAATATGTCACTCTAGGGCATATTTAAGCTAGGCCCCTTCCTGTCTTCAGTCCTTCCACTCCCTTCCGCTTCCTTCCGCTTCCTTCCGCGGATTCAGAGTAAAGCCTCGTTCTGCAATAACTACCCGAATACTGTCTCTCGTGTCCTTTTTCGCAGGCGAAGGGGACTCGAGAGGTGCATGGAACAATTTCTTCCTGTTTTTTTTTTTTTTTATTTTTTTTTCCCATGAGACATGGGAAGAGACAAACAGGAAGTGGCGGGATTCGAACCTGCCAGTAGAGAGAGAGAGCACAGAGGGTCCTGCGCCCTCTGCAGGCTGGCACCTTACACGCTGCGCCACCGCTGGTTCGCTGGTTCGCTGGTTCGCTGTTATTTTTGTTATTAGAGATGGAATTATCTTTGTGTAGCGGTCTTCTTTTGGGTTTGTTAGAAGATTACTTTCTTGCTTTTTCTAGGTTGTAGTTTCCTTCCTTGTGTTGGAGTTTTCCATTTATTATCCTTTGTAGTGCTGGATTTGTGGGAAGATATTGTGTAAATTTGGTTTTGCATTGGAATATCTTGTTTTTTCCATCTATGGTAATTGAGAGTTTTGCTGGGTATAGTAGCCTGGGCTGGCATTTGTGTTCTCTTAGGGTCTGTATGGTATCAGTCCAGGATCCTCTAGCTTTTATAGTCTCTGGTGAGAAATCTGGTGTAATTCTGATAGGTCTGCCTTTAAATGTTACTTGACCTTTTTCCCTTACTGCTTTTAGTATTTTTTCTTTGTTTTGTTCAATTGATGTTTCGATTATGATGTGATGGGACAATATCTTTTCTGGTCTAGTCTATTTGGAGGTCTGTAAGATTCTTGTATGTTCATTAGCATCTCTTTCTTTAGGTTAGGACAGTTTTCCTCTACAATTTTGTTGAAGATGTTTACTGGCCCTTTAAGTTGGGAATCTTCACTCTCATCTGTATCTATTATCCTTAGGTTTTGTCTTCTCATTGTGTCCTGGATTTCCTGGATATCTTGGGTTAGGTGATTTTTGTATTTTGCATTTTCTTTGACATTTGTGTCAGTGTTTTCCATGGTATCTTCTGCACATGAGATTCTCTCTTCTAACTCTTGTATTCTGATGGTGATTCTTGCATCTATGACTCCTGATTTCTTTCTTAGGTTTTCTATGTCCAGGATAGTCTCCCTTTGAGATTTCTTTATTGTTTCTACTTCCATTTTTATGTCTTGGATGGTTTTGTTTAATTCCTTCACCTGTTTGGTTGTGTTTTCCTACAATTCTTTAAGGGATTTTTGTGTTTCCTCTTTAAGGGCTTCTACTTGTTTACCTGTGTTCTTCTGTATTTCTTTAAGGGAGTTGTTTATGTCCTTCTTAAAGTCCTCTATCATCATCATGAGAACTGGTTTTAATTTTGAATCTTGCTCTTCTGGTGTGATGGGGTGTCTAAGACTTGCTATGGTGAGAGAACTGGGTTCTGATGATGCCAGGTAACATTGGTTTCTGTTGCTTATGTTCTTGTGCTTGCCTTTCACTATCTGGTTATCTCTAGTGCTACCTGCACTCACTATCTCTGATTGGAACCTGTCTTTCTAGTTATCTTGCTTGTGTCAGAACTCCTCAGAGTCCAATTGTCTCTGTGATCCTGTAATCCTGAGTTCCTGGGTGGAAGAGCTTCTGTGACTCAGGCTGCCTCTAGGATCCTGAAGTCCTGCTGCTCTGGGTGCAGTGGTTCCTTAGCTGCTCCAACTGCAGTGGTTCCACCACTGCTCTAAGATGGTTCAGGATATGGTGTCTTCATAGGAGCAGCCCAGCTAGGTCTTTTCTCTGTTCTTGAAAGAGTTGGGCATATCCTACTTCTAACTCATTCTGTTAAATTTTTCTCTGATTCATCACTTTGTCTGCCCATCAACTAGGTATCACTTTCAAATATTGCTCCTTCCTTCTGTAACCTAACTTTACCTCCATTGTTTGGGATTAAAGGCATGAGTATTCCAACTAGAAGGATTAAAGGTGTGTGACATGTCTGCATTTCAGTCAGACCATATAGACCTAGAAGGTCTTTGGATGTGATCCCTTGCCAGATCATCCATGTTGCTAGATTAAAATTCTTCCACAGAAATACCATATTTGTCCTGTATACTTGCATCATTATAGTGTGCTAATGCAAAATAAAAGAAAAATATATAATTGCATACTTATTAAAAAATGCTATACTTGTTCTCCTCATGATAATGAATAGGGAATCATTTTCAGTCAAAACTTTCTTCCACAGTGTTCCTAGAAAGAGTTCTTTACCCATTCCATAAGTTTTCAATTGCTTAGTTACCAAATTCCTGATATTAAATAGTAGATTTTAGGCCTTTTATCTCTATATTTTTGTGTATGAAGAAAAAAATAAATTATGACAATTAAAATAATAACAAATTTATGAACCTGAAAGGGTTAAAAACTTTCAAAACCTCCTAGCAGACTGAACAGAACCAAGAGTGCAGGTCAGCTTGGTCATGAGCTCTGTGTTTCAGGAACTTGGCTGACCACAAGATAGATGGTTGGTTACGAACAGGTTCTTAGATAATAGCCCATACAAAATGTTCCCCATGACTGTTCCTTGGACCCTGTCACAAACTGAATAATGGGCTGGGACTTTCCACAGGTACTCTCCAATAGCCCTCCTTCACTCCCCCTGGGTTGTGATTTTCTCCCTGAGTTGTGGTTTTTGGCTTTAAATTTTTTCTGTCTCCAAAGCCCCGGGGTCAGACCCCATTGCCCCTGCGTCGGCTACAGTTCTTGACCTCAACATGTTGATCTAAATATACCTCTTGCTGATTGCATCAAGTTCAGTGTCTTGTGAGTTAATGGGTGGCCACGAATTCCTCAGGCTTGGGTGAGGTCCTCCCTTCATGGGGGCCTTACAAACCCACTTCCAAAGTATTATAAAATTAATTTTATTTAATAAAGCACAACACATTTAGAAGAACAGAACTTACAAAATAAACACACACATCTATTATCTATATTACAGATAATTAGATAATATAATATATATATTAGAGAGAGGGGTATTTATTAGAATGGCTTATAAGCTGTAGTCCAGCTAGTTCAATAAAGCAGTCTACTAATGCAATGTGTGCAAAAATCCAGTAGTTGTTCAGTCTACAAGACTGGGTGTCTCAGCTGGTCTTCAGTGTATGCCAGAATCCTGAAGAAGTAGGGTCTGATGGCAGTGAAAGAAAGGACTTTTTAGTGAAAGAGACAGCTACTTAGGCAAAATGAGAGTAAGCTTATCTTCCCTTTTGTATGCCATTATATAAACTGAAAGTGGAGGGTGTGGCCTAGATTAAACATGTCTCTTCCTTCTCACTTCAAAGATCTCTATTAGAAGTGGGTCTTCTCACTTCAAATAATTTACTTAAGAAAAATCCCTCTCAGGTGTGCCCATCCATTTGGGCTTTAGTAAATTCCAGATGTAGTCAAGTTGACAAGCATGAATAACCATCACAAACTCATGGTTGTCATGGTTGTCAACTTGATACACAATCATATCTCCTTATATCATGCTTAATTTCCAAGTGTAAACAATAACCAGAATATTAAGAGTCATAATTACTCATAACAATATAACCATTCCACATACAATATCAAACGTATTATATATTTAACCAGATCAAATTGACAACCAAGAATAGCCATCACACCAATTAATTATCTTCTATTTGGAAGCCTTACAGAAATAAAAAGATCACATAAATTTTAATAAAGAAAAGCATAGAATCTGAAGCCTTTTTTTTTTTTTTTTCTAAATTTGGGCTATGTTTCCATGGCTGAGTTTAAAAAATGTGGCAGAACACTCACAAACATCATAAATACTGCACCCTAGAAGCCAATAGAAACATGGACTGAAAAAACTTATAATCTGGCCTATAATTAAAGTATTTTAAACCAATTAGTTGCTCTGTAGTAAGAATTCCATTGGGTAACAATATTTTGTGATTTTATCAAATTTCTTTCCTGTAAAGAAAATAAGGGAGAAGCAGTCAAACTTCTGATAGGTATTATTTATCCTCTTAAATGTCACTTGGAAATTAAGGAAGAAAATTTATTTGCTGCCTATACATTACAGTGAGAAGCACTTCCTTAAAAAAAAAAAATCTAGACAATCAGAATTCTTAGTTACAGCCCTAAAATGGCATAAAGCATTGCTCCAACTGTGCCAGGGAGAAAAGTGTGAGATCCCCATAAGCCCAAGTCACTGCTCCTTTTATAGGCATCTTTGTAAGTGCCGGGGTACTCAGATGTCATAGTGGTGCCAAGATCTGAATCATAGAGTCATTTACAATTCTGACAATGTTATCTCGATTTCTTACTGACGGTTTTAATATCATTAGAATGAAGGTTGTTTTTTTTAATGTTGACTTTTTTTTCTTAAGTATGAAATCAGAGCAGATGGCATCTCAGATTCAGTTTAGTGAGAACTGAAATTGTTTCATACACTTATTGTTTGTCTTTAGAAACAAAGGCCAACAGCATGAACTCAGCTTGAGATGTACAGTGCCAGTATTGTTCATCATAGCTCAATGACTGCGTGTTCTCTGCAGCTGCAGACTTACGGTCTTGGTCTTTGTTTTGTTCCTTGTTTTTGAAGCTATTAATGCCCTCTTCTCTCTGGAGAGTAATCCTCTCCTTTTATTTGCACATGTTCTTGCTACAAAAACACTTCATTTACTAAAATCAAGCATAGTTAAATTAAAGTATTATGGAATTAAGGTTGAATCGATTTTGTTATCACAGATTTTCTTAGGAAAGAAAAATGAAAAGTGATGTTATTAAAGTTATGATCATATTTACTGGAAGCTATTTATAAATTTGTCATACTATTGACTGGTGAGTTGTAAAAGATTTAGCTGTTTCCCTGCTCACTGAGTAAATTGTTATAATTAAGTATCAGAATGCCTCCTGAATTAAGTGTGATATAACTTAGATTCTCTTGGGTACTAATTGCCAAAAGCCTATTTTATATTTTTACACAAAGAAAGTATATCTCAGTCTATCTTAAGATATCCAGAGCATTAATTAGATGTAAAAAATGCTCAGCTTTGTTTGGCGTAGTTGTTTTATATATTTATTTATTTATTTATTAGGCAATAAAAATTATTGCATATAGATTTGTAGAGCCCAGTGGTAACCCAGAGCCAAGGGAGAGGTCCTCCATTGTTTTCAGATGCTGCAATAAATATTATAAAGTTTAGGTGACACACTGCCAATCATATGCCTCGATAATGCCAGTGCCAGCATGGGACACCAGAATCCTTGATTCTGAAATCTTATAACCATCCTAGGTAGAGTTCTTCTCCTTCTTTCTTTCCTATGCACAGTTACACTTGCTCAGTTTTACTTTAACACAGTTGTGTTAGTTACATAAGGTATAACTCAACCATTACCCATTACTAGAATAAAGCCATTGATATGAGCCATGTTTTCAGCACCCTTTGGTTTTGGTACTCCTTAAACAATTAATTTTATTGCATTTTGTAAAAAAAAAAAAAAAAAAACAGTTAAAATTTTCATGTCCCTTGAGCAAGAGGTTATGTGGCTGTCCCTTTCAACACTAGAATGGAATCTGGGGTGTATGAAACATGGTGCTTGAAAATGCCCACGCTTTTTACCTTACTGTGCAGCTGTCTTCCGTTCTTTGTACTTTATCCTCATGCCTCATGTAACTCCATATTTTCTTTACATGGCCCAGCCAGAAAACACAGTCCTCTTGTGAAATTCAGTAATTATGAAAGCTGTTTCTGAAGTTGTCTTTGGCTAAAGTATTTTGCTAAACATGGTTTTATTTATAGTTCACATCTCTAGGAAAAATAAATTCTTTCATTATTGTTATGAAAAAACATCATGAATAACTCACAATCAGAAAGCATTTACATATCAATCTGCTCACTCTTTTACATCATTCTTAGATGTACCTCTAAGCAGAATACCTAATAGGCTCACTCTGTTGCTTTGTTCATTATATCTTCAAAGTAAGAGGCTCTAAAATAAGTTCTCATAATCCTTTCTGTCTTATTGACACTGTTTATTCAGTGGTACCCACTTTAATATTCCTGTGTTTTCTGCTTATAATACACTATATAAAGTAATTAATACTTTTGCTGGACTAATGTCTTGATTATTATGATAAATAAATTAAGAAGTCAATATATGAGTTCTGATGCAATTATCAAAAGCTTTAGGAAACCTTAACAGAAAGAAAAAAAATATCCTTTATTTCAGATGATAGTGTCATAAAAATTTGAGCACAGATGTTTTTGAAAACTGTCAAATATCCAATTTTATTTTAAATCCCAAAGTAATTTTTAAATTGTAGAGAAATTCTGAGAGAGAGAGAGAGAGAGAGAGAGAGAGAGAGAGAGAGAGAGAGAGAGAGAGAGAGAATCTGTATAATCTGTACTTGAGTCTTTGGATGAATAGCAGTTTGCAAACATGTTTGGTAAAATCCTGAAAATCTGTCTAACTGTATAAAAACAACTTCCTAGTAAAGATAAGTTACTTTTAATTTATAAAATAGAAACATTTTACAGCTCAGTAGACCTGAGAATTGTTTCTCCATCTTATTCAACATATGGGAATGGAGTACAGTCTAAATTGGGCCGTAATATAGATAAAGAAAATGATCAAAACTAGAACTTTAGACTTACCCTAAACATGGACTTCCAAAAATAACCAAAGATGATAGTAACTAGCAACCAAGGAGGTGTGTGTGTGTGTGTGTGTGTGTGTGTGTGTGAAAGAAAAATTAGATAGCATAGAACTATGACAAGGCTAGTGAGCAGAGTCAACACGGGGATTCAAATGGTCTTTACTCTCATTTCAAATAAACAAACAGACGACCATATACAATGTAGGAGTCTTCTGTAGGTCAAACTTTAATACTGAGAAGGAAAAGTTAAATTTAAATGAGGCAACTTTTCCTAGTGCAATCTGAAAGTCACCTGTGAGGGAACACAGCCAAGGGTAATTTAACTCCAGGTGGGGAAATACATAATAGACCTGACAATTATCTACCAAGTAGCTGGAGTGTTTTGTTGACTTTCTCACTTGTAGGTTGACAGGAAAGCCTAAAAATTTATTTCTTTCTATATTCTTATCACCTGTGTAAGGAAGAAAATAAGATTATCAAAATCACTCCCAAACTGGTATTTTATTTCTGAACGCACACTGCACATTGTTTTGCTTTTCTTTTTCTTTTAATCAAGGAAGCAAATGAAAAAAAATATTCTTTTTATATGCTAATGAGGATTTGAAATAGACAATTTTGTATGCTCCTCATATAATCTGAAAAGCCATGCCAGGTAGGATTTTATACCATAAAAGGCCAGGTGTGCAGTCTACCCCAGGAGGAGTAATCAATACATTAGTACATTGACTTGATCCTAGTGAGCAAGTGGCTACATGCTTTCATTGCAAAGAAATCACAGTGGACAAGATAAGAGACCAGACTAAGCTTCTCTCAGTTAAAGTTTGCTAGCTTTCCACTGTTGCAGCCTTGGTCCACTTTAATGCTCTCCATTTATTCTCACTGGGGAACTCAGCTTCCTACCTCAACTTTTCTATTTTCAGAATAATTCTATCATTTCAAACTACGCTGATTAAAAAATCAAATTAAAAGTGTATTCATCTAAGAAAACAACAACAACACCAACCAACCAACCAACCAACCAACCAACCAACCAACTTAACCGTCCAACTAACCAACAAACAAAAAACTCCCCTGACTTACCTTGGCTAAGGGCAGTTTATTTGTGTTATCTAAACATACATCAGCAATGAGACATTTACCTGATGAATCCACAATAAAATCCTTGAAGAATTTGTTTTAATGATTCAATTAATCATTGAAGGAGCTTGAAGATGTGATTTGTAAGAACACCTGGAGAGGTAAATTGGATTTTCCAATCTCTGTTCAGATTTTATAACTTATACAGAATATTGCAAAATTTTACAATCTGTCTTTATAATGACTTTTCCCACATACCAACATGAAAGCTATTTTTAGTTTAAGTTATGGCTGTCTTCTGTTTAGCAGTGCTGGAATTTGATGGCAAGACAATATCAAGGGGTTAAAATTAACCTTGCAACTCTGTCTATGTCTATAAGTTAATAGCTGATGGTTTTGAGGTCCTGTGATTATGACATATATAAAGGATTCAGAGAAACTTAAACAATAGTCATTGCATCCAACACATAATGGCTATTAAAATTATGCTGCTCCATCTCTTTCTAGGCTAATTCATACTAGTTGCTATTTGTTAACTTCTAATAAGGAGAATTATTTTAAACCTGTTTGAAGTGACTAGAATATTATTACCTAATTTGGTTAACTGCACAGGTTAAAGTTGTGTTTTAGAGATAAATGAAATCAGTATCACATATACTACCCCATAAAGCTCACCTTCTCCTTTTCTTCCTGTGTTTTTTAATCGTGCTATTGTAGTAATAAAAATGCATGACAGAGCAAATAAATAAAGAAAGGGTTTAATTTGGTTTACAGTTCTGAGGTATTGGATTATATTAGATTACGCATTATACAATATTATTCATTATGGAAGAGAGATATGGTTTTCACATCAGGACCAGAGGTTGGCTATACACATAGCACAAATAGTCAGAAAGTAAGGACTACAAATATTGCCTGTGCTCAGTTCACTCCTTTATATTCAGTCAAGGTCCACAGATTCTAGGATGGTGCCACTCATAGTTAGATGGCTTCTCCCATTTCAATTAGCCTAGTCTGGATCACCCTTCACAGGTATGACTAGCAACTTGTCTCTTAGGCAACTCTACATCTTGTCAGGTTGGCAGTCAGTGTTAATTATCACTCTTTCCATCTCCCTTATACATAATATTCTTTAACATATTTGGTTTGGTCTGCAGTGTTTGAAGATTACCTACATAATATGTAATAGGAAGTATGTTCTCTCCTTTTCTAAGTTAAAGAAACAGTGCAACTCCCCCTCAACTCATCAACAACAAGCAAACAAACAAATGTCAAATAAAGAAAAAGAGCATCAAGGAATGTTATTAAGAGTCCAAGTAACTATACATAACAGTATGATCGTCTTACTGTTAGTAAACTCCTTTGCCCCATGTTATCAATGTTATGAAATGACAGGTAGATCCATAAGAAAAGTCCAAGGCCAACTGAAGCCATGGCATTAAACAGTAGGCAAAAAGAAATTTTTACTAAGAGTTCTAATCCCAGAAAAATGATTATCAAGAAAAATAAACATTATGTTATTAAGAGAAAAAAGATAGCCATTGCCAAGAATCTGCAGACTAGTTGGCATCCAACTGGGTCACAGTACAAGGTGGGAATTCAGTAGGAATAGAGGCATGAAGAAGTGAGGCTGTGGGATGCACAGAGGGCAGTGAGATAATTTGGAGCAAAGAGTGATGCACATCCAATAAAACAAGGTCATTTCATCTAGAGACACTACTCTTTTCATTCCTGCTTTTTCATTTCAGAACACATTTCCAACCTCTCTGTCTCTGTAAATTGCCTGACACCTAAAAAATGCAGATATCCCTTTCTTTTCTTTTTTATTTATCATTTTATTCGTTTACATCTCAAATGATATGCCCCTTCCCAATTACTTCTCCACAAACCCCTGTCCTATCCCCCATCTTCCTTTGCCTCTATGCGTGTGCTCCTCTACCCATTCACCCACTCCCACCTCACTGCTCTAGCATCCCCCCTATGCTGGGGCATCAAGCCTCCACAGCACCAAGGGGTTCCCCTCCATTGATGTCTGACAAGGCCATCCTCTGCTACATATGCAGCTGGAGCCTTGGGTTCCTCCATGTGTACTCTTTTGTTGATGTTTTAGTCCCTGGGAGCTCTGGGTTGTCCAGGTAGTTGAAATTATTCTTCCTATGGGGTTGCACTTTCCTTCAGCTCCTTCAGTCCTTTCCCTAGCTCTTCCACTGGGGTTCCCAGGCTCAGTTCAATGGTTGGGTTTGAGTGTCTGCATCTGTATTGGTCAGGGGCTAGTAGAACCTCTTAGAGAATAGTCATGCCAGTCTCCTGTTGGCAAGCACTTCTTGGTGTCAGCAATAGTGTGGGGATTTGGTATCTGCAGATGGGATGGATCCTTAGGTGGGGCCATATGTGGATGACCTTTCCTTCTGTATCTGTTCCACCTTTTTGTCCCTGTCTTTTCTTTAGACAGGAACATTTCTGGGTTAAAAATTTTGAGATGCGTGGGTGGTCCTATTCCTTAACTGTGGGCTGTGCCTATCTACTGGTGGTGGTCTCTACAGGCTGTATCTCCCCTTTGTTGGGTATTTGTGCTAAAGTCATCATCTGGGAGCCTCTGCAGTCTGGGACTTTCTAGTGGCTACTCACAGTTCCCCATCTCCCACTACTACATGTTTCTACTCAATTTCCTGAACCTCTCTGTACTTCTCTCCTCTCCCTTCCAATACCTGATCCTGCCCTGTTTTTTCCCTCCCCCTCCTCTCTCCCTTTCAGATCCATTCTTCCCTGTATATCCTATGATTGCTTTGTTCTCCCTTCTATGTAGGATTGAAGCATCTACACATTGGTTTTCTTTTTTTAAGCTCCATATGGTTTGTGGGTTGTATCTTGGGTAGCTTGAGCTTTTGGGCTAATATTGATTTATCAGTGAGTACATACAATTGCTGTTATTTTGTGTCTGGGTCACCTCACTCAAGATGATATTTTTCTAGTTCCATCCATTTGCCTAAGTATTTCATGAAGTCACTGTTTTTAAAAGCTGAGTAGTACTCCATTGTGTAAATGTACCACATTTTCTGTATCTATTCTTCTGTTGAGGGACATCTGGGTTGTTTCCAGCTCTGGCTATTAGCAGTAAGTCTGCTATAAGATAGTAGTAGAGCATGCGTTATATGTAGGAGCATCTTTTGGGTATATACCCGGTATGGTGGAATAGCTGGGTCTTCAGGTAGAATGATTTCCGATTTTCGGAGGAGCCTCCAAATTGATTTCCAAAGTGGTTTTACCAGCTTGCATTTCCAGCAGCAATGGAGGAGTGTTCATCCTTCTACATATCCTCAACAGCATCTGCTGTTGCCTGTGTTTTTGATCTTAGCCATTTTGATTGGTGTGAGATGGAATCTTAGGGTCATTTTGATTTGCATTTCCCTGATGACTAAGGATATTGAACATTTCATTAAATGCTTCTCAGCCACTGGAGATTCCTCTGTTGAAAATTCTTTGTTTAGCTCTGTACCCCATTTTTAAGAGGGTTATTTCGTTTTCTGGTGTCCAACTTCTTGAGTTCTTTGTATATATTGGATATTAGCTCTCTCTCAGATGTAGAGTTGGTAAAGATCTTTTTCCAGTCTGTGGATTGCTGTTTTGTTCTATTGACAGTTGCACATACCCTTTTCTTGGGACAGTTGTTTTGACCTGAGAATAATATGCAAACTAAATATAATAAGAAAATTATAACAGGGAAAGGGGATAAGAAAATGAGAGCACCCAACCAGCCTGAGAGGAAGACAAGGCAGGTTTACATTCTTCTTAAGATGACATGGCAATCAGGCTGGTAATTCAAGTGTAACACAAGGAACATAGTCCTGATAAACAGAACCATTTACACCCATTGAGGCAGATTATGTTTTAGAAAATAGACATTTCTGAACACAGGGACCCCAGTGGAGGAGTTAGAGAAAGGACTGAAAGAGCTGAAGGGGTTTGCAGTTCCATAGGAAGAACAACAATATCAACCAAACAGGCCCCCCAGACCTTCCAGGGACTAAACCACCAACCAGAGTACACATGGAAGGACCCATGGCTCCAGCCGCATATGTAGTGGAGGATTGTCTTCTGGCATAAATGAGAGGAGAGGGCCTTGGTCCTGTGAAGACTCACTGCAGCAGTGTAGAAAAATTCCAGGGCCATGAGGAGACAGTGAGTTGGTGGGTGGGGAAGCACCCTCATAGAAGCAGGAAGGAGGGAGGGGATAGGGGAACTGGGGGGGGGGTGGGAGCAGGAAAGGGGATAACATTTGAAATGTAAATAAATAAAATATCAAATAAAAGAAAGAATAAAAAGAAAATAGCCATTTTAATTCTTTTAGAGCCACTGGAACAACAACAACAAAAAAGATTTGATAAACAATAACTCATTACAATGAACATTTGTAAGTGAAGCTGTTTGGACAAAAGGGTGTGACAGACCAAAGCACACCGAAGTCTCCAAGTTGTGATTTGTTGTTGTTGTCATTTTTATTTTTTGTTATTGTTGTTATTGTTTTTGTTGTCTTTGTTGTTGTCATTGTTGTTGTTTTGTCATTGTTGCTGTCATTGTTATTTTGTCATTGTTGTCAGTATTGTTGTTGTCATTGTTGTTGGTTTTGCTTTGTTTTCTTTGGTGGGAGAAACTCCAAGGGCAGAGGCAGAAGGTGGGATATGGAGGGGTAGGAGGTGAGTAGGATTGGTGAATACGAAGATCATAACAATATATTTCAATATTTCTGTCTACTCAAGTGTTATTAATAATACATTTTATAGATGTTTAAAATAATGACACTATCTTAAAAAACAACAATACTTAAAGTGTGTTTATCTCCCAGTAATCTGTGTTACATACATTGCTTCAGAATAACCCCTCTATAAATAACAAAGCTCAAGAGTATGTTAAAATTGTATCAACTTTAAGTTCTCACATCTAAATAAGTGGTTAGCCCAAGAATCTAACCCAAGAATGAGAAAATGAACATTCAATCTGTTTGCTTAAAATTTAAGCATTGAAATTTTAGCAGTAAATTAGAGCAAGTGTTTTAATTATTTCATGAACTTATTTGCAACCTCTGAATTCAGTTCAGTACGTTGGACTTTAAATGTAGGAAATAACAAAACAAAGATATTTTCTAAAAACTCCAAAATGTCATAAAGAAATATTATAGAAGATGATACTGGGCCTATAGTGGCCGTAAGATATGTGTGGTCAAGCTTTTTTCTCTAACAAGCAGTAAAAATAGCAGAAAGTGAGGAGTTCATTAAGATTGAATCAGGCACTGAGAGGAAGATTTTGACATCAAAGATCATTTCCTGCATCAGCAAGAGAATGACATAGTCTTTGTGATTTCTTAGAAAATAAAGCACCATGTTATGATTAATGCATCTAGTTCAGTTGAGAGAATCTTAATGATAGTAAAAATAACAGTCAATGGCTGAACACATCGACTTTGTAATATTTCACTGCAAAGTTTATATGGAAATGTTGCAAGGACAATTTTCATTGGAAAACAAACCAATGTCTGTGAAAAGATAAAGTTTCTGTATGAAATCAAAAGTGAAGGGTGGGGGATTTATAAAACACACACAAAAAAGGCTTAAAAATGTGTATCTGAAAATTTGTATAAACAAGTGCTAACTCATTCTGAAAAAGAAGTAGGGCAAGAGAAGGAACAGAATCTCAAACTCCTTTCCCTTTTCGAAAAGCAGTTGCTCCAAGTACTCAGGAGATTCTGGGTAGGCAAAACCATAATTTCCAGACTATAATAGATGAAGAAAATAACACTAAAAGCTGCTTAGTATTTTCATCCTTATTAAATTACTACAATGATCTTTTAAGTGAGACATAAATCTTGTCATTTTGTATGTGAGTGATCACAAATTTACAGATTAGCTCTTCCAGGATTGGATCATCAACCCAGGGTATTTGTAGAAGCTTATATCTTACCCCATGAGCATTGGATTTCAAATTCCTACCCTATTTGATATCTGTGTCCTCCTAAGCAGTGTTCATTAGAGCACTGCTCTTAGTAGTTAAAAAAAAAAAAAACTATTGAGAAAGTTTAAAAAAACATCATTTGAGAATTCCTCTGCACTACAGGTGTACCTAGCCCATGTCCAGAAGTGGGCACTGTGAGCAATCTGATACAGCTGCTGGCGAGTGGGAAGTGCTCTGGAGATAACTGGCTTGTTATCTCCAGACTGCTCGCTGTCAGGCCAGTGAGACTGGAGACTTGACGTGCAAAACACTGATTTATTGCAAACAAGCATAAGACTGCATGAGGATGTGGATAGATGTGGAAAGATGACAATGGCAAGTCAGGGCCAACTCACAAAATGCTTGGATGGAGAACTGAGAATAAATTTAATCTTTCATACAACATGGAAAGAAATCTTGAAGGATTCAGGACAAGGAAATGATGTGTTAAATACAATGCCCATATGCTTAGAATATTTAATAATAGTTACAGGTATTTTAGTAATAATTTCTAAGACATCACTATCTCTGCTAATATTTAGTGCCTCCATCTTCATAAAAGAGCATTTACATCTCAAGTAGTATAAATGCCAAACTTTACTAGACTAATGGCTTTACGATTTTGGACTGCCATCATCCATCTCTTAAATTCGTTGTTTTAATAGATCTATCTTTTACTATGATTAAAAAAAACCTGTAGAATAATAAGACCTAGGACAACCATAGTAGCAGTAACTGTGTGATTAATAGCTCAAATGTTTTCACTTTTGACATGTCAGTCGAAGTCTGTTTTTCTTTAAGTTGTGTGAATTGGTTTTGATCAATAAATATTGTTTTAAATGGAAATTTATATCACTTGTGCTATAGTTGCTTGAGGCATATAAACATAAACCCCTCATATAAACAGACTGTTTATGCCTCATGCTCTAAAATGTCAACATCCCAAGATACCATGCCATAGTATCATCAGTTGTTGATACCATGCAATGCTTCTTAAAATGTGGATACCAGAGCACCTTCTCACAGTAGTTTGGGGCATTGGTATTAGATTTTCTTTTAGACTACCCAAAATAATTTCTTGTGTTGAGATCATAAGCAAGGCAAGATGTTCCAAGACACAAAGATGTTCATAAATCTCTGAGAAGACGGGCCTCTTAGGTCAGTGGAAGAGAAACAGAAATACTACTTAGAACCTAAAGAAAAGTCTAAAACACTACTCCACAAGAGTAGTTGTGCTCAGTTTGTCAGAACTTGTTAAAGATTCTTATGTGTGAGAGAATCCATGAGACATCATTGATGTTCCTATAAGATAGGAAACTTCATAAACATAAAAAAGAATAAGCATTAAATAAAATCTGATGGATGAATATCTGTAGGACACACACAGACACACACACACACACACACACACACACACACATTATATATTAGTATATAGTTGAAACAGCAAATGTTACAGAGGGAACATTAAGACCCAAAAACCTAATTATGACAGCAATTCAAGATGCTCATGAATAGATGATTGGAACTTTTTACACTTTATTGAAAATGAATTTTTTCTCATAGTTTTCCTTCTTTCTGTTCCTTCCAATAACTCCCCACCTTCCCTCCCCTCCACTCCAGATCCAATCTCTTTTTGTCTCTCATTAGGAAAGAGCAGGATTCTATGAGATGACTCCTAAAAAAAATAGAATAAAATACAATATTATAAAACAAAAGCTATGACACTAAGGCTGGAAAAGGGAAGCCAACAGAAGGAAAAGAGCCCCAAGATCTGGACAAGATTCAGAGACCCACTTGTTCTCATACTCAGGAGTCCCACAAATACTAATCTGAAAGCTATAATATTTATTCAGAGGAACTGGTATAGACTCATGTAGGCCCTGTGCATGCTGCTTTAGTCTCTGAGTTCATATGAGCCTTTCACAGTTGTTTTCAAGGGCATTGTTCTTCTGATGTTTTCTTCTACTTCTGGACCTCATATTCTTTGCACCTCCTGCTCTGAAGAATTTCCCAAGCTCTGAGGGGAGGGATTTGATGGAGAGATCACATTTAGTGTTGTGTGGTTCATGGTCTCTCTATATGTGTCATGTCTGGCTGTGGGTCTCTCTACCTGTTCTCATCTGCTGCAGGCAGAAGCTTCTGAATAACTGATTTATGAATATAGTAAATATGATGATTGGGAAATTTTAATTTCTCTTGTGGAGGAGGATTTATTGACCGTAACTCTTTCTGCTTTTTACAAAGTCTTATAGCCTGTGATGTATTTAGGGAGGGAAGTCCTTCACATTCATTGGTGATTAATAAAGGAACATATGGGAAGAAAGATTGTGATATAAACTAGAAATGGAAATATATCCTAGGAAGGCACTTCTGCATCTGACCACTCCCTTAGCTGTACTCTAAGGTCTTCAAAGATTATATCTCAGAATATCCTTTGGAAAAGAGAAAGTGAAAGGAATTTATTTGCCAGCTCCCATCTTTCACTCATCAAACTGTTTCCCTGGGATATTAATTACATGTTTCCTAATTCATATGAATATTTACCAAGTAATTCAAGCATTATCTTTTACTTTCATGCTCTAAAAGAAACCATTGTTGAATGAAAGGCAGTGTGATTGGTTCTGAGTGATATAATGTCCATGTGAAATTAATCGAAGTGTACATGAAGGAAAATTACATGTTACTATTGGGGAAAGCACAGATGCCTAAAAGACTCAGACTCGTAAGGCTGGATGATTCTGAATAGGCATAGAGACTGTGAATGTATCATAGGAACATGGTCATGGCTTTCTGTTCCAAATATCACTGATTATACAAATAGTTTCTTATCCATTTACTCTAAAAAGTGAATATTTTTCTTGTGCCAAAAAATCCTTTATTATTTTATAATAAAAATTATTTTTCCTTACCACTTTCTACTCTCTTTTGGATGATTTAAAGCCGATGATTTCACAGATTATCATAATGCCATCATCTTCTACCAAGTATACCATACAGTAAGTTGAGGACAGTCGGTGCCTAGGAAATACTCACTGAGTAAATAATTGAGTGAAGTGAAAAGGTGACTTATTCAGAATTTCTCAGCTATAAAAGGAAATCAGAGCAGAAGTTGATCAAAGCATCTGACATCACCTAAGTTATAGAAAAGTGGATTATAATATAACACATAAGTGAAAGGCATATAAGTTATGCTTCATATGCCTTAACTTATCCTGGCCAACATTCAGCAAAAGAAATTCTTGCAATGACTATGATTCATGTCTGTGTACATTGATACATCAGCTACTGAATCTGCCTGATTATTTAACACTAAAAATGAGATTTGATTTCCATCAATTTAAATTTAATGTTTACTCATTATTGTACTGTACAGATATGACAGATTTTTTTTATGATTTAAAGCTAATCTTGAATCACTTCTAACTATTTGAATCAAGTAGGTCAATGACTTAGCTCAACTTTTACACTTTATGCTTTCTCTTTAGAATTTGTATAAGAAGTTATTAAGTAAAAGAATATTTTTGTGTATAACCTTGGAATAAAAAGTGCTTAATGAATTTGGCCTAATGCCATCTTTGTACTTGAGAGGTAAGTTTTGAATAGTGTCCTCCATATGGAGTGGTACATAAGGTGGCTCTACCTAAGAATAAATTCATGTCACTAAGCAACTGAGTCTTGTTAAATCACAGCAATCAAGCAAACCACCTGTATACTATTCATTGGTACCTAAGATCTGCACTGCCTGTAGGCAATTATACTGTTATGTATGCCCCTTCCTCCTCTGGCTATTAATATAACTTATCTAAGTGCTGAGATGATATCTCCAAGTTGTCTTTGGCCCAGAATTTTTACCTAATTCTCAAATCCTCTTCTCGTTTTAGTAAATGTTCTTAAATCAAACTGTTCTCACTACAGTGGTTTAACTTCTGTTTTCCTATGAGTTATGGCTTGATAGAAATAATTCCCCCCAAAAGATTAATCAGCGATGTGCATACTCAGGGGAAGAAAGTACACTGGGGACCTCCTCCATTCTGTTCTCCATGGTCCCAAAAGGGATAGAAGGAGGTTTCTAAATTCTAAAGTAATGGTTTCTGAGTATGCAGAATATTAATTCATTATCTCATATGTTTTAGTTTTCCTGGGAGAACACTTCTCTAACCTTTTCTAAAATAAAAATCAGGGTGAAGATAAGTGTATTCTTTAAAATATCTCTAGAAAACAACAAAGAGACACATGGCCAGTTCCATCATTATATCATTATAATACATAATGCATTAAAAGGAGAACATGAAAGGCATTCAATCAAAGAGTGTATCTCATCATAATAAAGCTATAATTTGTTGTAATTTCAAAATAATATGAACAATAATACAACTGAAAGAAACATTATAGAAATTTAGAGACATCAGCTTTAATACAGTTAAATTTGCCTGCATTTAATGAGCCACAGAGAAAGTTAGTTTCTTAAACATTTGGTCCTATACGCCTCTAAATATCTTTTTAGGTCTAACTTAAATTTCTCATGGTACAATTTATATTAATTTTATTTTTGTGATATCCAATGAAGTAAATTTTGTGAACTACTTTGAAGGATAAGCCATAGTCTAAAGATCAATTACTGTGTGGCTTCTTAACTTTCTCCAGGTAATGGCTCTGTCTAATGTTCCTGAGAGGTCTTCATGATTTTGTCATACCACCCTAAACTCTGTCCACCAGCCTGCTGCTGTTTCAAGTGGGTGAGTCTCACAGTTATTTCTATAGTCTGTGCCTCTGCGTGCCAAGTGAACCACACTCAGCACTTAGTAGCTTACCTGTTCTGTTGCTGCACGTACTCTGAGCAATGCCTAGTGTTCAGAGTACCCTAATGTACTTGGTTGAAGTGGATGAGGGCAGAATAGAATTGATGAGTCTGATGCCATGTCAGTGGCACTTAGGATTTGAAGTACTTCTTATGATAAGAAGCTGGCTTCTGAGTACTTTCCCACTTATTTCATCTTCATTAATTTTTGCCTGTGTAAAGGTAAATTGATGAGAAAGAGGAACAGTCCTCCATTGGTAGTGGTACAACCACTTTGGAATCCAGTCTGGTGATTCCTCACAAAATTGGATGTAGTACTGCCTGGGGATACAGCTATACCACTCCTGGGCATATACCCAAAGGATGCTCCAACATATAACAAGGACACATGCTCCACTATGTTCATAGCAGCCTTATTTATAATAGCTAGAAGTTGGGAACAACCCAGATGTCCCTCAACAGAGGAATGGATACAGAAAATGTGGTACATTTGTACAATGGAGTACTACTCAGTTTTCAAAAACAATGACTTCATGAAATTCTTAGGCAAATGAATGGAACTAGAAAATATCATCCTGAGTGAGGTAACCCAATCACAAAAGATCACACATGGTATGCACTGACTGATAAGTGGATATTATCCAAAAAGCTTGGAATACCCATGATACAACTCACAGACCATATGAAGCTCAAGAAGAAGGAAGACCAAAGTATCGATGTTTCAGTCCTACTTAGAAAGGGGAACAAAATAATCATGGTAGACAGAGGGAGGGAGGTACTTGGGAGGGAAAGAGGAGGGGAAGGGGAAAGGGGGGGCAGGATCAGGTGTAGCGAGAGAAGTTCAAAAGGCCAGGAAATTGAGCAGAGGTGTGTAGCACTGGGGTATGGGGAATTGGGGGTAGTCAATATAAAGTCCCAGATGCCAGGGAAGCAAGAAGTTCCCAGGACACAATGGGGATGACATTAGTCTAAATACCCACCAACAGGGAGATAGAACTGTTGAGACCATATCCAGTGCTTAGGCATGGCCTCTGGTTGAGGGATGGGGCCACCCATACATCTCAAAAATATTAACTCAGAATTTCTCTTGCCTAAAGAAAATGCAGGGACAAAGAGTAGAGCAGAAAGGCCATCCAGAGACTGCTCTATCTAGGGATCCATCCCATCTGCAGACACTAAACCTAGACAGTATTGGTGATGCCAGGAAGCACTTGCTTACAGGAGCCTGGTCTAGCTGTCTCCTTAAGTTTTTTTTTTTCCTTTGAAAGCTTTATCAAAAAGATTAGAATATTTGATTAGTAAAATTTTCTTGCTTATTGCTGTTTTATTTTCCAGGCTTTGAATAGATTTTTTTTTGTGGCGATGTATGTCTTTCTTTTTTATAAGCTACTCCTGACTCTCTTGTCCATATTTGTCTTTAAATTCTTTTTTCATAGTCATTTTATTGCTTCCTTACTGTTTCATGAGCAAATAGCTCTTTTACTTTCTCACAATTTTACAAAATGTTAGTGAGTTTATGAATACCCTGGAACTTCTAACTATAGAATGGTTACCAACTGGACTTCATCGTTATTTCAAGACTAGGAAAGATTTTGAGATTTGAGTACATACACAAGAAGGAAGCTTTGTAGGTGATCTCATGGCTTCTTAAATGTCACCGTTTTGTTTCTGTTTTTTTTCTTCTTCCTGGAGTTTGATGTGATGAGTTACAAATACTCAGGTCAGGACTCTGGCTGGAGGAGGCAAGCCTTGCTCTGTCAACTGTCCAGACCTTGCTGCCTAGGATGATTTGCTTCTCTCTTCTCAGTCAAGTTGGGAAGTCATTTACATGGTTAGGTCACAGATTAGATGATTCACATGCTCCTCCCTCAGCACAGACTTTGCCCAGGCTAGCTATCAAACTGGAAAAAAAAATCTGCAAGGAGTAACTGAACTTACTGCCACGGTTTTCCTTCATATTTACAAATAAGACCACCTGCTGACTCCAAAGTTGTGCATTTGACTATTGACTCACACTGAAGAATAATGCTTAGGATGGCTCACTGGAGGTAGGCATTGCTGCCAAGCCTAGCAAACTTTGTTAACCATGAGACTTCACAAAGCAGAAGGAGAAGGTCCATTCTTGGATCTCTACAGGTACGTTGTGTCACTTGTGCTTCCTGAATAAAATCCAACATATTTGAGGAGGCAAAGGACAGGTTTAGGTGAGAGTGACAGGGAGGTTCTGGAGGAGGAAAAGGGTGGGCAGGACTGATGTAACTCTATTTCAATTAAAACATGTTTAAGAAAAGATTAATGCTTTAAAATTTAGTAGGTTGACCTTCATACATGACATATTTGTCACAAGCTGCTGTCTTGTGACCATTAAAAAGTCTGAAATATTTCCATTAACATGATAAAATCTGAGTGTTTTTACAAGCCATGTTTTACTTCTTAAAGGAACATGGGTTGTCAAGCAAGTCCCTATACACACAGTACATCTGCATATAAATCTAGATCATCAATACCAACTGTAAAGAATGTTAAAAAACACAAGGACATTAGAGCATCATGACATTATGTGAAGGAAATAGCCACTATTGTTAATGGTTGCAAATTTGAACAGTCTGCATGGTTGAATGGTCATTGTTAGTCTGTGTTCCAAGTACAACATTCTTAAGATTTTAACCCTTTAAATCATGATGGAGATGCTGGAAAGTCCCTAACATCTCATTCTTTTGGAAAGCAAAAGGTAGAGGAAGCCAACTATGAAGAAGACCTTTATGTTTACATAGTTTTGTAGAATTTATTAGAACATATAACACATTTTTTAGCCTGTGTATTTTTACTTTTGTAGTTTAACACAGAGAATGTACAAAGACAATAAAAATATAACAAAACACAAACTTATGTCTTTGTCTCTAAAAGTATCTGTCTGCGAAACAAAAATTTTAGTCTATGCAAGATATTATGAATTACCATGATGTATCGTTAACAGTAGTTTTTTATAATATTTCATTTTTGCAATTTCCAATTAACTTTTACTTGAATTTTGGAATGGTGATAATTTGCAAATATTTTAGTAAAACTATTATAATTTTTTTTTTATTTTTAAGGGATTTATCACCTGTTTTTTTTTCCTATTTGTGAATCGGAGCAATGTTATTGTCAGTTTAGGATTAAAAACCTGTAAATGGGTGAGATCACTTTTAACTGATTCCCAAGCATCATTTAAATGAAACAACTTCAAACTCTGGGCAGAGGAGGATGCAAGCTGAGAACCACTTGAACTCTGAACTGTTAGAGCTCAAAGCCTTCTGTGGCTTCTAGGTGTCAACAGAATGAAGACATCATGAATTTTGCAGGCAAGTGGATCGAACTAGAAAATAGTACCCTGAATGAGGTAACACAGGCCCAAAAGGACATGCATGCTATGTACTTACTAATAAGTGGATATTAGCCCCAAACCTACAGAATACCCAGGATATAATTCATAGAACTCAAGAAGGTTAACAAGCTGAAGGGCCCAAGTGAGGATGCCTCAATCTCAAGTAGGAGGGAGAAGAAAGCAATCACAGGGGGCAGAGGGAGGGAGGGACCTGGGTGGGAGAGGGGACAAGGAGTGAAAAGGGGGAACATGATCATGTATTGGGTGTGGGGAATTAAGCCCTGAGGGCCAGCAGAAAGGGAGGAAACAGGCAATCTCAGGAGGTAGGAGAAGGGGACCTCTAGACTGTACCAGACCTGGTACATTCAGGTTCCTCAGGACTCAAAAGGAGGAACCTTAAATGAAATGCCCAACACTGGGGAGAGGGAACTTGGAGAGTTCACCTTTAGTAGAAAGACAGGGCAGCAAGTGGAGGAATGGGGTTGCAGTCCCACAGACAAAAAAAAATCTCTGAACCAGAATTGTTCCTGTCAAAAAAAAAAAAGAACTGCAGGGACAAACAGGCCCAACTTGGGATCTATCTCAAGGGGAGGCTCCAAGGTCCCACACTATTACTGATGCTATGGTGTGCTCACAGACAGTAGTAGCCTAGCATGACTGTCGTCTGAGAGGCTCAACAAGATGAAAGAGTCAGAAGCAGATACTTAGACCCAACCAATGGCCAGAAGCTCTGGATGCCTGTGGTTGAATTAGGGAAAGGCTGGAAGAAGCTGAGGAGGAGGGCAACCCAGTAGGAAGACCAGCAGTCTCAACTAACTTTGGACCCCTGAGATCTCTCAGACACTGAGCCACGAACCAGGCAGCATATAGTAGCTGATCCGAGCTCCCCCAGACCCCCTCATGTATACAGCAGAGGACTGCCTGGTCTGGCCTAGGTGAGAGAGGACATGCCTAACCCTGAAGAGACTTGAAGCCCCAGAGAGTGGGGAGGGGGAGGTGGGGGCATCCTTTTGGAGACAGGGGAGGAGGAAGTGTGGGAGGGCGGACTGTGAGGGGGATAATGACTGGACTGTAAAAAGAAGATTGATGATGATGATGATAGAAATTCCTTGGAGAGGAAACCTACAGCTGAGAAGCAAAGGTCCTCTAAGCTTTGAGCCATAGTTTCTGGAGCAGCCTCGGAGACTGAAAGGAGACGAAGTGATAAATTCTCCTCTTTGGCTCATCCAGGTAAGTCTCAGAGGCTAAAGAGGCAGCCTCTGGGTGGAGGCTGACCCAGGGAGTTTTGTGGCCAAAAATTTATCCTATTTCCAAGGTCCCATCATTTTATGAAGGCTTTCTGTGGGAGGAGCCCCAACTACCACTTCATTAACGATGCCCCTTTCAGCAGGGTGTAGTTAGAAAAGTTGCCACCCTTCTAATAGCAGCCAGGCTTAATTTTTCAGAATCAGGGAGTAATGAGAATAGAAATAAACCTCTAGTGCTTATTTTCTGGCCAATTGCTGGGCGCTTTGACAGGTAGTGAGCTCAAGTCGGCACCACAGTGGAACCATTGGGACCAGGATTGGGGTTGGAAGGGTAGGATGGGGGTGATAGAATCCTTTGACAGCTCTTTCTTGATTGGCTGGATATTGTTACAGATCTGACCAATCAGTGCCCACCTTGTTTCTCAAGAACTTCAGATTCACTGAAGGCTTCACAAACATTTTCCAGGGACTATCGAAACATTTTCCAGGGACTATTGAAAGAGGAAGACAGGACTTCAGAGCCTTCTTCCTGGCTGCAAATCATTTCAAGTCTCCTGTACAATTCCCACACAGTTGAAAGATGGACTTAGTTTTTAATAGCAACACAATATATAAGTAAAAACCAAAAAAAAAAAAAAAAGACTGCACAAGATTCTCTTCCTAAAAAAGAACGTTATACTGCATCTTACATCATGAACTTTAAAATTATTTCTGACACGAAAATATAGATGGATAATAATTTTTGATTTAATGTTTTTATTAATTATATTTTCCTTAAGTAACGAGAATCATTAAAGCCAGTACGAGATTACCAAGAGTACTAATATTATATCAATACTTCTACAACGATATTTAATTTACTTTGTATGTAATGTCTTACACGGAGTTTATGGAGATAAAACTGCTTATTTTTTTTACTGGAAAAAAATTCAGTATTCACTCAGATTTACACAACTGAAAAATGATGTTTTGTCTTTCTAAATAAGTAAGATTCCATGTTTAGAAAATGAGTTTTTTTTTGTAAAGAAAATGTCCAGCAATTCCAAAAATAGTTGAGAGAATATTAGGAAATGCTTACCTTATGAGGATATTCATTATATAATTCCTTAAGTTAACATGAATGGTGAGAGAGAAGTTTTGAATTACTATGTAATATTAGTAACTAAGTGACCAAGAATGAACATTCCACAGATATTTTCTTTGAATTAATGACAATAATGCCACCCAATACAATTAAATAAAGTAAGAATAGTAAAAATGATCACAGATAAAGCTCTCTCCTCCTCTTTCTGCGTGAGTATGTGCATATATATAGTGTCTATGTATAGACACTCATGTATGGGTGCATAGATATGTGTGGGTGTAGATGTAGCTTACTGATCTGACACTTAAAAGACAGCTATGGTTCTTGCTCTATGCTTCCTATCTAACTGAAAAAATAAAACCTAACAGAATTATATTGTTTCTCAATTGTAACAGAAACTATTATGGAAGGGCAAATGAATCTAAAAACATCACTTATTTCTAGCATCTAATCAACTTAATTTCATAAGTAAATGAAACCATATTCTGTGAAGCTGCATTTATAGTGGCATCTAAAGCAAGAAGAGCATTAATCGTATAAACTTAGTGTCTTCCTGTCAGAAGGAGTGGAAGACTGGAGTCCAAAGTCACTTGATGGTTCCAAGTATGATGGGTTTACTGTGGTCACGAGACACTCATTTGTAGACCTCCAAAATATTATTTATGATCTTGTCATTTTTGGGTATGGTAAAACTAACACTAATTGCCAAATTGGAGTATCGTTCCAATAACTATTGTTTTCTCTTTGTACAAAAACTTTACTCATATTATGTTTTTATTCAATAGAAATGAGTGCATGTAATATGGAAACAATCAATCGGCTGGCACACTCTATCAGGATCATGGAAATTTTGAACATATATCCACATTTTGAAATGTATTGTTTGTAGCTAGAGGTCAGAAATGTACATTTATTTTCTCTGCTCCATTCTGCAGCGGATCAGTTGGATTAACTCCAGTTGGAAACAGGATTTAAAACGTTATTTATGAAGCCTACATATATTGCTTCCTTCCTTTCAGTCCTCTAAAGAATCTCTAATTTAAATTTATCAAATTCTTTATATAGCAACCTACTTAATTTACTGTTTTGTTTCAGGGAAGGAAATGAAGCTTGCTGAGCAGTTATCTTGCATGGCCCTATCACTAAACAATGCACTCATTATTTTTAGTTTAAGTATTAACAGATGTGGATTTCTATTTATTTATGTGAACTATGAAACACCACTATGTGAAGTAATTTACCAGCTATCCTGATTTAGGATAAAGGTCTTGATCAACTTTTGTGGCAACTGTTATGTATTGAAGTTTGTCTCCAGAGCTGCCAGCTCTAAATACTCATTTTTCTGCTACCAAAAATTTTGAACATAGTTTCAAAATGCAGAATATAGAAGGAATATTAGCCAGTGTATTGTAGCTATCAAAGAACAAGTTGATTCTGTTTATAGGCTTCATTGGTAAATTATAATTACTATTTACATATTCTATACATTTCTGAAAATATATGCCACTTGAATTTTTTTTATTGTTCAGTTTAATAGCTTTATTGCTAAACTTGAAAAAAGATGCAGTTGAAAATACATCAAGCCAGTCATCGTTTAAATGAAAAGGGAAGAGTGTGACAAATAGATGTACTAAAATTGCTTTTTCAAAATCAGCTTCATCAGTACAAAGAGAAGTAAATTCTAATTGAAATGCATTCTAATGTGTTCAGTTTGTTCCAAACACAGGCATTGTGTGATTGTTTTGTTAGACAAGAATGCCCATATGTGAGAACACAATGCTTCCATTGACATTTGAAAATTTGGATATTATTGACACACACTGATTGACTAATTGCCTAAGCTATGTAGCTACTCAGCTTTTGTGGGAGGCTAACTGTAAATCTGCTTGTAAATTTTTGTTATTCTTTTTCTTTTCTTCATTTTTGGTAGACTATCATATTTTCTCTTCCTTAGAACACTTCCTTGTATCTTGTTATTTCATTTTTCTTGGCGTTCTCTTTTACCAATCTGGTTCTCAGGATTATTTTAGTAATTTAGTTTAAAATTTTCCTTAACCTAACAAAGAATTTTCCACCTTGTCCTCTCTCTCTCTCTCTCTCTCTCTCTCCCTCTCTCTCTCTCTCTCTCTCTCTCTCTCTCTCTCTCTCTCTCCCTCCCTCCCTCTTTTTCCCCCTCCCTCCCTCCTCTCCCTCTCCCTCCTCTCTCTGTTTCTCTCTCTTTGTCTTTCCATTGTTCACAAGTTGTCTCAGCTTTACTTAACTCTAGAATCTGTAAACCTACACATTTGTTTTTATTATCTGAAGATTTATATCACTACCAGGAGATAAAAATGTATAACCTTTCTCAGATGTAACTTTGAAAGTACTTTTTTTCTGTCATTCTGTGCATCCAAATCTTAAGTTCATTAATTCACATTCTATTCTGCTTCAATTCCTAAAGTATTTAAACACTGCATAATTATATTTTCCATGATTGTTATCAGTTCTGCACTAATTCAAATATTTCCTAAGATTACTTTCTCTTCAAAATATGAATAGCTAGATTTTGGTCAGGGTTCTTACTTCTTAGCATGCCCATTGAGTTCAAACCACAGGTGTTACTCGTAAGGACATTTTCCTGTCTATTGCTAGGTTCAATCTGAATGTTTTTCTGCTGATGAATTATATAGCTAGATTGATATGGAATGATTATGTTGCTTATCAATGAATTCCATTGCAAGCCTAATACGAAGTGATTACTTTCTATCAATATTTTCAATTTAAAATATATTTCTAAATGAATTTGTACACAAGTCAGCTTTTATTCTTTTGGTTCAGTTGTTACTACCAAGTTGGAAAAATATTATGAAAGAGAACAACTGACTTACCTCTAGTGCCAGCATGGAATACAGGTGACCACTGAGGAGACACTGCTTATTTCCCAGTCTTGGTGAGCATAATGCTGGAGGAAAAGGTCCTTTATTGTTGATTCCTTCTCCAATCTTTCCTTCCTGCTACTCCATTCAGAGAGACTCACAAGACTCACACATTCAACTCCCAGTGTCCCTCTGTCTCTAGCAGTTCTTTTCATTTTTTTTCATTTTTTTTCTGTAGTACTGATTTGGAATTTTATCTCCAATACAGGATGAATTTTGGGAAACACTTTTGGCAAAATTTGTTTGAAATTACCCCATATTCATGTAAAAGGAATGCTTTCAAAAATGACCATATATACATTTAAAATTCTTAAAATTGTTTGTTAAAGTGATTTATTTTATGTGCTTAAGCATATATATGTATACACACACACACACATATATATGTATAGTATATATATATATATATATATATATATATATATATATTATACATATATATGAAACTGAATTACATGTGTTGTGAACCACTTGATGTGGATGCTGGAAACCAAATCAAGGTATCTTTGCAAGATCATCCAGCACTCTTTGGTTCATCTCTCCACATCTCCAGCTTAGTTCTTTGTTTGGAAGAACTACTAAATATCATTGTAGTATTATTGACTATTTCTTCCATTGATTTATATATATATATATATATATATATATATATATATATTTATATATAAGTTTCCTCCTTGATTATTGTTAATATTTTTGGCAATAGAATATTAAACTTAATTTACCTTTCTCATCTTGCTCTTGAATTTCCTTATGTCATGTCATTTATAAAAATTTGACTTGATTTTTGTATTGTTCTGAGTATTCCTTACAGCCGAGAACCTCATACATATATACAATGAAGGAAGCTCATATTTGTCCCCTACTTTCCTCCTTCGCCTTTATCTATAATCCCTACCACGTTGTCCTCTCATCTCCTTCTTCAGGATAGCCCATTAATGCTCAAATGTGTTGCCTGTGCACACATTGGTATGGAGCTATCAACTGGAGAATGGAAAACCTATCAGTTTCAGACTAATTTTCTCTCCCCAGCAACTGTCACCTGCCCATTGTTCATTGAAGGTTTATATTGATACTTAAAGAGAATGACTAGTAAAGTAACAGTTATTATAATATTACTACCCTTTTCTTCTGTTCCTTAAAGTGCAATGTTCATTTAATATTTTAAATGTTTGCTTTTGTGAAAGCAAAACTAGAGTAAGTTTGCTGTATTCACTTTCCATGGAACAATCTATGTTTTCTGCCATGGCAACAGAAAAATAAAGCATTCAAAAGAGGTAAATGTACTGACAATTAAAAACACAAAAGTGTCATTATATCTGATTATAACTGTGCACGAAATATCTGAACGAATACTAGGAAATATTACTCTCCAAAATAGCAGCTTAGAGGCTGACCTAGTAGGAAATTTGCCATTTTATACTTTTCGTTGCTTGATATTATAAAGAAACAAGTACTGTATGTGGATTTTAAAATAATAAGTGATAAAAAAATAATCAAACAGCTCATATCACAGAAAATTTATTTTTGGCCAATGGTAAAACCACAAAACAGTCTCTCAAGCATATTTTCTTGCTAATCAAACCATTTTTTTCTAGATTTCATTTTTCATACACAAGCACACATAGTTGCAACATAGTTCAAAATAGTTGCTAATAAATAACCATCATTTATTATGTATATTGTGATTTTGTGTACCTTATTATTTACTTAAGGTCTAAACATTGTTCACATATTATCAATATTCAGGAAGTTTATACTGATCTTGCTGATTGCATGAATGTAATTCTAATATTGATTATACTTCTGAGTAGTAATCACATTTTCTCTTGAGATCAAATGAGTTGCTTGATTCCCCATAGAGAAGTATGTGCGGGAAATACTGTCAGACACCACATTTGCAGATAGAAAGGCTCTCAGCTGCGCAATGGATAATCTTATTACTTCCCTCTTATAGGAAGGTGAGCACGCAGACCCAAAGACAGTAAAGCATGGGAGTCTGTGGGCTTGTCTGGTTTGTTAGACCCAGACTTGTTGAGAAATAAAGATTTTCATTTTCCAAACTCCTTACAATTTCAGTGACCTTTGGGCAAAATTTTTGGCTGATAATCCAGATAAAAAAATTACATTTTAACTACAATGAATTAAAAATAAATAGCTGATGTTAGGAGGAAAACTGGGGTTCTTCAGCAGGATGCTCATAATATTAATTTGATGGCATGCTGGTCTGCTTACAGCCAGATGTCCCCGTTTGCTGTTGGGAGTATAGAGAAATTAAGATTCTACACATTTCTCTAATTGCTGCCTCAGAATGAAAGCCTCTGTGTGTTTCTTTCAAGCACAATCAAAGACAAACACAGCACATCTCTGTGAGTGAAGTCATATCTAGTGACAGAGATTGAGTAAAGAAGGCTTCACTAGTTCAGTGAGAGCTCTGCATGAGGACAGCAATTATATTTCCTTCCTGAAAGTGATAGCTATCCATAGGAAGGGAAATTCTGATATTATCTCTGGCATTTGCTCAGAGGCCTAAAAATGCAACCACGTATAGAGAAATAGAACGATGCAACCAAAATAACAATAAAAATAACATTATATGATAAGTAATTGAAGAAAATTAATATATTTAGGTTGGAAAGTTTGTTTCTTTCTTTTAGAAAGTTTTAAAGACCTGCCCATGAAGTGTTTCAAAAATAGCAGTAAGGTGTTATTGGCCATCGTGGCCTGCTATACTGTGGTGCCAGCTGTACCTGCGTCTGTCTACATTTTTCTTCTCATGAGCCACTAACTCCCCATGCCTTTGCTGTTTCCACACTCTCAATCCACTTAGAATCTAGGAACCACTGTTCTATTATGTGAGTCTCCTGAAGAAGGCTCTTGTTACAAGAGAGAGGATGTACGACTCTTTCTCTGCTTTATTTTCTCTGGACATGTTTTCTTCCAGCACATATATGTATGCCATAACTGAACCAACAGATACAAATCTCAAGACTGAAGCCTGGGCTAGTAAAGAAGAAGCATATTTAGACAGAGGAAATTTCTGAGTTTTAATAAAATGTACAGTTTTGAAAACTGCTTTGATATTTTTGGTTTAAAAAATATTTGTATCACCCCTTTCCTGATTTAAGATACTTTGGGCCTGACTACATATACAGGTACACTTACACATACATATACATCATATATATTTGTATCCTATACATATATACATGTGCATATGCATATACATATACCTTATATACATAATAGTGAATGTAACATGTTCCGTAGAGTTGTACAAATGCATTGTCTCAGTAAAAGAATGCCAGACTCTGTTAAGTTCTCACTTCCCAAATATGTATTTTTGCCTTGAAATTTCCAATTTTTTAAAATTTTTTTATTGGATATTTTATTTACATTTCAGATGTTATCCCCTTTCCCCATTTCCCCCCACCAGAAACCCCCGTATCCCATCTCACTCCTTCTGCTTCTATGAGGATGTGTCCCCACCCACCCACTCCCACCTCCCGCTCTCGAATTCCCCACACTGGGTTATCTAGCCTTCAAGGGACCAAGGACTTCCTCTCCCACCTACACCCAACAAGGCCTTAATGCTTATCCTCTGTTCTACTGTCAACAAAACAAAAATTAAAAAGTACAAAAACCAAATGAATTTCCTGTCTTTAGAACTATTTGGGGATCTCCTGTTAGCTTGTAGATAATGATTAAACTCTGAGACACCCATCCATTTTCTGTTCAGTAAGACTTCATACAGACGGCGTGCTTCAACCTGGTTTGATGTCATGCACTTGCCTTGGAACTCAAACTATTTTGATATGTACACTCCTCCCTCTAAGTATTTTTCTCCTTCTTATGACACCTTGAAATACACTTTTACTTATTTTTTTAGGCACAGGGAAAAGGCCTTGGGATGCTTTAATAACTCAATTGCTGTTTTTTCCTCCTGAATTTCCAAGGATTGTCTCTTCTTAGCTTTTATTGAACTGATTCTATGGTGACACACAATGTAAAATTATATAATTTCTTGAGGTTGGTCCATGTCTCTAATAAGAACATGATTTCTTGGGGACCTAATAAGCTTTCATTTAATTAGCAGCAACAATAAAGGTGTTAAGAATACAGTTGAGGCTAAATTAATTTCTACATTTTCAAACCTAAATAGTCTAAGTGTTCATACAGGAAGTAGATGGCTTTTCACAGGCCTAATGTGTGCATATGACCATAATCTGGAAGCTTCCAATACTGCCAGCAAACTATCTACTACAACAGAGTAATCTCAGAAACAACACTCCTCCACACAAACTTACACAAAAGCCTAACAAAAAATTTCACAAATTTCAGAACTGATCTTGTCCTGGACAAAAAGCATTATAGTCGACAGTGTTTTTGGAGTAATCTGTTATGAGGAACTATCAGACTAGAAATTTTTATATTCTATTGCTTTCTGACTCATGCAAAATGAACATCATTGAGAAAGAACAGATATCTGAGACATGACATGCAATATAAGTATATATTGGGCAGTTATTACTAGCTGGTACAACAAAAGTGGATGCTGCAAAAACCTGGAGCATTTTTCTTATTGATGAATGATTATTATATTTTAAACTCTATTGACAGACATTATTAATTCAAAATATTAAACTAAAGTGCAAAATTTTAAAATGATACTTTCGTAAAGTATTTATGGAGTGAAAATAATAGTTTGTCCTGAAAGAACAAACCTACTGGTTCTCTGCCAGCCTCTGGTTTTTCTCTAATTTTTGAGGTGATAACATAAATCACTAGCATTAAGAATGACAAAAAAACAAAGATTGATCTCACCTTAGTTCTTGATGGCATAAGGCAGCCTCTACATGCTGTGTGTCTGAGAGCATGACCTTAGAAGTCTATGGTTGTTATTGCTATTGTGTACAATATATGCTTTTCTCTAAAGAAGAACAAGTATATATTTCACACCAGAACAGATGCACAGATGGAGGAGGACAGCAGTGTCTTAATCTTAAATTAGTTCTTTACAACTCAGTTCCCAGATGTGTGTTTCTTCAGCCCCCTGCTATCTTGAGGATAGTTTCTGCTTTTGTTTCTCAATGAGTCATAAGCTGTCATTTAACTCCAGAGTAAACACATAAAAAATATACCACTTTGCATAGCATGAGTCAAAGACTTATTGTGCATAGGTCCAAGTTGATTCTCTTAAAGTTTCTATGTATCTTCTGGAGAACTGATCACATAATTTTAAGGGCAACTACCAAATGCCCAAGGTTTTATCACATTAGTGAAGAGTTCAGACATCAAAGTATCATTCAGAAGGACAAATATACCTTTACCCTTTTTTTGTGGGTATACATGTGCTCAGATGTGCACATACAGATGGAGGCTAGAATTTTACACTAGATAGAAATGTTCCTCAATTGCCTCTCTCTTTATTTTTATTATTTATTTATTTTTAGATTATGATATATAATTTCCCTATCCCTTTGCTTCCTTCAAGCCCTTCCATACACCCTTTCTTTCAAATTCATGTATAAACAGATATGTATGTAAAAGCAATCAATGAAAGGAGAGATACGAATCTGCTTTATATTTTATGTTTTCTACACATTGTTTTTTTAAATTTTTTATTGGATATTTTATTTACATTTCAGATGTAATACCCTTTCTCCATTTTCCCACCCCCCACCCAGGAACCCCTGTCCCATCCCCCCTCCTGATTCTATGAGGATATGCCTCCACCCACCCTCTAACACCCAACTCCCCACCCACGATTTCCTCTACACTGTAGCACCCAGCCATCACTGGACCAAGGACTTCCTCACCCACCTATGCCTGACAATGGACATGGAGCCTATTGATTTGCTGGACTGTCTAGCCAAAAATCTCCCAGAGACACTCCTGGGTTTGTGTTCACAGAACTGAGATTACCATTACCATTGCACCTCTATTTTTATGTGGGTGCTGAGGATCTGAACTCAGCCTCGTGATGGCAGGGCAAACACTTTATGAAGAAATTCCTCCAGTCCATATGTCTTTTAAAAATAAACATCATTTTTAGTTGTCAATCACTAGGGGTTACCTACATTTTATTTTGAAGGCTTAGTCTGAGTATGTTTGCCTGTCCTCAAGGTATTAATGTATCATATTTGATTAGACACATGGAATTTAATTTTAAAAGGATTCCACATAGTCAATGATTTCTCTTACTTCATTGTATCATCTGTACATGATACCTAAACAACTTTGTTACCAGAGATCATTAATCTAATGTCCACCAAAGCAAAGATAGAACATTTGTGGAGGCAGGGACCACATTAAAATGCAGATACCTTAAAAATTCCATTTCACTAAAATGAAACATTTAGAAGCAGACACTATATGTATAGCCTAGGCCACATTAATGTTTATGAGGGGAACAACTAAATAATGCAGATACTATGATATACTAGAGATTATCGCACAGCCAAACGGTAGGAAAAAGCTATTCAACTTTAAGCAAACACTATTCCTTAAAATGAAGATATTTAGATTTGAAAACATGTATAAGATTAACAGTAATTTAGCCTGTGGATCTCCTGTATATCTGAAATGCTGCCAGATAATAAAAGAGAAAGTGCATAGAATGTCTTTTAGAAAGAAAAGCTGAAACTATGAATGTCATTCATAGGAAGAGACCCAAGCATAATGCATTTGATCCTATGACACAGCACAGCACCATATGGTTTAACAATTGGCTTGACATTGGCTAAAATATGCTTCCCATCTGTTCTAAATACTTTGTGATATTACCAGAATGTAGACTTTTTGAAGACAAGTATGACTTTAGTTGATTTATTTATCATTTATTTTGGCTTATTGCTGTCTTATATTCATGCTTGGTGTTTCATTTGTCTTACAATAAATAAAAAGAACTAAAGAATCCCAACATTTTGATAAGATGACATTTTTCAGATTGCACTGTGAATTTACATTTATGTGAAGTCTCTATAAGGCATAATAGAATAGAATAAAAATATTAAAAACTAACAAGTTTTTTTATTCCTTAATCCATTTTTTTTACAGTCCAGACTTTATCCCCCTCCCAGTCCACCCTCTGAATGTTCCACATACCATATCTTCTCTTCCTTCCCACTCTAAGAGGATGCCCCACCCAACCCCCACCATACCAGACCTCCCCACTTCATCCAGTAGTCAATATGAATGTTTAGAAGTTTCTTTAAAGCCATGTTCAATGTTGAGTCATCTTTCATTTTATTTTTATGACTATAGCAAATTAAAATGTAGTCTTAAATAAAATTCAGGATGAAGGAGCTGACTTCTATGGACTACATTAATTTTACACTTTCCTTTTTGAATTCTATGAAAATTAAATTCATAACTAGATAGTTGTTTAACAATAAAAATTTTTAATCATATAGAAATTTCCAAAAGGGTTTTAGCTATCTGTTTATATCTGAGAACTGATAAACAAACATAGTAAGATTTCTGAGGGTCAGAATCCATGGGTAGCAAAAAGTAATACTTCTGTAAGTGAAACTAGAGTCAGTGTAAAGCTTCAAAGTTGCTCAGAGACTTGTTTCTAATTTAAAGAGGGGAAAGGGGACATGGGAGGGGGAAAGCAGGGAGGGGAGACATAAAAGAGGAGAAGCGAGAGGAGATGGAGGGGTCAAACACACACACAATGAGAGAGAGAGAGAAAGAGAGAGAGAGAAAGAGAGAGAGAGAAAGAGAGAGAGAGAGAGAGAGAGAGAGAGAGAGAGAGAGAGAGAGAGAGAGAGAGAGAGAATAATATCTGAGAAGGTAGAGTCTATTTCCGTATGAAAGGCCATACCTAATGTAGTTTACACACGTGAATACTAGGAGGCTGAAACCATTGGGGCACATGGTAATTATCATAAAGATGAGAATCTATAAACTTTGCCTACAGGAAGAAGCTAACATGAGACTCAAGTCAATCAAATACAGTAGCTCCCATTTAGATCATTTTTTCCTCTTTTGTTCTAACTAAAGATTAGTTATATATTTTACAACAAGAAACATAAAAGGAATGGTTATTTTCTATTATGTTATGCTATTCCATTATTTCAAAAATAAAACTTGAAATTATTGCTTCTTATATAGTAAAGCCTGTACATAAAAATCACCTTTTAAAATCATACTAACAATAGCCATATCTTGACTCCTCATCTAGATCCTAAGTACCTTGAATTATAGAGAGCTGCTCATAGAGTCTTTTCTCTGTAAAGAAGACATGAGTGTATAAATTTTCTTTCATGATTATTAGTATCATTGGGCTAAAAGAATTGTTCTTTTAGTTGTAGGTCAGAGGCAAGGTTTCTGCATTTATTGATCATATATAACAATTCACTGGTAATGTTTTTAGAAATATATATTATTCTCACATGTAATATCCTTGGGAATAATAGTCAAGGAACAAAATTCTGAGTTTGTAAAACACTTTGAGCTTCACAGGGAACAACAATCCCATGAAGAGTACAAGGCATTGTTAGCACTGGATTCACAGTTCTTCCCACTTTGCTGCTGGAACTCACTCCTTTACACTGGAGGACAAATGCATCAACAAAGAGACCTCAGCTGCTTGGTCTTGATGGGGAAACAAAATCTCTTCTGCTTCCAAGGAGAATGGGGGATTCTTTACATGCCTTGTTTCTTAGTTTTCAACAGCAGAAATTGTCTCTGAAAAATTTAGGTAGAAAGAGCATTTATTAAAAACAATCCAGCAACTAAGAGAGACTGTAGGAGGTCTAGAGAAAATGGTTTGGAAAGTAATTCCAACAAAATAAATCTGAATGTTGGATAAAAGAAATAAAATGCAAGGATGTTAAAAATTATTTTATATGATTTGTATTTTCCTGATCACTAAGGACTTTGAACATTTCTTTAAGTGCTTCTCGGCCATTGGAGATTCCTCTGTTGTGAATTCTCGGTTTAGCTTTATACTCAATTTTTGACTGGGTTGGTTGGTTTTTTTTTTTTTTTTTTTTGAAGGTTAGCTTCTTGAGTTCTTATATATTTTGAATATTAGCCCTCTCTCGGATGTGGGGTTAGTGAAGATTTTTTCCCCACTCTCTAGGTTGTTGATTTGTCTTATTGACTATGTCTTTTGCCTGACAGAAGCTTTCCAGTTTCATGAAGGCCTATTTATCAATTCTTGATCTTAAAGCCTGAGCCATTGGAGTTCTGTTTAGGAAATTTCCCCCTGTGCCAATTCAAGTCTCTTTCCTTCTTTCTCTTCTATTAGATTCAGTGTATCTGGTTTTATGTTGAGGTCCTCGATCCACTTGGACTTGAGCTTTGTGCAAGGTGACAAATATAGATCTATTTTCATTTTTCTACATAGTGACTGCCAGTTAGACCAGCATCATTTATTTAAGATGTTTTCTTTTGTCAAATGTATATTTTTGGCTACTTGGTCAAAAATCAAGAGTCCATAAGCATATGGTTTTATTTCTGGGTCTTCAATTCTATTCCATTGATCACCTGTCTGTCTCTGTACCAATACCATGCAGTTTTTTTTTTTTTTTTTTTTTTTTTTTTTTTTTTTTTTTTTTTTTTTATCGTAATTGCTCTAGTACAGCTTAAGGTCAGGGATGGTGATTCTCCCAGAAGTTCTTTTATTGTTAAGAATAGTTTTCACTATCTTGGGTTTTTTGTTTTCCATATGAAATTGAGAATTGCTCTTACCATGTCTTTGAAGAGTTGTGTTGGAAGTTTGATGGGGATTGCATTGCATTTGTTGATTGCTTTTGGTAGGATGGCCATTTTTATTATGTTAATTCTACCAGTCCATGAACATGGGAGATCTCTCCATTTTCTGAGGTCTTTTTCAATTTCTTTCTTGACAGACTTGAAATTCTTATCATATAGATCTTTTACTTGTTTGGTTAGAGTTAATTCTAAGATATTTTATATTATTTGTGACTATTGTGAAAGGGTGTTGCTTCCCTATTTTCTTTCTCAGCCAATTTATCATTTGTATAAAAGAAGGCTAGTGATTTGTTTGAGTTAATTTTAGATGCAGCTACTTTGTTTAAGTTGTTTATTAACTGTAGAAGTTCTCTGGTAGAATTATTGGTGTTGCTTATGTATACTATCATATCATCTGCTAATAGTGATGCCTTGACTTCTTCCTCATAAATTTGTATTCCCTTGATCTCCTTTTGTTGTCTTATTACTCTAGCTAGAACTTCGAGTAGTCTATTGAATAGATACAGGGAGAGTGGTCATCCTTGTATTGTCCCTGATTTTAGTAGGATTGTTTCAAGTATCCCTCCATTTAATTTGATATTTCTGATGGTTTACTGTATGTTGTTTTTATTCTGGATAGGCATGGGGCTTGAATTCCTGATCTTTCCAATACCTTTTACATGAAGTGGTATTGTATTTAGTCAAATGCCTTTTCAGCATCTAATGAGATGATCATGTGATTTTTTTCTTTGAGTTTGTTTATATAGTAGATTTTGTTAATGGATTTTTGTATATTGAACCAACCTTGCATCCCTGGGATGAAGCCTACTTGATAGTGGTGATTGATGGTTTTGATGTGTTCTTGGATTAGGTTTGCTAGAATTTTATTGAGTATTTTTGCATCTATATTCATAAGCAAAATTGGTCTGAAGTTATCTTTCTTTGTTGGGTCTTTGTGTGGTTTAGATAGATAAATGCAAATCAAAACGACTTTGAGATTCTACCTTACACCAAGCAGAATGGCTCAGATCAAAAACTCAGGTGACAGCACATGTTGGAGAGGATGTGAAAAAAGAGGAACACTCCTCCCCATTGCTTGTGGGATTGCAAACTGGTACAACCACTCTGGAAATCAATCTAGAGTTTCTTCAGAAAATTGGAAATAGATCTACCTGAAAATGTGGCTATACCACTATTGGGCATATACCGTAAAGATGCTTCTCCACACCACAAGGGCACGTGCTTCACTATGTTGATAGTGGCCTTATATGTGATAGCCAGAAGCTGGAAACAATCCAGGTGTCTCTCAAGGGAAGAATGGAAGCAGAAAATGTGGTTCATTTACACATTGGAATACTACTTAGCTAATAAGAACAAGGACAACATGAGTTTTGCAGGCAAATAGATAGAACTAAACAATACCATCCTGAATGAGATAACTCACCCAGGCAGCATACCCTAGCTAGTCTGAGTCCTTCAACATATATACAGCAGAAGACTGCCTGGTCTGGACTTGGTGAGAGAAGATGTGCCTAATCCTCAAGAGAATTGAGGATCCTTGGAGGAGAAGCTTGGTTGGGTGTTGGGGGTAGGGACATCTTTTTGGAGATGAGGGGAGAGAATGAAATGAGGAACTCTGGGAAGGCAAACCAGGAAGTGGGTAATGACTGAACTGTATAAAAATAAAAGTAATAAAAAATTACATTATTGTCTATACTACTCTTGTATGTCATAACAGAAGATCACATCTAAGACATGTAAGAAGGGATAATTGGCTCTGTGTTGGTACTCAAAGTGTACTCATTGAGTAAGTATTAAACTTTGGATATGAACTTAAGTATTGGACATAGATTTATTTCTAAAGTCATATTTACATAAAATTTATTAGGCCATGGCTCATGCCTTCATTATTTACACTCAGGAGGCAGACACAAGTTGAGCCCTATAAATTCAATGCCAGAATGTCTATATCACAAGTTCTAGACCAGCCAGGGCTAGATAAGGAGTATATAAGAGAAAAAATTAACATGGTGGTAAAAATAAAAAAGATTAAATACTAATACATTTCATCCATTAAAATGCTATTTATACTTCTTTTTATCAATTCAGTTATCTACTAAATTCACAGTAGTGCATCTTAATATGATTTTGATTTCAGCTCATTTGGTGGTGGTACAAAGGGCCGAGGCCTTCATTAATGTGGCACATAATACAAACTGTAGAATAAGAATGGCATATTAAAAAAAATTTCTGTAAGTATAATGACACTTTTCCTGGGGAGATGCTAACAAATATTTACTCACCAAATTAGGTAACCAAAGACACACCAAAGTAGAGATACCATGGAAGTCCAACGTTGTGAAACAATGAGTTTGTTGGAGATATTTGTGTGAGTATAGATGAGGGATCGATTACTTACAGGAGCAGAAACAACTGAGAGAGATCTCTATGGACAAGCTACACTGCTGCATGGCAGATTGTTCCTAAAAGCTGTAAGGCTTTAGCTTACCTTACAAGTTATTGGTAGCTCATCAGATTGAACATGTTTACTTTTAGGCAGCTCTGCTGGTCTGAACCAGGTAGCTTAGTTTGTCTGAGGAAATCTCTCAGTAGTTCATACTACTTACATGAACGTGGAAAGAGAGTCCCCAGAGTATTTGATTTTCAAGGAGTTCCTGAAGATCTTGAGTTCTTTATTTACTGAGTTTAAAGATACCTGAAGGATATAATATTTTACCTCCCTTTAGATTTTTAAAGGTTAGAAGATTCTATGCCTTAATGGGTTTTTTTTACAAGACAGGATATTTTATAGCAGAGAAAATTGCTACCCATTTACTTCCAAAAATTCACTTAGATTAAAACAATATGAATGACAATAAACTCAGGATTTGCTGAAATTTTATGGCATAAAATATAGTCAACCACAATTATATTTTTAAATATTACAAAAATTCTGTAATTGTAAATTGTCATCAACTGTGAGTATATACATATAAACAGTGGTTTCATAGTTCCTACTTTTCTATGAATTAATGACAATGTTCTCACACAGGAAGAACAGAACAAACGATCATTTTAGGGAATTTCTGGGTGATTATGTAAGCAGTCTCATACATGTTAAAGATGAAGATTTGATTCTATTCAGTAATCCTTTATTTACTTCAACTTGAATTGAAGTTACTTGGCATGAGTAGAGTAAGCTCTCTTGGGAAGTTGGGTGCTAAGGAACAGAATGTGTGAGGATTTGGAGGTTCGGAAAGAAAATTCTTCACATTTGACTCATGGTTATATAGTAAACTAAACTAGTATATAATCTTTTCAATGTTACATCTGCTCTTGAAGGAGAATTGTTTAGCAAAGTACTAAATTCTGAAACATATGGATGGTTTAGAGTGAAAAAAAAGATGTTTCTTTAACATAAGAAAATCAAGATGTCACAATTTAAAAATATATCCATAAAGCCCAGAAAAACTAGAAACCTGTTTTGCAAACAAGAGATTTCCCAACCAAAGAGCTATGCTCTAACAGAAAGAAATTTAGAATACTTCTAATTTGCACAGTATGCAACAATAACAAAATGTTATATAATTCCACCATAATAATCAACTCACTCCTATTTATCTATTCACTCATTGTGGGGAACTCTTGATACTCCAAAAGAAATTCTGTGTATAAAGTATAATCTCATTGCTTTTGATTATATCTTCATTATCTGTCAGATATTGCAGTATGAGTAAATGAACTGTAACCTAAAATATAATACCATATAGTTTCTTGATGACTTTTGTCTTTTATTAAAATCATCTAGTTGTTGCACAACATATAATAAAATTATTTATAGAACTAGATATCGTGACATAAGCCCATAATCAGAGGTTGAGGCAGAAGAAGGTTGAGTTTGAAGCTAGCCTAAGAACATAATGATATCCTCTCTCGATCAACCAAAGGTTGCAAATATAGGTTATTGGTAGAGTGGGTTAAATCTCAAGCATAACAGCAAAACACACAAAATAATAAAATGTTGTTTTTACTCAGTGTCTTCCTTTTGAACCTATGCAATTATTTTTGTTTATCCACACAATTCCATTAAAAAAAAAACTCCTGTCATTCTTACCAATATAAAAATCCTGAAATCAAGAACTTATTAAAGTTTTTGTGCTTACATGCCCATTGATACAATAGTGTCACGCATGTCATATGTGTAATCAGGGACTTAAACAACAATGTAACCAATGCAAAAATGACCTCATTGTATTCCAAACACAAGAGAACACTTGTACATATGAACCAACTGTTCATAATACTTGTAAAGCTCAAGACAGAAAAAAAAATCATAGTATGGAGAAGAGAGGGAGACATGAAATCCCACCTCTAGCTGTGAAACAGTTCTTAATTGCCATCAGATGGAAAAAAAATGCTTTCATAGAAGTATGACTCCTGAGAGGTTGAGCACATTGCTGTGTATGACCAAAGTGTATATGGGCAGCACAAATTGAAGAATTAACACAAAGTATTCTACTTATAATCTCTTTCTACCAAGAGATTTGTATACAGCCAGGTTATATAATTTATAAAATAGATATAGAAATCAAATAGTTATTGGCATTACACTGTGAAAAGTTATTATAAACTTATTTTGTATACATATATTTTATTATGCATTAAAGAGAAAACCAAATCTGTAAACTAAAAAGATATATATTTTTTAACATTAAAATTTTAATATTTGATTCCAAATGTTTAAGTGCATTTTTAATGAATTTTAGAGTTGAGTGATATTTTGACTTGAAACTATTAATGCTGAGATAGTCACCTTACATGACTGTATTACGAAGTGATAAAAGTATGCCTTGGGCCATTTAAAAAATCATTGGAAACTGTGTCCTGTTCTTAAGCCAAAATACATTGAATAGTTTTAAAACACAATCTCATGTCAATATTTCAAGTGACAGTGCTTTAAAATCTACAATTTTAACATAACAAAATACAAAGTTATACTATTTTGATGCTTATATTTTGAAAATTGAATATGGGAAAATATTAGAAATCTTTGTTTTCAGTAATTAAGCCTTTGTGTTTCTGCAATAGGAAAAAAAACTTTGCACATTTAGTAAAAACTGCAGAATTATAGTCTCAGATCTGAGCAGAGGTGTTTCAGGCAGCATTTGTTGTTATTGGGTAGTGTGTCAGAATGTGTCCTGCACATGCCATGCACTTCCTGTATGTTCAGAGTGAATGGGACAGTACATTTTCATGGTGCAATATTTATGAATGCTTTAGAAACACTTTGTGTTTGTATTTTAATGTTAGACTTCAAATTAACTTTTGGCTGTTGCATGTTCAGAATTCCCAGTATCTTCAAACTCAACATTCAGTTGTAGTACCTGATATGAGGTTGTGACCCACAGTTTGAAAAGGGGATCAATAGATAATACCAAGTATTTATCTTACTAAACAAAAGCATAATAGATCAACTGATATCTGTAAACTTCTTTTCCACCTCTGTTCATTTGCTGATCTCTTTCATTCTTTTGTGCAGTAGAATCTCCTGGCTGCTTACTTCTCTCTTTTTCCCATAGGAGGCAAGGTTTGGACTTTCTTCTTCCATTTTACTGTCTCCCTACCTGCTTCTATGTAGTCAGATGGCTTTAAAGACAGTTGTTTGCTCATTATTTTCAAGCCACTATCTTCAACTCTGTCTACATTTTATAGTTTTAAATATATTTTTTTATTTCATGTTCTTCAACTGTTTTTCTTTGTATCATTTCTACTGGAATCATAAAATAATCAACATTTCACAAGTAGCCCTCAAACTTCTCATTCACTTATGGCCCTGTACCATTCCTTCCTTCATCTTGACCTTTCAATTCTTTTCATGTGTATACTTTGCACTATCACTTAATAACTGGTGTATACATGCAAAATTCTGTTGACTCTACATCACAAATGTCTTCAGAATTTGACCATTTGCTACTTTGACTCATATTGCCTTCTATAAGTTGATCTGCTGTTGGGCATAAGAGCTTTCTAACTCCCCAATTCTCTTCTTACTATTATCCACAGAGTATTTACCATACACTTATCAGACCTATCATTTCAAAGTATAAAATAGAATAATGCAACGGCCCTACACAAGTTTTTAGTCTTACCCAGAGAAGACTATGCCAACACCTCAGTTTCTCATAGGTTTCATGTTTAACTCACTTGAGGCACTTCTAAAATATACTCCCATTAGGGGCTCATCCTATCAAGTATTACTGTTACAAGTCTTGTATGGGATATTGTTATTGGTTTTAAAAAAAAATTTGAGGGGTGCTTGTATCCTGAAGATGTGAAGCTCAGTGATAGAATGTGTACTCTACATGCAATAAGACCTTGAGTTTAATTACTAACAAGAAAATAAAAACAGCAAGACAGAATGAAAAAAAGAAAGAAAGCAAGAAAGAAAGGAAGAAAGGCAGGCAGGCAGGAAGGAAGGAAGGAAAGAAGAAAGGAAGGAAGGAAGGAAGGGAGAATAAACAATCAACTAGACGAGATACTTTTATCTTGTTATTTGTTCACATTATTTCTTTGAACTGATTTTTTTTTTCTTTTTAAATTATCTTGTTCTTCTTAGGTCTCATTTGGCTTCTTTGATATTTGTAAAATATATCAAACATCTGTCTGTCTTAGAGTCTTTCTATCTGCTAAGTTTCTCCTATGGCTGTATCCTGTTCTGACATGGTATATATTTAAGTTGTTTAATTGTCTCAATTCATTAGAGTATAAACTCTAGGAGCATTGGAAGAGAACCACTGTCATAGTACTCACCTCTAGACTATTTTCTTATCCACAAGAGACTCTCAGTGAATAACTGTTGGAAACAAAGTCTAGGTTAATATACATAGCTTAATACAAATATATAAAAAATATTTTTGAAAGATGGGCTTAGAAAAATGGATAAGTCAAGAGAAATGTATTTTTGATGTACTCATTTCGGTTTTGTGTTGAACAGACATGGAAAAGTTCATTAAGAACCTGAAAATAGGGCTCTGTGGATGAGAAAAGCTGGGGTTTAGGTAGAATTCTTTCAGTTTCCAATTAGTTGATGAGAGAAGTCATGGGGTGTGGGATAGAACTCCAATAAAAATATCAAGGAGGAAAACAGTATTTTCAAGAATGTGGATTTTGAACATTCACCAGTATTCATAAGAAGTGGATGGGGGGAAACAATGAAAGAAACTAAGAAACCACTTAAAGATACATCCCACTACAAAGCGAGCAGCCTTCCATGACCTGAGCTCACTTCCTCTGCTCTTTCATCCACTCCTCACTTTCCTGTGACCCTTCAGGTCAGATGCTTGGAATGATCAGTACTTGTTTCACTCCTCACTATTTTCTAGTTGTACCATGGGCTCAGTGTAGTTACGGGAAGCTCAAGTAGTTGCCTCAACACCTTGGTAACAATAAGGGGCTAAGATGTATTATGCTTTATATTATGCTGGTGAGATTTGGGATCACATCACAGGAATTTAGCCTGACTTTGAGTTCCTGTGAGGCAATAATAGCACTCTATATTGAAAATGGAGTTTGGCTGATAGGCAGCTGCAGGGACTTCACAGCACCCTCAGTAGCAAGGAAATGTGGACTAGAAGGTGCTAAAACTGTAATTAGAACAAGGCATCTGTTTCCCAGCTCCTATCAAACAGCACTAATCAATGTGGTCCCTCACCCATGGCTCTCCTGGATGTTTTCCCAGGCAGTAGCAGACTGGATACTGGTGGAGAACACCGTGACTCTAAAAGAAGGAATGAAATATTATTGCTCTGGAAATACATCAGTTTTTAAAGGTGTCTGTTGGGCTTGTGTTGATGTACTCTTACTTCCTGGCAAATGCATATTTCCAGAACAATCTGGAAGCAAATTGTTACTACAAGCATAATTTAGTCTGGAGCCCTTGCGTGCTGATTATCTTAAAGTTTTTCTTTTAACTTCCCGTTTTACATGTTTACTTGCCCTTAAGGCATTTTGCTTAGTTTCATAGGTTATTAAGGAAGATAAAACACTGAATACAATCCTATCAAATTACTATTTTCTACCAATTCTAACTTGTAAACCATTTTTTAATATGTGATCTATAGTCTGCTTCTCTAAGAACCTACCTATAAAAGCTCTGTAGTTCTGTATGTTGAATGGTGCTGCACATTGTGTTTCCTCAGTAGAAATTCCAAGTGCAGAATGGAGTACTAAAAGTTTGGATCTCTCTTGCAGTAAAAAAACTGGTTTAAATTTTTTTGAATCTAATATTTCCCAGGCTTAGTTCTTTAGAGAGTTTTCCTTTTCCTTCATTTCTAAGACATAAAACAGAATTAATGTTCCAAAGAAAAGAATTTAGTTGAAGCTAGATTAAATATTTCTTATCATTGACATTTAAATAATGCCTAAAATGAAGCCCAGAGATTTCCTGAGAAATTTCTAATCTCTATTCTCTATTACCACAGATAACTACATGTTATGCAATCATTTGGGATAAATTGGCTAGGATTCCAGCTCATTCTTCTCCTCAAAAGAATAAAAATAAAAGTCAATCCTTTTATCATAATGATCAGTCAATTTAAAAGTTGACTCTGTTCTCATCCAATTTAGCTCCAGCAGACAGAAACCTAGGGCACAGTAGATGTCCTGTGTAGACTTTGATGCCTTGTGTCTCTGAATGCTTCACATGTGGGTAAGTTGGCAGTCTACTTTCTTTCTTTACAGAGGAGGATGTTCAGAGATTGATGACATTTAGGACAGCTTCTCAAGATGCTGAAATAGAAATTTGTGCTCACAGGTACTGATGTGGAATTAAAAAAATCTGAAATGAGTGATTTTACACATTATGCTTTTTTGTAAAAAAAAATGTTTGATAGCAATAACATAAGAATAATGATAACTAACAGGTCTGAAAATCAATTAATAAAAATTACGAACAACTACTACTATGGTGGGTTGAATGAGAAAGGCCTGCATAGGTTTGTATATTTGAATACTCCTTTCCCAGTTGTTGGAATTGTTTGGGAAAGAATTGGTAGTGTGATCTTGTTGGAGGTGATGTGTCAAGGCAGTGTGTTTTTAGATAGGCCCAGGTATAAGTTCTCAGCTACTGCTCCAGCTCTATGCCTGCCTGCCTTCTTCTATTTTCCCCAGCACAATGGTTAATGGTTCACCCTTAGATATGGTAAGCCTGCAGTAAACTCTTCTATGGGTTTCTATGGTCATAATGTCTTAGCACAGCAAAAGAAAAGTAAGTAAGACAATCACTATTCCGTTATTTAAGCAGCTAGCTACACATAATTAATGATATATAAGAGACAGTCTTTTCTGAAGTATAAAATCATGTGGTTCAAGGAAGCATAAGACCATGTGAGAGTGAAGAAAACAAAGTTGGAATAAAATCATAGATAATCTACTTGGAGGGTCAGAAATATTAAAAAAATCAATAAATGATTAAAAAATTTATTCAGTAAGTACAAAATTTAGTTACATACTATAAAGTATAATTAACAAGACAAAAAAGGAGCATAAACAGATAATTTGAAACTGGATGAATTATATTTGCTACTTACTTAGATATGGCTGCGAGGAATAAAATAGTTCAGAGATGGAGTGGTATGTACATGTAGTCTGGGGTGGGCTGACATAAGATAAAGAAAAAACAAGAAAGAAATCAAGAAAGTTTAGATGTAGCTAGAGGTTTGTTTCTATTATTTTTCTTTAAATTACCTCTTCTCAAAATCTTGGAAAATGTTTCAGAAAACAAAGAATACTTATTTTCTGAAGTATGATAGATGTTTAGTGATGGGTGGTATGTGATAGGAAAAAACAAGTCCAAAGATATCTACTTATGAGTTAAATTTAAAGAAAGAACAATTGAATTGAAGCTTCATGTTTAGCAGACTTAATGAACAATGGACAGGACTGATGCTTCATGAATGATGTAAGGTACTCTGGATTTCATCTTTGAAATAAAGTTAAAGACAAACCAAACATGTGCTTTAATTCATCTTAACATTGGTTATTGAAGACAGTTTTTATTTTTTACTATTTCTTTTTTTGGATATTTTACTTATTTACATTTCAGATGTTATCCTGCTCCTGTGAGGGTGTGCCCCCACCCACCCACCCACCTTCCCGACCTTGAATTCCCCCACACTGGGGCATCTAGCCTTCATAGGACCAAAGTAGGACCAAGGACTTACTCTCCCACCTATGTCAGACAAGGCCAATCTTCATTACATATACAGCTAGAGCCATGAGTCCCTGCCTGTGTACTCCCAGGCTGGTGGCTTAGACCCTGGGAGCTCTGGTTGGTTGGTATTGTTGTTCTCCCCATGGGGCCACAAACCCCTTCAGCTCCTTCAGTCTTCTCTCTGACTCCTCCATTGGGAACTCTTTGATCAGTTCAATGATTAGCTGTGAGCATCTACCTCTGTGTATGTCAGGGTCTGGCAGACCTCTAAGGAGACAGTTATATAAGGCTTCTGTCAACAAGCACTTCGTGGCATCCACATCAGCATCTGCCTTTGGTGACTGCACATGGGATGGATACCCAGGTGGGGCAGTCTCAAGGAAGGCTCCTCCTTTAGTTTCTCTTCCACACTTTGTCTTCATATTTGTTCCTGTGAGTATTTTGTTACTCCTTCTAAGAAGGACAGAAGCACCCACACTTTAGTCTTCTGTCTTCATGAGCTTCATATGGTCTGTGAGTTGTATCTTTGATATTGCGAGCTTTTGAGCTAATATCCACTTATCAGTGAATGTATACCTTGTGTATTTTTTGTGATTGGGTTACCTCACTCAGGATGATATTTTCTAGTTCCCTTCATTTGCCTAAGAATTTCATGAATTCATTGTTTTTAATAGCTGAGTAATACTCCATTGTGTAAATCTACCACATTTTTTTCATTCCTCTATTGAAGAACATCTGGGTTCTTTCCAGCTTCTGGCTATTATAAGCAAGGCTGCTATGAACATAGTGGAGCATGTGTTTTTGTTATATGTTCGAGCATCTTTTGGGTATATGCCCAGGAGTTGTATAACTAGATCGTCAGGTAATACTATGTCCAATATTCTGAGGAACTGCCAGACTGATTTCCACAGTGGTTCTATCAGGTTGCAATCCCACTGACAATGGAGGAGTATTCCTTTTTCTCCACATCCTTACCAGCACCTGCTATCACCTGCGTTTTTGATTTTAGCCATTCTGACTGGTGTGAGGTAGAATCTCAGGGTTATTTTGATTTGCATTTCTGTTGGTCAAATCTAGCAGCATCAGATAGGCAGCTGGGTCTCGGGGAAGTCCTCCACACTGGCCACATGTGGGTCCCAACAACACAAGAAAGTCTGGTTCCAAAGCTTTATTGTTCATGGCGAATGTAGATGGTGTGTGCGCAGCCCCCATCCAAGCCAGAGGGGAGCTGGCTTCAATAGGGAGGGGGAAAAGAGGAGGGACTGGGAAAGAATAACTTAATTTAGCTACACCCCCTGGCCTTTAGGTAACTCATGGATATGGAAATCTTGAGGGGGTGTAGCCACGCCTTCTACCTGTGTCCTACATGACTGAATGAGTGCAGGTTAATGAGAGATGTGGACTGCATGTAGAAGCTTGGATTCTGGGGGCATGGCCAAATGCCTGCCATTTCTCCCTTGGAGTCTCCGGGTTGCAGGTCCATGCCCAGTCAAGAATCAAGACATCCTTCCATGGCCTGACATCCCATTCTCTTTTCTTTCATAAAAGGAGGGGCATCTCTGTGTCATCTGTAGTCTGCAAGGTGCAAGTTAAAGTAGACTACATGGAGGGGTCTGGAATCCAGAGGTGTGGGGAGATAATATGCCATCCCTCACAGGCCATGTCTCTCACAGGCCATGGTCCTGATGTGTCTCCAACTCTCTCAAACCCAGTGCTCTGCTGGAGAGACCAAACCATCTCTTCAAGGCCCTACACATTTCCCTGATAACTGAGGATGTTAAACATTTCTTTAGGTGCTTCTCAGCCACTCAAGTTTCCTCAGTTGAGAATTAGTTGTTTAGCTTTGTATCCCATTTTTAATATTGCTATTTGGTTGTCTGGAGTCTAATATCTTGAGTACTTTGTATATATTGGATATTAGCCCTCTATCAGATGTAATATTGGTAAAGATCTTTTCTCAATCTCTTGGTTGCTGTTTTGTCCCATTGACAGTGTCCTTTGACTTATGGGAGCTTTGCAATTTTATGAGGTCTCATTTGTCAATTCTTGATCTTAGAACATACGCCATTGGAGTTCTGTTCAAGAACTTTCCCACTGTGCCTAAGTATTTGAGGCTCTTCCATACTTTTTCTTCTATTAGTTTCAGTGTATCTGGTTTTATGTGGAGGTCCTTGATCCACTTGAACTTGAGCTTTGTACAAGGGGATAAGAATGGACCGATTTGCATTCTTCTACATGCTGACCTCCAGTTGAACCAGCACCATTCTTTTAGCTTTGAGATTATAATCTTTCCTTCTCTTTTCTTCCTCCAAACTTTCCAGTTATATCCTTGCTTTCAAATTCATTACTTCTTTTTTGTTTGTTTTTTATGTTACATTTAATGATAGTTTATAATTACCACACTGTAGTTCATGTCTGTAGTAGGGACATTAACTAATAGTTACAGCATTGTTAGTAAACAAATTAAAAAACAATAAAAACAAAGTTTTGAAATGGTGATGATGGGAAAAATTATTGTGGCTTAGGCAAACAGGAGTTTCTTTTTATGACATAACAAGAATCCAGAGGGAAGAAGATCAAGAGAAAAGTAAGGATCAGAGCTCTGTCCAACATCTTGCTTTCTCTTTACACATATTAGAGCCTCCCTTCAGGATCATTGTGTGCCCATCTTCAGGCCTTTACTGGGCATACAGTTTGTGACTTCTATTTTTTCTTTTTTTTTTTTTGTGGTACTAGTAGATGCTTGAAGGTGAAGACTTGAGAAATTAGGCAATTGCTTATATTATCCATACAATCAACTAAGTTTGAAAACATTCTTGATTTGTGTGAATGTCTTTGCTGATTATTTACATTCACAACCAATTTGCTATGCATATAATTTTGATTATGTTTATATTACCCAGAGAAACAAAACCAATAGGCTATACTGGTATATAAAAATATTTATGTTATAGAATTAATTCAAACAATTATTTTAACTGAAAAACCCTATGTAGGATAGGATTGAGAGCTGGAATGTAAAGAGAAGACCGAATATTGCATTTAATCATGATGGCTACATGTTTGGAAGAAGAAGCAGTCAACTTTGGGGCTAAGATGATAGGTAGTTCAGTTGGCAAATATTTGCTATGGAAATGCAAAGGCTTGTGCATCATCTCCAGAAACTACTTTTAAAACTTTGGACATGGTGGTGTTTGAACATGGTGGCAAGTGCCTGTAACTCTACAACTAATGAGGCAGTGCCTGATGACTCTGCAAGATCACTGGCTACCCAGCCTAAACTACTTAGCAAGTGAGAGACCCTGTCTCAGAAAATAAAACGTGCATGTTAATTGAGGACAACCACCCAGTGCTGTACTTTGGCTTCTATACACACACATATATACAGACAATCACATGAATATACATATACACACATGAGTACACACACATACATGAATATACACACATGAACACACACTCACATGAAGATATGCTCACATACATGCATACACATGTATATATGCACATACATGACTATATGCAAACACACACATGACTATATGCACACACACATGAATTACACAGACTCATGAATGTAGGCATACACACATGAACATGCAAACATGAATATATGCATACATACATGTATATATGCACATACACATGAATACATGCAGTAACATACACACACACATGAATATACACATACACATGGGTATGCACATACATACACAAAGAGAGGGAAAATCTTGAATATAAGCTAGGAAGATAATGATGATTCAATCCATAATTATGACCATAAGTAAAAACTACATGAATTAGGGCTGAAAAATAATAAATTCAAACTAGTAATGGAAGCTGTAAAGCTTGCTACTGTTTTACTATATTTGGTATTACATATGCAAAAACTGGTGATGATGTTGTTAAATACACACACAGACACACATGAGCAAATATTACCGTCTTTAAAACAATGATGAACGGCATGTAGAATGTTGCCATTCACAAGCAGAAAGCACCCATAGGCATTGAGAGGCAGCTGAACTGTGTGTGCAGCTTGAATAACACATCATATATTTATTTCTCTAACCAAACACTTAGAAGGACAAGTTTCACCATCTTATTTCTGGCTAATAAAAGCCTAAGTTGAATTCTAGATCTAACGACATATGATTCTAAGTGTTGTCTTGCCAAGAGAAAGTGGGATTATGCGAATTTTCCCACAATTTCAATAAGTGCTGCCAAAAACATCCTCTTTTGATATTCTCCAACCTCAGAAATTTAAATTCCTTTAGTATCTTTGAAGAGACAGTGTCTGTTGCCACTAGGGAACATCCTCTGTTCTCTCTTCAGCACAACCCTGGGTTCTGTACGATGTCTATATTAGTCTCAAGCCGCATTAACTTTACTCCACTTTCTTTAACCTCTCTAATAGCCAGAGTATCCACAGTAAGACCCAGTGGGTGCTTCTGCTGAATCTATTCAAAATCCTTTCGTCAGAACTGATGGCATGGCTGAATCTGGAGCCCATCAAACAGTACATTGCTCTTGGCACCTCACACAGCTGCTCATCAAACGCAAAGCTGTGGCGCTGACCTTTAATGATATTCAGAGAATAGCTACATTTTATGAAACAGGCATGCCATCATTCAAATTTCCCAACACCTTCTTTTGGCTTTGGAATGGAGTCAATATTTATTAATATGTTAATAAAAAATTAAATCAACAATCATGTAATGTACTAGTAAAATTTTCTCAGGATGTTGTACAATGACAGCTAATCTATTGAAGACTGCAGTCGATTTCTCAACAGTATATGACTCAAGAAAAGTAAAACAGAAAAGACATAACTGATTGGATAAATTCATATTTTGCCATGTCAAAACTCCTCAGGAAGCAAACAATTTTTATTAGAGATTCTATTTGCAATATGCTGTGCTGGACTAGAGAGACAGCTCAATAGTTAAGAGTGAGTACTGCTCCTGCAGAGGACCTGAGTTTGGTTCCTAACACCCTATCAGACAACTCACAATTGCCTGTGATTCTAGCACCAGGAGGTTCCAATGCCCCTGGCCCTAATGAGCACATGTATTGATGTAAACAGACCTAAACATGATCTCTCTCTCTCTCTCTCTCTCTCTCTCTCTCTCTCTCTCTCTCTCTCTCTCTCTCTCTCTCTCTCTCTAAAAATTTATTCCTTAAGACAAAATAAAAAAAAACAAGCCATATTTTTTAAACAAAAGAAGACTACCATTTATTTAATTTTATACTTCTTTGAGAATTTTATACAATGTGTTCTGATCATTTTTATTTTTCAATTTTTCACTCATTTAACACCTTCCACACTCACCTAACTTTGAGTCTTTGCAGGGGGCAGTTCAAGACTAATGGGCAAGTGTTTTTAAATTATGCCATGGAAGAGTGTCCAACTTATTGGGAAATGCACTGTAGAGAAAACCAAAAAATTTTTAACTGTATATCCCTTGTATCTATTTGCAAAATACTATATATTTTGTGTTTTTTCTTCATTTCTTTGAAATCATATATAAAGGGCACAACTTAGCTTATTTTTATCCTCAAATATAAAAATACATGGAAACACAATGATGAAGGTATATACTCAATGCTCTCTGTGATTGCCACATGTGGATGGTGTACATGCTCACACCAACACATATGCACATGAACAAACACACATACATTCACAGGAAAAAAACCACAAAGTCTCAGATCTTTTAAAGTTTTGCTTGAATGAAAATTCAGTGCACAAGAATACATTCTTGCCCTCAAATTAGAGAAATTTATTTCATGAATAGGCTTTAGCACATTTTCAATTTATTTGGTATTTACAGCAGTAAGCTCTCGATTCTTTCTTTTTTATTGATAAAATAATTTATTAATACAAATTATATGTGAATTTAACACCAAATATCTCACATTGGCAAAATCACTTCTCTTTAATTGAAGCTGTTATATGAACTGAAGCCAGATCTTTGTTTTGTTTTGTGTGTGTGTGTGTGTGTGTGTGTGTGTGTGTGTGTTTGTGGGGTTTTTTTCTTTTTCGAGACAGGGTTTCTCTGTGTAGCCCTGGCTGCCCTGGAACTCACTCTGTAGATCAGGCTGTCCTCGAACTCAGAAATCTGCCTGCCTCTGCTTCCCAAGTGCTGGGATTAAAGGCGTGCGCCACTACCACCTGGCGAAGCCAGATCTTTGTGCACCTCAATCTGTCGCTTCCAGGGCAAATAGGAATAGAAAAAAAAAAATAAAGAGTTGAGGAAATGTGGCTTAGGGTATGTGATGCTTTGCATGTGATGTGTTCCCTGAAAAATGATCATGTGTTGAAGGATGGTCCTGCAGCAGTGTTCAAAGGTGACTGGTCGTGAGGGCTGTGAGTCTATGAATGAAGCTATACACCAATACTCTCATCATGGAGTAAGTACTGGTTTCAGCAAGTCCTCCCATGTGAGATTCATATGCCTATTATCTCTGAGTTGCAGCTTAATCCTTGAACCCATGTGTCCAACTTGGATCTCAGAGACGAGCTGGGATTCCCCAGGGCTTTGGTAGCAACACCTCCAGTTCCTTTGGGATAATTTTGACCTTTTTGGAGCCAGACACAATATAGCAGCAACCAACATAAAGTGCGCTTACTGGGGGTGACTTGTTTATGTGCACAAATTGAAACTTCACTTCTTCATTATTGATGGCCTAGGGAACAGTACAGTGATTTATCTATATTTCTGGGCTACAACATCTGATTCGTCCATTTTGTGGGATAGGGTGATGACACCTCATGAGTTCCCTTCTACCTTGTGTTCTCTCACACTGATATTTAGATTAGTTGCCCTGTTTATATTTATTTTGGGAACAGAATAATTGCCACAGAAGAAGGGAGTTGCTACAGGTTGTACATAGAGTATTTTCATCCACCTGGTGAGTGGAAACACACTATAGAGGCTGTTCAGGGATTAGTAAATTGGCATCAAAGACAGTTTAGTGAGACTCTGGTGTGTGGTGGGCAAGAAAAAGGCCAACTTACATAGGCACACTAGGTTCCCCATATAGAAATACATTCCAATTCTGAGTTCAGAATCTCTCCAAGGGGCTCAGTAGCTATAACTCCAATTTCTGTTTGCCCACCATGGCCCCACATTTGTGGTCCTCAGTGTCACCTTTTGAATACTGCAGTCATTGGGGACCAGGTAAAGGTGAAAGTTGATGTCCCTGAGATAGAAGTAATAGTAGATCAATGTGATGGAAGTGATGGGAATGAAGTGTCCCACAGCAGGAATTATTCTTAGCAGAACTCCCATAGGGGAGAAACTTGGGTTTTCTAGTACTGTGAAATGCTGTTCCAACATTGCTAGCGTTTCTAAGACCATCCCGTATTCTTGAAAGTGGACAACTTGGAACAAGGAGCTGTCCACAATTCCCTCTGTGAAAGAGGACATTAATGAGATGTAGATTTAGTAATTCTATTGATCCATGCTGGGCTGGGAATCTAGTACCACATAATTTAGAATGATTGTGAATTTGTGGTTTGAATGAAAATCGGCTGTTCTATTTGTTGGAACTGCTTGGGAAGGATTAGGAGGTATTCCCTTGTTGAACAAGCTATGTCACTGGTGGGTTTTGATGTTTTGAAAGCTATCAATTTTCTTTGCCTCCCATCAGAATGTAAACTCTCAGCTACTGCTGTAAACTCTGGGTCTCATCCATAATAGTAAAACTCTGTCCTACAACAAAGACTTTAGTGGACACTGCAAAATCCCAAAACAATGATGTTGGTGATGGCAGCTCCTTGGTGAACCTGCGGGTTGTCAAGTTTCTGGCAGCAGCCTCTGAGACTGTATTCTTTATAGCATTTGTGGAGGAGACCATCATGAACCTCCACTCCACTGTAAATATTCATGCAGCAGCTATCCAGGGACAAAGTCAAAGATGTCTCCCAATAACAGGCAGTCTGCATGAGTTTCCCCTAGAAGTAAGTCACATTTACACTCCTGGCATCATGAATTATTAGTGAGAAAACAGTTAATAGTTCTGCAGTGTAGTTACTGGAAGTTAATCTATCTTAACTGGAAGTTAGTATATCTTAAATTTTAGTCAGTTTTTCTCAGAAACGGCAAAAATAAATACAAACTAAATAGAAATCATAATCAATGCAGGTTACAGAAGAAAAAAATTATTGGGGCTTATAGTTTCAGAGGATGATACAAAGACCTTCTTGGGAAGAAACATCATAGCAAGCAAGCAGGAGTGGCACTGGAGCTTACAGGAGTACCTGAGAGCACTCAATCCTTTCCAAAGAATTGCTATTATACTCCCTTTCTTAATGGTAAGTAATAAATCGAATGAGACTGATGCATAACATCTAACACTAACTGCATACCTTATGCAGGTACTGTAGTGTGTGTATTTTTTCACATGTATAATGGTATGTAATGTTTTCCAACACTCCTGCAAACCATGCATTGCAACATTCTCATTTTATTAGTTAAAACGGTTTATGAAATTCAAGCAGCTTTGACCAGGTCTTGTGATAGTTGGAATAAGAAATGTAGCTCTAAAGTTATTATGCTCATGTCCTTGACACCTGAACTTGTGAAAACACTGGTTTTTGCACCAACTCGTCCTGAATTTAGATGACAGAATATTTAAAAGAAATGTTTCATACTATTTAAAAGTTATTTCACTAAATATGTTATATTTAATATCTCTTAAAATTGGTGTGTTAAATAAATTTATTTCTTTTCTCATTGTAAACAAGATACTTAGCTTCATTTAAATGAAATGGGCTGTTCTAAAAAGAGAAATCACAATTAAAAAAATAATTGTTACACTTCACTAAAATGCTTGGCTGTAGTATTATTTGAGAAAAAGAGAAATCACAATTCAAAAAAATTGTTAGACTTTAGAAAAAAGCTTGGTTGTAGTCTTATTTGAGAAAAAATGGTGACCAATTATCCCAGTTTTCCTAGGACAGAAAATATTCTTTGTATGTGAGACTTGGAAAGCTCATGATGTTTCTCTTATATTTTTAAAATGTAACATACTAGACAAGTGCACGCTTAGGCAGCATCATACCATATCCCTCAATCTACCATCGATCTAAGGCAATCATTGGTTTGCCCAGCAGTATTTTTACTGAAATGGAGGCACTAACATATTATCTTAGAGTTAATTTTGTACAAAATGCATGGGCCTCAAGTTCTGTTGATTCTTATCATCCGTGTTTCTTATTTTGGCAGCAGGTGATAAATGTTCCAGGAAGCAAAGGAGAAAAAATGTCTTGCTATTTTAATAATTTATGTGTGTCAGGAAAGCTGGCACAATGAGAGTTAATGAGAGTTTGAATCTCTAGAGGAGCTTGAACTAGAGATGAGGATGCTTTACTTTTGTTTCTCATTACTCTTCTTGTAGTATCTTTGAACTGGAGCTTAAAATCCCCAAGAAAGCCACTGCCACTGTCAGTCATTAATTTAGTCAAGTGTAACCAATATGCAAGCTCATGTAGTAAGAACAGGCTGCCACGAGTTCCCTTCATGACCAACAGAATGTGCTCATGAAGGGCTGGACAGGAAGTACAGGAGGATCCAATATGCTATTTTTCTTAGCTTTCAGAGACCAAAATAATGTACATTTGCTACACAAGGAAATATTAAAATCAAAACTGCAGCTTTAGCTCTGATGGATCCCAAGAATTTGCCCTAGTTTCTCTTGTCTTCAATATTATTATTTCTGTTAGTGGAAAATTGTGGGGGAAAGTTATGTTATAGAGATGAGCAAAGAACTCTTAAGTGTCAGTTGAAAAAATTCTGGAAGAGGAAACACATACTATCTTCAGCAGGACCTTACTTCCAGAGATAGAATAACTCAACTTAAAACATGAAAATAAGGTTAAGGTTGTTGACTCATCTGTTTTATTTATTTCTGATTCCTTCTTTTGAAAAAATAGAACACAGAAAGCAGTAAATGTGATTACAACCTTGTTCCTTGAAATTATACCACAAGTATCCCAAAGTCTTTCTGACAACTTCGCCTTGCCCTATTTTCTTTCTTTTCCAAATTTACTTATATTTATAATTAGTACTACAATAAATTAATTGATTATACTTTAATAGATTTAAAATTATTTTAGATTTAATATTGATTTAATTAATTTCTAAAAATAAATTTAAAATTAATTAAAATTTAATGTTTCATACAATAGAAAAACTGTACATTGACTTAACACTATGTTTCATATATATCTTCTTTCCCCTTTTGACTCTATTGTTTTGATCATTATTTTTTCTTGTTCCCTCTCAGATCCTATTATCTTTCATGAGGATTGAACACTATTGATATATTTGCTCATGTCCTGGAGGCAGAGACAATAATTCATAGTGAATGTTTGTGTGCATGCTCCCCTTTGTCTCAGATCATGTGTAGAAATCCTAATACAGATTTTGATAGTGACTACAAATAGCAAGTGGCTTCTTGAAATGGTTTTATCATGGGTGGAGATGCGATGCATGGGATTAATATTCATACAAAAAATTCCAGAGACTTCTTTCTCTCTTCTGACACAAAGAAAGATACCATGTGAAGTTTGCACTCTGGGAAAAACTTGTTGCTCAAACTAAACCATGATGAAATTTGGTCTCTAGAACGGACTTTAGGTACTTCCTAAGCAACACAGTATGTGGTATTTTGTTATAGTAGCTTAAACCAGCTAAGGCCAATCAATCCAAAAATGAGTAAGGAAAAATGTTCTGAGTATATTGGCAAATGGTCTGAGTTGTTATTGCACATGGGAAATTTTCCGTGCAAATGAGGACTTTCTAATCAGCACTCTGTAAGCTGAAGTAAGAGGGTTTCATGTGATCACCCAAGACAGGGTGGGACTTTGTGGTGGTGCAGTTCTTGTGGAGTTACACATCTGTAAATCATACCTTACACATTATCTATATGTAAGGCTGATAAATACATTTGTCAAGTTGGACATTAATGGAATGAAGTGCTGTGTTGCTCTGTCATAGTGGATTATGTTGGGTGAGTAGATGCTCATTCCTATCATTCCAGGAAAAGTAAATGTACAGAGCCTTAGATATAACTGAATTTCAATAACTCTCATTTTGGAAGAAGTCCATGTAGGCCAGGCTGGCTTTAAACTCACCATTATTGAGTGGTTACAAACTTCTGGTCCTTTTGCCCCTTCTTCCAGAGGGTTGAGGCTGCAGCAATGCAAACCCATCTTAATCAGTGCTTTTAAAGATCAATACTTTACAATATATTACAACTAAATTGTAATAACATGAGATTATGTTCTTTGTTCAACCCATCTGTTTGTGTACAGCACTTGGAACTTTTCTTTAGTCTGAATTTGGATGATTCACTGTCAGTTTTCCAGTATCTGACTAATTCTCTATATAGAGATCAAATAAAAATTACCCATTTCCTGGACAAGTCTTATATATACAGGAATACATTTTAGCTTAACTGGGTCATAGAATGTAAATGTGCAAAAATCACAAGGCACATTCTCCTGTGAGAGAGGAAAACTCTCATTCCCCAGTAAAGACAATAAAAGATTGAGAGATTGAGTCAATAAAAAATATTTACACTAGATAGAATTTTATCTCAAATTAAAATTTATAGCACACATACAAACACACATTCTATATGAGACTTAGAAGAAAATTAGGTCATGAGTTTGCTTAATAGAACTATGAAAATAGAAATTAGAAAAAAGTATATTTTGTGAAATTTATATTCTTTGTATATTACATCCATTTGTCTATAGGTGATATCTTTGGCTTACTTTAAACTATAACAAGATAATCTCTGAAGTTCATATAAATTGTCCAATTTGGGCAGAGGTATTCGTTTATTAAGCTTTTGATAAATTTTATCAACAAAAATAAACCGATCAGGAGAAAAACACAAGTTCTATTAAAACAATCAAACGATTGTTGGGCCCTGCTAACCAAGATAGAAGTGTACCATTGTCCGGATAGCCTTCTGAGCTTTGTGGAAAGTGGAAAACTCTCTTTATAGAAGGGTAACTGCTTCTTTGACCTTGTCTGTGGAGCCCTAAACCCCTACACTCTCCACGTGCAGAATGTCATGCAGCATTAGTGAAATTACAGGTCCATCAACCCCCACCTCCACCCCCTGCCTGGCCCCATAAGAAACCCATTCAGGAAGCATCTGAGATTCCTGGAATGCCCCCACCGCCTATGCTAATGAGGCATCTCAGTACCTTAGCCTTCAGCCAGTGACCTTTGCCCACCCTGGATATTCCTAGCCCCTTTCCTAAAATTATATAACCCTTAGTCCACCCTGAATAAAGTATATGCATACAAGCTTATCCCAAATAAAGGTATATGCACAAGTTAAGATTGTCTCAAAAAGCGGTTTTGTTGAAGATTGTTGGAGAAGACATTCGCCTAAAAGCGATATAACACCAAGATCCTTGCAGAAGCCCTTCTTCCCTGCTTCCCAACTTGTTCCCCATCCCCAGCACTTACCCCAGGTAGGACATGATCTTGCAGAACACATACCCGCTCCAGATTCTTTACCCTTCCAGCCCCGTGTACAGCAGCAACTGGACATATGGAGACAAGGGAAAGAGAGGATGCATAACCTTAGCTGGACCCCAGAATGCATACCAAATGTAATATACATTTAAGATGAAATACTATTTTCTTTATGTGATGTTCCACCAATGGTTTATGTGATGCTTAAAATTAACTGTTAACCTGAGCTGATCTAGCATCACCTGTGAGACATTCTGGGATTTTTCTGATTGGGCATCACATTTTTAAAGTGGCCCAGATATAAGCAGGGTAAGGAATTGATTTTGCTTTTTGTTGCTTGTCTTCATGTCTTGCTGACTAGTGCATGTATGCTGCCGCTGCTGCCACAGCTGATACCACTGCTAATATCATTCTTTTCTGGCATAAGAACTCATCTTTAGCCTTTAAAAATTGATTCAGATCAGTGGCTCTTCAGGAATACTCAGGGCTCCTAGGGCTCCATTGGCACTCCTGCCGAGCTTATGCAGCTTTGTGAAGTGAAATCTTCCATCTTTCTAGTGCTTAGGCAGTGTAAGCTAATGTAATACCTCCCTTCAAAATATATATCCTCTTTATTGTTTCTTGTCCTTTGGAAATCCTAATACACAATGAATCACTAAAATGCACTAATAAATATTACAAGGCTTTATCAATGGTCAACATTTGAGTGTAGAATGCTTTATCTTATTTGAAAATGAAAAACCATTTATTTGGCAGACAAACAGATCTGAAGAGTACCCTCCATCTTCACACTTCAGTGGATCTGAAAATTCTCATCCTTAGCATGTTCAGTTCACTCGTACATGACAGGCTGGTGCACACTGATTTAGACTAGGGGGGTGTACACTGGAGAATGAAAAATTAATTCATAAGTAGTTTTATTTAGTTTCTCTAAGTTGCAGGACAATCAGTGAGAGCAAGGTTGTATAGAGAATTTAGTGAAGGTCTAGATTTCTAAAAATCTTTATTGGCAGAGAGAATTCTACTTAAGGATGATGAGTAAAAAAGCAATGAAAATCAACCTTTGAAGGCAAGCAGCAAACCACTTCATTGGAGGGGGACTGAAACCCAGAAGATGAGCAATGTGAACATTTAACATAATTCACAAATATTGTTATTTCAGTTTCAAGCTTTTTTCTTCTACCATATCTGTATCATATAGTATTTATTTGTCATTAACATGTAGGAAACCTCTTCTGTTGTTCACTTGCAACTTTCTTTAACTTTAAGAAACTTATTCTTTAATCCCCCTAAGATCTCCAACCTACATCTTTGAATACTGCTGAGCTAGAAAGATGGTTCAGTTGCTGATCTACCAGAGGACTAGAATTTAGTTTCCAGCACCCATATTGGTCAGCTCAGAATGGCTTATAACCATAATTTCAGGGGCTTTGACACCCTCTTCAGACTTTTATGGGGATGTGTGTGGATGTGTGTGCTCTTGTACATATATATAAAGAAATAAATCTTTAAAAGAGCAAAAGAAAATGTTACTTTTCTGGCTATGCTATATATGACAATTCATCTTTTTTTTGAAATGTGTTGGGATGGTGTAGAGGTTAAAAGCTTTTGTTGACCCTTCTGAGACCCTAGGCTCAGTTCCCAACAACCACATGGAAGTTCCTAACCATATATAACTCCAATTACAGAGAATCTGATGCCCTCTTCTGGCCTTTGGAGGGCACCAGACACACATGGTCTACATGCATACATATGGGCAAAACACTTCATACACATAAAGTAAAACAACTTTAAAAACACACGCTTTAAATTAAGAGATGACATCTCACTATTTATTCCTGAATGACCTTGTATTTGCTATTTAGACCAGATTACTATTAAAGCTGTGTCAATTCTCCTGCCTCAGCTAGCCTTGTACTAGGAATTTATAGCCCTGTACCACCACTGGATTGTAAATTGTTATATTCTAGAATTGCATTTATCAGTAGCTAGATAACTAAGATAAAATAATATTTTATTTTGACACACAAAGTGTGTTTAAAAACCTATTAAGATATTGAGTTCTATAATGCAAATTCTTCCAGGATTTATGAGATTTTTTCCCCCTGAGTACAATGTCCTAGTGGCACATGAACACCCTGAGACCTTTATGGTTCTCTAATCTGACCAAACTCTTGCTGTTCAAGCTCCGTTCTACTTTTAGTACTTAAATCTCACTAGCCTAAACTCTAGAAAAATGCTACCGAACCTGCTGTTTTATCTAGTTGGTCATACAATGCTAGCAAATTGATACACCATAACAAAGAAATGTTGGGGGCCGACTTTTAGCAGAAAGCGGCTATCAGCTTTGCAGCCATCTTGGGCCATATACCCTGACATGAGACTTGGATTACAATAACCTACAACAGCTGAGAACACTCCGATAATCTTGGTTTAGATACCTTGAGATTAAAGGTGCGTGAGATTAAAGGTGTGTGAGATTAAAGGTGTGTGACTTAAGAGTATGACTTAGAAGTATAGAGATCAGAGTTAGAGACAAGACCTAAGGGCATGATTAAAGGTGTAACTTAGAGGCGTAGCTTAGAAGTAAGACATATAAAAGGCAGAGGCAGACAGTAGAGATTCAGACTATAGAGGGAGAATCAGACAGGAGACACTTAGAGGAAGAAAGACTGAAGAATAAACGGGATTGAATCACACCCTGTCTGGTCTCCATTCTTTGAATCTTCCCTCACCCTCACTCTTGCTGAACCCCGACCCGCGGACCGGAGAGGCAGCTTGGTCCGGAATACAGTGGCCGCCCAAACGTGGGTTGGCCCGGGCCTCAACATTTTGCCTGGGCTGCAACATTTATTTTGGCCGCCCCAACGTGGGGCTAGTGTGGACCCCAACAAAGAAAGTTGAAAATATTTCTACATTAGATAGACTTATATGGAGGGCCAGTGTTGGAGCTCATTCTTATAGGCATCTAATGAGCCTGTGCTGCATCCTTATGCTTCATTAAAGGCTACATTACCTTTGAGTCCTAATTCCAGAACCATGGTACACTGTGATGCTTACACTGTCATGCTTCCATGTCCTTGTTTGCAGTGACACCCAGCATTTAACTGTCCAATGCTGGGCTTGATGTTTTTTACTGTCTAAGTCAAATCACATTCAGACCCCTTCCTACTGCTACATTTTATGTGGTGCTTACTTGCTTATATCTAATTAAAATCACATATGACTTTTTATGAGATTCTCAAGTAGATTCTCTTAACTTACGAGAGTTTGAGTGGTTTCACACTAATATAAGTCCCTTAATGGTAAAACATTAGATTTAAGCTCTTGTCCTTGAATCTTTGTGAGCAGGTGAGCATGTAGAAATAGGCACTGGTTCAATTTAAATTGATTGACATTTATTGAACAAAGGCCTATGCTAGAACATATTTTACATTCCCCATTCCATTTGTTTGTGTTATTACGTTGCATCTGAAGAAAAATAATTTTATATATTTCCAGTTGATTAGAAGATATTCTGCCCTGCTTTTAATGTCTCATGCTAAATCTTAAAGAAACTTATTTGCACAGAATGAATCAAAGATGAACAAATACTTATCCAAAATTCTAAGCATCCTATGCATATGATGCGTGTTGGGTGGGAAATGTGTCCAGAAGTGGGAAATACCTCTCAGGCACTGTAATATGTTGATCACCAGACACCCACACTGACAAAGAAAATTCTTTTTGTCCAACTGCCAATTTCTGGTTTGTGATGTGTGTGAAATGATGAGATGCCATTATAATCTTGTTTGCTGTCAATGTCATATGGCATCTGATGGATGTGTCAACAGTGCAATGCAGCATGTGTTTGAAGTAGAGAATTTGTTTCATGATGTAATGGTGATGGGCTTTTTAGTTTGCTAGGGTGACTCCTGGAATGCTTCCAAAGGTAAGGTTCATGTATGAAGTCTTGTGAATATTTCATTTCCTGATCCTTTACTCCTTGCAATGCAACTTAGAGCAGGCCCAGATTTTCAAACTCCTACCCCAAAAGATCTGAAATTATTAAAAAGCAGCTGCACAAAGATTTAGATATATTTGAATTTGTAATTAAAATTTACCTTAGAATGTCAAATCAACCAAACAAGATGAAATTTATCCCAACTTTTTCTTGGTTCTCTAAACCAATGATGCTGTAATTACAGAAATAAAGGAATAGATACAATGATACTTTCAGACACTGGATAATATACATTTATCATGTGAACTATTTCAAGATGTTCATGTCTCCATGATCTAACAATGATAGTGACATGCTAAAGTGTTTCAGAAGTTGTTGTGGGATCATTAAGGGGCTTCCTTTCAAAGATGGAATACAATGTGAGAACATCCTCACATGCACAGAATGTCAGTATAAGGACAAAGCACACACCAATTCAGATGGGTTAAGCAGAGATAGCAATGCAGGTAGAAATGTATCAGTTGCTTTGGTCTGTTTGCTTCTAATAGCCCCTTTATACCTGTCTCAAGGGAGGTAAGGATCTGTTATCTGAAACTTATTGCAGGACAGAGATGGTAGAAGACAGGACTAAGAAGGATTTCGGCAAAGACAACCACATAGTCTCTGGAATATATCAGAGCAATGTTGGAGAATAAGGAGAAGAGAGAAAGGGATAAAAGCAAAAGTTTATTTGCTCAAAGTATAAAATTGAGCTTCTTTACACAAGACTATATAAAATTATCACTAATGTATATAACGTATATGTATCATCAAATTGTACATTTCATTATTGCTTATTTGTATTGTGTTGAGTGATCCAGAAAATATTCCTTGTATGCCATGCAAATAAATCAGTTTTTAAATTGTAAACAAATGGGAATTTTAAATAAAACATTTAAAAATGAAAGTAATGAACAGGAACAACAGTGACAGCAATTTACTATCAGCAGTAAGAATTCTGCCAGTGTCAGAACCTCCATTAGCAAAATACCACAGCTACACTCTGATTGAGTGAATGTTATGGTTATTATCCACTGTCAATGAGAGGGTCAAAGAACTTTAGTAAGATACACTTGTAAATATTTGCAAATGACTCAGGTTAAAACTAAGAAAACCCTGAATATTTTATTAGTAACTTCTATGAGGAATGATGGTGATCAGCATTTAATAATGAGAATGTTTTGACTCATTTATTTACTCTTGGAAAAATAATAATACACTTGGAACCATGGTTCTCCAAAACGGTGTTAGAGATAACACAATTTCAAAAACACATGATCTTTTGAATAAAATAGCAAGAAATGATACTAAGACAAGTCAAAACAAGAAAGAAAAAGTTAAAAAATATAGTTACAATTTATAAATTAAAGTTGTAAAGCCTTCAGACTCTATACAACTAATAGAGAAGTCACACTGAATGTAGAGTCTTCAAGGAATAGAAGGCATATATATGTCTTTGCCTACATGTTGCAAACAGATACATGGAAAACAAGAGATACTGTGGCCCCAGTACAAAAGCAATGACAAATCTAGAAATCTAAAACACAAGACATGGCAGGAAAGGTATAACTGAAGTAATAGTAGGTGATAAAAGTTGGAACTGAAGAAAGATCTCTGTTTTCAGATTTACATACATAGTCAAAAATCAGCTATGAAATTAAGTCCATTCCTGGAGAATGAACATACACTGCAGAAAACACATGCACACCATGCCTGACAGGCAGAGTTAGCCTAAGAGTGGAGTACCACTCAGCTACTAAACACAATGACTTCATGAAATTTTTAGGAAAATGGATGGGACTAGAAAATATCATTCTGAGTGATGTAACCCAGTCACAAAAGAACACACATGGTATGCACTCACTGCTAAGTGGATATTAGCCCCAAAGCTCGGAATACTCAAGATACAATTCATAGACCATGTGAAGCTAAAGAAGAAGGAAGACCAAAGTATGGATGCTTCAATTCTTCTTAGAAGGGGGAACAGAATACACACTGGAAGAAATACAGAGACAAAGTGTGGAGCAGAGTCTGAAGGAAAGGCCATCCAAAGACTGCCCTACCTTGGGATTCATCCATATACAGTCACCAAACCCAGACACTATTGTGGATTCCCGGAAGTACTTGCTGACAGGAGCCTGATATAGCTGTCTCCTGAGAGGCTCTGCCAGAGTCTGACAAATACAGAGGTAGATGTTCATAGCCCACCACTGGACTAAGCACAGGTTTCATAGTGGAGGAGTTAGAGAAAGAACCGAAGGAACTGAAGGGATTTGCAGCCCAATAGGAAGAACAACAATATCAACCAACCAGATCCCCCAGAACTCCCAGGGACTAAATCACCAACCAAAGAGTACACATGGAGGGACCCATGGCTCCACCCACATATGTAGCAGAGGATGGCCTTGTCGGGCATCAATGGGAGGAGAGGCCCTTGGTCCTGTGAAGGCTCTATGTCCCAATGTAGGGGAATGTCAGGGCAGGGAGGTAGGAGTGGGTGGGTGAATGGGGGAGCACCCTCATAGAAGCAGGGGAGTTAGGATAAAGGGTTTCTGGGGCAGGGAACCAGGAAAGAGGATAACATTTGAAATGTGAATAAATAAAGTATCCAATAAAGTAAAAAATAAAGAAAGGAGTGGAAAGCAAGTAAGATCACATGAGAATCTTCCACAGAAGCAAGTTATTCTGGAGAGGCAAAGATACTTCTACAAAATACACATGAAAAGAATAGAAATTTGTACTTAAGTGAAATTAGAATTTAATAGAATGAAAAATTTAAAAATGCTTTAGTAGTTTCAATTCCTCCAACATCATACCACCCACAGACTTTCATGAGACAAGTATTAGTAGAAGGTCTTTTCTAGAAGTCAAAACAAACCAAGAGAGGAGGTATGGCATATAAGGTAAAAGAAGCAAAGAGGCCTGAACAGTATGTGAAATGTAGTAATATCATATAGAATGTGACATAAAATTGCTACAGATTCATGTATAAATAGGTAAAGTCACAATCTAGAAGAAAAAATATTCAGAAGTTGGAAGGTCTAAAAATAGATTAAATTTTCTAAAGACTTTGAAAAAAAAAGGTTCTTACCAGTTTGAAGTTTAGGATTTTATTTTTAATAAAGATTGTAGCTGAGTGATTTATTTAACCATAGTCTTCAAATTTAAATAAAAAATGAGAGACAGAACGCAAATAGAAAGGCATTTGAGGATTCCACACTATTAATATCATACAATGGTGCAATACATGTTGGTAATATGGCGTTAGGAAAACAGAAAAGAACTTACATGATTATGTGATAGAGCAGGAAAGGTTGAATCATATGCTTAAAAATAATTTAAATTCATAATTAGAAAACTAGAAATAAAAGGCTAGAAAAAAATGAGTGTGTGAAATGATTAACATGCAAGCGTGAGCGTCTGTGTTAGGTGCAACCCCTGTGTAAGAGCTAGGCATGAAGGTAGCTACCTATAGCCACTGGGCTGGGGGAGCAGAGTAGAAATATCCACAGGCTCACTGGCCAGCAGGCCTAGCCAAATTAGTGTGGTCCAATGATTGTAAGAAGCTGGTCTCCAAAAGTAAGGCAGAGAGTGACAGAGGAAGACACCTGCTCTGGCTTCCATGAGCATATGCTCAAATGATTATACACACACACACACACACACACACACACACACACACACACACACGAACATGCATAAACAAACACATATAAAAATGGACAAAATTAGTAACCAGATATGAGTGATCACAAATAACATAAACAGACTGAATAGGCTTCATTCTAATATACCCAAAATTTGAAAATTATGTTTTATGTTGATTTACTCATTTATATTGGCATTTTAACTTTTAAAATTCCACTTATTGAAAATAGATTTTTTCTCAAATAATATCTTGTGATTGCAGTTTTCCTCTTCTTTACTCCTCCCAGTTCCTCCTGATCTTCTCTACTATCCAGATCCACCCTCTTTCTGTCTTCATTAGACCACAGTCTTAGTGAATTATTAAGAGACAATAATAAAATAAAATAAATTAAAACAAACACTAATACATCAGAATACAAACAAGCAGAAAGAAAGAAAGTAAGAAAGAAAGAATGGAAGGAAGAAAGAAAAGTGCTCAAGAAAAGACACATAAAACAGATATATAGACAGAGATACAATTGTTCACACATTTAAGAATCCCATATAATACTAGTAAATTGGAAGCTATAATATATAAGCAAAAATGTGTAGAATAAAAAGGTAGGAAATATGTAAATAAAATAAAAATAAGATGAAAAAAAATGCTTTGACATGACATTACAAGGCAAGGACTCCCAAAGATGCTGGTTTGTTTATTTCTGTTGGCTGTTTAGTACTGTGGATGTAGCCTACCCTCAACAGTAGTTTGTTACCCTAGTGAAACTCCTTCAGAGAAAAATAAATTTTTGTTTGCAAGTGGCTATCAATTGGAAATAGACACTGGAGTAAGAATGGAAGCATGTGTTCACTTGTTTTGGGTCTAGGACTTTACCTGATGCAGACCCCTGCAGGCCCTCTGCATGCTGCTTTGGCCTCTCTGAGTTCATATGTGCATCAGCTAGCTGATTTAGAGGACCTTGTTTTCTTGGTTTTATCTATCCCTTCTGCTCTCTCAGTTTCTGCCTCCTCACCCAACGTTCCTTGAGTTTGATGGAGATATCCCTATATGATTGAATGTTCCATAGTCTTTCATTCTCTGTATAACATCTAAATGCTGGCTTCTATATTAGTTCCTATCTTTGTAGGACAAAGCTTTTCTGATGATGGTTGAGCAAGACACTGATCTATGAGGAGAGTAGAATGTAATTAGAAGTCATTTTATTGCTATATTGTTTTTTAACATTAGAATAGTAGTATTTGGTTTTATCTTATGACCCTGGGCTATTTAGTCTTAGGTTCTTGGTCACTCATGTAGTGTCAGATATGTGTAGAGCAGGTCAAATTACATTGGTTGGTTACTCCTACAAACTTTGTGCCACCATTTCTTGTTTTACAAACAGGACACAATTGTAGATCAAATAGTTTGTGGCTGGGTTGTTGTTTATGTTTTTCTTTGGTACTGTGGGATTTTGGGGGGTAATTTGTGTATATACCATAGCATCTGCAAATAAAAATGCTTTGACTTTTTCTCTTTCAATTGGTACCCTGTTGATATTTTACAGTTTTCTTATTCCTTTAGCTGAGATGTCAATTGAATACGTATGTAGGAAGTATACAACCTCACCTTCTTCCTGATTTTAGTGGAAATGCTATGAGTTTCCTGCTTCTCAGGTTGATATTATGTTGGGGACTTTTATCATAAAGCAGTGTGTTAGATGCTGTCAAAGGACTTTTGTGCATCTAATGAGATGATCAATGGTTATTGTATTTCAGTTTGTTTGTATGGTGGGCTACATTTATTGATTTACATGTGTTGAAACACTGCAGAATCTCTGCAATAAAGCTTACTTCATCATGGTGGGTGATATTTTTGATGTGGTCTTGGATTTGGTTTGCAAGTATTTTATTGGGAATTTTTGCATCTGTGTTCACATGATTCATTCATTCTGTCTCTCTCTCTCTCTGTCTCTCTCTGTGTCTGTCTCTCTCTGTCTCTCTGTCTCTCTCTTCCTTTCCCTCCCTCCAATATGGGGGCTTTGTGTGGTTTAGGTATCAGGGTGACTATGGCACCATAAAATTAATTTGGAAATGCTTCTTCTATTTTGTGGAATTATTTGAGGATTATTGGCATTAGCTCTTCTTTGAAAGTTCAGTAGAATTTTGTGCTAAAACCATCTGGAACTGGGTTTTTCTTGGATGGAGAACTTAATGACTGCCTTGATTTCACTAGGGCACATAGATTTGTTTAAATTGTGTGTTTAATATTAACTTTACTTTTCAAAGTGGTATGTATTGAGAAAATTATCCCTTTTCATAGATTTCTTTTCAATTTGGTGAGAATAGGCTTTTAAAGTCTGTCCTTATGATTCTCTGGATTTTCTGAGTGTCTTTTGTTATATCCTCCCTTTCATTTCTAAAATTGTTAAATCAGATATTTTCTTTCTCTGCTTCTGAGTTAGTTTGTCTAAGGGCATGCCTGTAGCATGAAATTATTAAAACAAAACAAAACTCACGCTATTGCTGGCTACATGCCAGCAATGGTGGTGGTCTCCCCACTCCCATGGCAATCCCCCAGCAGTGGATCACCCAGTTTCCCACAGTTCGATTGCTGCTGAACTATTCACATTCCCAGCCATCCTTTCCCTATGGTAGAACCAACAGATAACACGACTACCAGTCAAGGAATCAATCATCCTAAAACCATCAACTATTCTATGGTAAAAATCTTCTGGTGGCAGATTCCTGTGTATTCTGCCACCAGATATAACAGTTCCTGGTCTACATGGTGCCTCCTTTCACTCCTGCCTCGTCATCCAAACAGGTTTTTCCTTCCTCCTATGGTCCTCTTTCTCTATTGGATATGGAAGGCCACATCCTCCTCACCCAGTAATTGCCTTCTTCTTGTCTTATTATTCAATCAATTAATTAGGGGAAAATTCTACTACATTTACCATTCTTATTGATTTTTCTCAAAGAACCAACACATTATTTAATTGATTCGTTTTATTATTTTGTCTTTTTTTCTTCTATATTATTGACTTCATTCCACAGTTTGATTATTATTCCTCTTTTTGGGTTTGGATTTTTCTTTTGTTCTAAAGCTTTCAGGTATGATATGAAGTTACTAGGATGAGACCTGATTTTTAAATGTAGCTTCTTGGTGCTATAAACTTGACTCTTACAACAGCTTTCAGTATTCCCAATGAGTTTGGGTATGTTGTGTATGTATTTCTTCAGTTCCAGAAAGTCTTTAATTTCTTAGTTTCTAACTAGACATATTTTTCACTTAGTATTGAATTGTTCCATATCCATGGATTTGTAAGCTTTCTGGTATTTCTGCTCTTGATATTCATCTTTAATCCATGGTTGTCAGATAGGAGGCTGCATGCTATTTCAATTTTTTTGTATCTGTTGAAACTTGCTTTGTGTGTAAGTATGTGGTCATTTTTTTTTTCAGTAAGTTTATGAACTTCTAAGAAGAAGGTATACTCTTTTCTGTTTAGGTAAAATAGTCTTCAATTATCTCTTGTCTATTTGCTTCATACCATCATATATCTTTAACATTTCTCTGTTTAGTTTTTTTTTTTCTGGATAATCTGTTTATTGCAATTTGAAGTCTCCCACTATTAGTGTGTGAGTATCAATATGTACCTAATCGGCAGTAGTGTTTCTTTTACAAAGTTGGGTGCCTTTGCATTTGGTGTGCATATATGTTAAGAATATTAATGTTTTGTTGGTTAATCTTTCTCTGCGATGAATATGTAGTGTCTTTTTTATATCTTCTGATTAGTTTAGTCTTGAAACCTATTTTATCCGACATTAAAATGTCGGATACTAGCTTACTTTTATGATCTATTTGTTTGGAATATCTTTTCCCACACTTTCATCCTGAGGTGATAGCTATCTTTGATGTTAAGGTGGGTTTTTTTGTTTGTTTTTGTTTGGTATTTTTTGATGGTGGCGGTGTTTTGTTTTTGTTTCTGTTTTGACTGCAACATAAGGATGGATTCTGTTTTTGCTTCCATTCTGTTAGTTAGTATTTCTTAATTGAGGAATTGAGACCATTGATTTTGAGATATATCACTGAGTAGTGTTTGTTAATTCCTGTTGTTTTGTTGTGGTGGTGGTAGTGATGGTGGTAGTGGTGGTAGTGATGGGTTTTGTGTGTGTGTGTGTGTGTGTGTGTGTGTGTGTGTTTTACTTTTCTTGGATTTCCTTGTCTGGGATTACTTATTCCTTTCATTTTGTTGGATCTGGTTACCCTCTTTATGTAGGAAATTTCCTTCTAGTACTATCTCTAGGGCTGGATATGTAGGTAGATAATGCTTAAATTTGATTTTGTCATGAAACATCTTAATTTTCCCATATATTGCTATCTGGATATAGGAGACTATGCTAGCAACTGTGGTCTTTTAGACTCTATATAATATCTGTCCTGTCAGACTATATCCTGTATGATCTGCAGATCTTCACCTTTTCCTCCTCTCCTCTAAGTTCACATTTAAAGGCAGACTCCCGTCTCTGTAGCAGAACATGTATAGCAGCCACTCTCTCCTTTCTGCTTCCATATCCACTGAATAACACAACTATTCTCCTCCAACGTTCCTCCCTACTCATCATGTTCTCTTATCTCCCAACTCCAACAGATGTTTCCTATGAACACAGCACCCAATCCTGCCAAAGAAGCAAGTAGGCCTGGAAAGAAAGGAGGCAAGCTTCAGAGCTTAACTCTCTTCTCTACATTCAATTCCCAAGTCTTATCCCAATTCTGTAGCAGAGAACCTGTTGTAGTCTTTTCTTCTCCTCTTCCCATACCTAGAGTTCCTCCCATCTGTGGACTTCCTTACCTGCTTCATGCATCCTCACCTCTAAGTGTCAGCCTTTGATAAATCAATTGGTAAATCACCAATGGTCACATTTATCAAGATGCCAGAAGAATTCTCTACCAGACAAAGCAAAGTTACCACACCCTCCTAAGAACCAGAGAGGGCAGCAGAAACCAAGGGACAAAACATCCAATCAATTAAGACAAGACCAAGTATCAGCACCTAGAATTATAGTCATTCCATACCCAGATACCTAGTGCCAGGATGAAAACACAATCAATAACAGCCATAGCAATGTAATGACACTAAATTCCAGCAACCCTATGACAGCAGGCCCTAAATATTACAACATAGCTGAAACATAAAAAAAAAGAACTTAAAATAGCCTTTATGATTATCTTATAGGTTCTTTAAGGGAAAATGAATAAATTCCTTTAAAAAAAGTCTATGATAACAAGAGCAAAAGGAATAAGGAAATGAATAAAACAGTTTAAAATCTGAAAGTAGGAATAGAATCAAGAGAGAAAATGAAAACAGAGGACAATCTGGAAATGAAAATTTAGTATATTGTATTAGAACCTCAGAGGACAGTCTCACCAATGTAATACAAGAGGTAGAAGAGAAAATGTCAGACAATGAAGAAATATAAGAAATGTATATCTCAGGCAAAGAAAAAAGAAAATGTTAATTCTATAAAAATCTTGGCACAAAACATCCAGGACATCATAGCACTATGAAAGCAGCAAATCTGCTACTAATAGGAAAAGAGGAAGGAGAAGAAACCCAGGTCAAAGGCAAAAAAAATATTTCAACAAAAATCATTGGAGAATTTTTTCCTAAGATAAAGAAGGAGATGCCTTAGCATACATAACACCAAGTAGACTGGACCAGCAGAGATATTCTTCTTGGGACATAATAATCAAAACGTAATTGTACAGAGCAAAGAAAGAATATTAAAAGCTGCAAGGGATAAAGACTATGCAACATATAAAAGCAGGTTTATTCTTTATGTTGATTTACTAAATGGATTTTTATGTCAACTCAATAGTTATGCACACACCCATATACACACACATGTACGCATGTGCACACATGCACACACACATACATAATGTAAAGGACATAATGTAAAAGACATAATTTTTGTATGTTAATAGTAAAATAAATCAATTAATGGGGGTCAGGAAGATTAAGAATTTATACCACAATAATAGCTAAACTTCAGTCAGTACTAAAAGTTTGCATAATACAGAAAAAGATCACACTTGGTAGAGATGCTACCCCCTTTTCCTTGCTGGATGTCAGGTTGTTTGATGAGTAAGTATCTTACAATGCATAGGGAAGCCATCACACAGAGAATTTTCTGGTCTAAAATGTTGACAGTGAATGAATCCTGGTAGAGCATCCACAGTCTTCAGAGTGCTTGTCCAAGTGGCTGTTTGAATAATAGATGACAGAGCCACATCCTGTTCATCTTGACCACAGAGCTTACAGTTTATATTGACATTTTTTAGCTTAATTCTATAGATCCAAATGAGAATATCTTTTAAATTAAAATCATTTAAATACAGTAAATTATGTCTGTGCATGTGCATGCATATTCATACGCTTATGTGATATTCATAGAGTAACTTGCAGGAGTTGGGTTTCTCTTCCTACCATATAGGTATCTCAGATTGAACTCAGATTCTCCAGCTCAGCAGCAATCACTGTTGCCTTATTAACCATTTTGTAAGTTCTACAAGTTTTTGATTCAAGATTTTGTTTTGTTACAAGTTTTTTTGTAAACATCAAGTCTTTGTTTCTTTCCTAGGCAGTATAACAGACTTACTGTCTTTCACGGGAGACAATTCTCTCTCTCTCTCTCTCTCTCTCTCTCTCTCTCTCTCTCTCTCTCTCTCTCTCTCTCTCTCTCTCTCTCTCTCTCTGTTAAATTCGGTAAGATCAGCAACCAGCAGCTTCGAATTGTGCCTGTAACAGATATTAAATAAAGTCAGGAACTGACTTTGACCGAATGTTGTCAATTGTAACAAGACTATCCCAATCATGCTCATTCCCTGAATTGGCCAAAAGATTCAGTCACCGAAAAGAAATAGCTGGGCTTTTATTTTTAGAGTGGAGTCAAATATCTCTCATTACCAAAAAGAGTTTTCTTTACATTCTTGGTAAAAAAAAAAAAATTACTCCTTCAATATCTAAGAGAATTATAGTTGTTTTATTGGATATTTTCTTTATTTACATTTCAAATGTTATCCCCTCTCCAGGTCTCCCCTCCAGAAAGACCCTATCTCATCTCCTCTCCCCCTGCCTCTATGAGAGTCCTTTACCATCCACTCATTCCTGCCTTCTCGCCCTGGCATTCCCCTACACTGGGGCATCGAACCCCCACAGGACCAAGGGCCGCTCCTCTCATTGATGTCCAACAAGTACATCCTCTGCTACATATGCAGCCGGAGCCATGGCTCCCTCCATGTGTACTCTTTGGTTTGTGGTCCAGTACCTGGGAGCTCCAGGAGGTCTGGTCTGTTGACACTGTTGCTCCCCCCACAGGGCTGCAAACAACCTCAACTCCTTCAGTCCTTTCTCCAAATCCGCCATCATGGACCCTGTGCTCAGTCCAATGGTTGGCTGCAATCACCTGCTTCTGTATTTGTCAGGCTCTGGAAGAGCCTCATCAATAAGCCCTTTCAGGCATTCAGAATAGCATCCAGGTTTGGCGACTGTATATGGGATGGATCCCCAGGTGGGGCAGTCTCTGGATGGCTTTTCCTTCAGTCTCTGCTCCACACTGTCTCCACATTTCCTCCTGTGAGTATTTTGTTCCCCCTTCTAAAAAACACTGAAGCATTCACACTTTGGTCTTCCTTCTTCTTGAGCTTCATACGGTTTGTGAATTGTTGTGGTTTCATATTCAACAACTTTATGGTTTACTAATACATAGCAAAATAGCAGTCTAATAACATTGTCTATCTAACTTGCAGCCCCGCTTATCTCAGTGATTCAAGGCTATGCCATCTATTGTGTAACATGAGCAGAACAATCAAAGCATCCTTCATATGACTACTTTACTGATGATTGTGTTTAATCTGACATGTGTGTGTGGTGTGTCTGTCACTGTACACACACACACACACACACACACACACACACACACACACACATATACAGATATTAACCAAAAAGTTATAAATACCTATTTTCTTTACCAGAGTCAAGATATATATATATATATATATAATATTTATGAAATATATATTATATTTATGAAATATATATTATATTAATATATATATTGAAGTTTCATTAAAGGTTTTATTTGTTTACTTTTACTTATGTGTATGAATGTGTGTGACTTTGTGAGTTTATGCTTACCACATGTCTCTATGTGGTGGTGGAGGTCAAAGGCATATCAGATTCAGATGCCCTGAAACAGGAGTTACAGTAAGCCACATGTGGGTGAGGGGAACAAAGGTGACTCCTCTGCAGGAGCATCAAATTCTCTTAACAGCTGAGATATCTCAACAGCCCACAGGTTGAAGCACTATTTCTCATTGTACAATTTTATGTAATATTCTTAGCAAGAGCAAATAAGATAATTTGCTTAAAAAGTTTTTGTTATATTGCTTGAACATATTCTCTGCAAAAGTACCTACTTTTGAATTATAGAAAATGTCCACCTGAAGTATAAAGATCAGAAAATAGCATATAAATATTTTATCTTTGTCATGACACAATTCATAATTCATGTTAACATGTACACTGTACAAAGTATGGAAAAATCCTCTGGTTCTTCATGTGCATCATCACTGTAACTGGGTGAAACCTAGCCATGAAGGACTTCATTGGATTCTGGTGAGAAAGAATGAAATATACTGTCTCCAATTGCTAATTTAGTAAGTCAAAGCCACTCAGATCCTGGCTGCTAGCAAGTAGTTCTCAGGAATCTTGTTCCCCTTCCCCTCCATTTGGGATAGGGATTGAATGAAAAGCCTGTTTCTGCATGGTGGACAATGCTCTACCTCTCAGCTGCAGCCACAGCCCTTGGCTATAGAGACACAGCCCCCACTACAATTCTCAATCATACTGTCCCAATTCCTTTCTCTAGTGCTAGGGGTGCACGTGTGTTCTGTTGCAGTCCTGTCCCCTTACTTTTAATTATGCCTAAGATATTTTATCTACACTATAACTGCGTTCTATGTTTACTTTCATTTTAGATAATCAAACTTCTAAAGATATAGTTGCAAGAATTCTGTGTTCATATAGGAAATTATATTAGTTTTGAAATCATATCACGAAGGGTACTTTAAAATGACACTGCCTGTCAGTCTGAGACCCACAATCCTTCTTAAGAAAAGTACTTTCAGATTTCTAAGTCCTGTACTATATAATACATTGTTTTCTTTGCAATTTTATGAAATATAAATGGCCAATTCAGTTACAGCATAAAGTAGTTTGTCTAAGGCAAGCATGATGGTTTGTTATCTCAATCATAAAAATTACTTGCAGAGTAGATTGCCTATCTGCACAGGCTTGGAATACAAATGATGGAAATGTCACATTTGAACTGATGCTACCATTTTATGAGCTTTCCAGCAAGCCATTCATAAAATCCACTTTTGTGGTTCATCTCAATCACTGGATTTCCTGAACATTTCTCATAGAAAAAAAAGACCTTTCTTCATTTTTATTGCATATGCGTGGAGGAATAAGCTCACAGTTAAGCAAATTAAAGACCTAAGTGTCACATTATCAGATGTATATGGAAACATAGGGCAAAAAGTCATCAAGTACTATACAGAGTATGCTGGGCAACTTTCCAAGTCATCAGTGCTTTTCTGTTAAATGAAAGACTTGTGAGCAAAAAGAGGTCAGAGGTCACCATACACTTTAATGTATGGATTCCAAGAAACTTAGTGAAGTTCATTCTTCCATAATTACTGTAACTAATTTTAATATCAATGTAAGCAGTATATTAATACTGTGACTGTTTTTCTTTATCCTAGCTAGTTCTTCAATAACAACAAAGAAAGACCAAGATATACTTTCAATTTAAAGTACAATAACTAGACATTATAATTCTATCCTAATCCTCTAGTATAATCTGTCTATATCCCAGCCAAAATCCCTGTGATATTTGCAGTTTTGTATTGGTCTGTCTCTCTGGTCTTCAGGTGTGTACTGCCTTATTGCCCTCGTGGACCCCTTTCTCATGGCAAAATCCCTCTTCCTATCTTTCTCTCCCTTATCCTGCAGCTAGCACAAGCATCTATTGCCTAGTTACTGGCTTTTTAAAGGCAGAGAATAAATGGTGAGCATTGTTTACCCAATCTTAAGTCTGGAGATTCTCGAAATAAGCATTACAATACTGTGCCAGGATTGCAACAAGATATGAAAGCAGAGAAACCAGCATTTGAATAACACAAGAATGAACTTTACACAATGCACTGTATCATAATGCCTACAATTATAAGCAGGTAAATGTTATTTATACTGAGCTGAAAACAATTTTGTTAGTGGATCTCTTGCCTACTCTGTAAGGCTTCATGTCAATATTTTTAAAACTGCCTTAGTTTGTTTCCTATTGGTGTGATAAAACAAAGACCAGAGAACTTGGTCTCCAAGTTCCTGCCTTGAGTTCCTGTTCAGATTTTCCTGATGAATGGTAAGCTGTTAGATGAATAAAATAAACCATTTCCTCCTGAAGTCTGTTTTGACCACAGTGTTTTATTATAGCAATAGAAAGCAACCTAAGATAGAAATTGTTGCCAGAGTGTAAGTTACTGTTGTGACAGATGTAACTATGCTGTTCTGGAGAGGAATGTGGAAGTGTTTGAAACTTTGGGCTTCAAAAGCCATTGGGTGCTCAAAGCTTAGTGGATGCTTCTTTGAGAGGCTTATTGAGAGAAATGTAGACAGTGGAGGCATGGCTTGTGTAGTTTCATGGGAATGCAAAGAGTTTTGTAATATATTTGAACTAAGAATCTATGGGGCTTTGTCAGATGGAGTTGAAGGGTTGTCTGTAATAACATGAGACAAACACCACTGAAGTGAAATTTATACTTTACTGGCATAATTTATGATGGTTAGCTGGGGCTGAAGAATAAGCTGTGGTTAACAGCAGAACCATATTACTGAGAAAAATCTTCTAGAAAGTAGTTCTTTGGGGTCTTCACATAGAAGTTGTGGTGCAGAAAAGGGCAAAATTACCTATTAGGCTCTCAAGGAAACTTGCTACTATTTAGTTTTCCAAGTGATACTGGTTTTGTTAACACAAAATTTTTACGATTAAAAGAGTCATAGAAGAAGCTGGGCTTAGTATCATGAGAGGCCATTGGTGAAGATGTGGCCTTAGGTGCAACAGATACTCCAGAATTGAAGGAGTTGTAGAAATGAAAATTAGACATGCTACCATGTACCAGGACAATTTCCTAAGGTACCACAGAAGGCATTAGTAAAGTACAGCCTCAGTTATAGCAAAGAAACCAGAATATCAGAGATATAAGAGTATGTGATGACCACCAAAGGCTGTAGTAGAAACTAATCTAGGACATAGGCAAAAGAAAGACTATTGAAAAGCATAAACAGGAGTGACAGAAATTTTGAGGATACAGACCTGAGGGCCACTGGTGGCTTATTTCCTTTTCTTTCCTTCTTTGTTTTTATTACTTTATTCTGTAGCCATGTATGTAGTAGTCTCACTATGTAGTGTAGAGTGACCTCCAACTTTCCGTTACCCTCCTGCCTCTGATTCCAGAGTGCTGAGTTTATAGGTGTGAGTGACCACAATTGCAGTGATAAAAATACTTGACATTTATCATAAAGATGCAGTTTTTATAGTACTAAAGAGGATACTAACTAAAACTTCTAAAATTTACACATTCAATTAATAAATTATATGTTATATGAACATCCAAGTTAGGCTGGTCAATCATTTTTATAGTTATGTTTATAAGGGAGGATACCCCCTCAGAGTCAGTATAGGACATACATACCCAGTCACTAAAATCTTAGTACAAAGTAGAGAGATTTATTACATTGAGGGACAAGCAGGGGTTGCAAAGGAAGAGCAGACAGCAAGCAGCAGCAAGTGCAAGAAAAGAAACAGAGGGTGTTTTTGCAGGAGCAAGTTTTTAAGGGGAAAGTGAGAGTCTGTACTAGGGTGAGGTGGTAAATCCTGTTGGACTTGTTAGCCAACTAATTAATTTTGATAGTTGGAACTTGGTGTTTTATCTTAGGACTAAGTCATTGGCTAAATAAGTAAACAGGACTTGCAGGCTAGCTTTAGGAATATAATCTAACAGTTTATCAAGGTAGAGGAATGCTAGAGAAGTGAGTGGGGAGAAAAAGCCTGTCAGCAAACGATTGCCATGCTCAGGACTGCTAGAGCCCTTCTATGTTGCTTTAAAATGTTTTGTCTAATAAGAATTGTTTTATGTATAGGTTGATGGCTTAATATATTTTATGCACATGTTTCCCAGTATACAAAGCTTTATTTAATCCTTTCAGAGAAAATGACCACAACGTAAAGACTGAAACAGGGAAAGCCAAGATATTAGAACAACCCTGAAACAACTTTGACAGTTATTTATATCAATCATAATTTCCAGGCTTTTGCTTCTAACTTTAAAACTCAATTTGATTCATCAAAAGGAACAATTGTTTTGTGTCAGATACTTAGCATAGTTGAATATTTCATAAATAGCCCTGACACTTGGTTTTGGTGCTGACCACTCTGCTTTGGACAACCAATAAGACCCTAAAGCATCATTTCAAAAAATACTTTAACTTATCCTCTCTTTTATTACTGTGTATAACAAAACAGCATGGTCAGAATGGATTGGAAACAAAAAAAATAATTTCTTACAATTTTTGAGACCAGCAATAAAAATCTAGTGGTGCTGTTATTTCCAGGGTCTGACGAGAGCACATATTCAGGTTCCTCTTACTGTTTATATGTCACATGGTAGAGGTAGTGAATGAACTCTTTGGCTTTTCCCTTAAAAGATGACAAGTACCATTGACAAAAGATATATTCCTCTCATGATCAAATTAAATCCCTAAAGATCCACTTAGTGCTATCACCTTGGAAAGTTAGGCTTTTTAGATAGAATTTAAGGGAGGAGGCACACATTTATGATAATAGCATATGGAATATTGTCTTAGGGTTTCACTGCTATGAAGAGATGTCATGACCACAGCAACTCTTGTAAAGGAGAGCATTTGACTGGGGCTGGCTTATAGTTCAAAGCATTATTAGTCCACTAACATCATAGTGGTCCACAGGCAGAAAACCTGTTAGAGAGGGATTCAAGAATTTGACATCCAAATGATAAGGCAGCAGGAAGAGAGAGACATAGCGGGCCTGGCTTGAACATCTGAAACCTCAAAACCCACCTCCCATTGACACACTTCTAACAAGGTCTTACATACTTTACAATCATATCTCCTAATAGTGACAGTTCCTCTGAGCCCTTGGGGGTTATTTTCATTCAAACTATCACATTTCACTCCCTCACCCTCATAGGCCTATATCCACATTGTAATGCAAAAATGGATGTAGTCCAACTTTAAAGGTTCTCATGCTCTATTGCAGTCTCACTACTGTTTAAAAGTCCAAAGTTCAAAGTCTCTTCCAAGACTCATGGCAATCTCTTTATTGTCCTCTGTGACACTAAAATGAAAAAGCAAGTTACATATTCTGAACATACAATGACACAGAATATACATTATTCAAAAAGGAGAGAAAGGGAGCACAGTGAGGAAGTACTGGACCATAACAGACCAAATATGGCAGGGCAAATTCTCAAACGTTTCATCTCCATGACTGATGGCAAAGAGCTCCTTGGATCTCCAACTCCTTTCAGCTTTGTTCACTGTAACACACTTCTCTTTCTTGGGCTGGTTCCACACCCTCTTAGCAGCTGTCCTTGGCAGGTATTCCATTATGGTATCTCTAACATCCTGGGGTCTCCAACAAAATCCAGGTCTAACTTTCACATTTTCAGGCAAAAATGTCTGGGCCTTTATGTAGGGCAATCGCCTAAAACACTCCTAACAGCTTTCCTTAGCCTTGGAGGGAGATTCCACAAGCCATGTCCCACATCCTTGATTCAAAAGCTGAAGCTGCCAACTTCTGCACTTGGTGGGGTGGAACTCGGTCCTCTTGTTTAGATACAATTTAACCGGTTTTCTGTTTTTGATGATTTCCTTCACTGACTAAGCTTTTCTTTAATTCCTTTTTATGGGTTAGAAGCTTCTCTAGGGTTTTGCCTTGAAGTCACTTCCTTTATTCAATTTAGCATCAAGTTTTTCTTTATTTTTTTTTATCTCTTAGAGCACTGGATTTAGCTCCTTTAGATTTCCTGGTGTCCCCTTTCTCCTCAAACTGTACATTTTTTATCTTTCCTTTCTCAGTGTGCTTCTTTTCAATATATGCATGTATAAGAATGGCTTGTAATAACTTCAGGACCTAGCCAATACTAGGATGTCTTGAAACTTCCTCTGCCAATGCCATTAATTCTAAACTCTTCAATTTAGCCTCAGGAAGATTTTTTTTTTTGACAATGGAAGAAAGCAGCTACATTTTCCAACAAAATTTTTCAAAAATAGTCTCTAGGTCACTTACTATTATTCTTCTCATCTCAAACATCTTGAGCAATGCAGTCATAGTCTGTCTGCATTATTCTCAGCGTCACTGTCTTATACATTCCTACTAGTATGGCCCATTAAGCCCCTGTTTAAAACTTGCAACTCTTCTTCCTAGTCTAAAGTCTCAAATATTAACATTCTACCAACAAGTATGTGGTCTGGTCTGTCACAGAAATATTCCCTTTCCCAAAAGAATTAGAGATGTACTGGCACTGCTTTAAAGGATTAAGAAATGTGGACTTGTTGGGGTAGGTATAGCCTTGTTGGAGGAAACATGTCACTGAAGTGGGGGAGCTTTGAGTTTTCAAAAGCTCAAGCCAGACCCAGTAGATCTATTTCCTCTTGCTGACTGCAGATCTGTATGTAAAATCATTAGTTATTAAGTCTACATGCTGACATGGCCCCTGCCATGAGGAAAATGGACTAAACCTCTGATATTGTAAACAAGACTCAATTAAATGTTTTCCACTATAAGAGTTGCCATGTCTTCACAGTATAGAAGACCAACTAAGACATGGACTATTACCAAATATTAATTCTGTTACAAGGCATGAGGTAAACCTCAAATTTATATACAGGAAAACAATAATCCTTATAAAAAGAATTAAAATAGGTCAAAAGGAAAAAATTTTAAACATTACTAGCCTATTTTATACATTAGACTCGATCATCACAATACATGTTTTATATAGATAGGGAAATGACCATAATTTCTGTAATTTTCTGTTTTTCTACAAACTTCAGTTAGATATAGATCAAGTTTTTAAAAGCTTAGAAAGATTATAAAGCATATCCCAAAGAACTAGATTATAATATCAACCTTTGGGTGTTAACAAGAATATTATATTGTGTTAATTTATCCTGTAAAGATTGGACATTCTTCTTCCTCAAAGCACAGAGTCATTGCATTGAAAGTAATTTAATTTGCTTTTATATTTGATGAAGACTATTATGTGGGTGAAAATTAAAACGTCAGAGAAAGTTCTTTCCTATATTAAAAAGTGTGACATTAGCTATAGCCTCATTGGCAAGAATTTATATTCTACAAATGAAATATTTAACTTCCATCATAGATCTACTACAATCACTTTTCATGCACCCATATGATTAGGAGGTGGTGACATTCTTTGAAGAGAACAGTTAGAGTAGAAAGATAAGTTCTCTTAAAATGCAGGGCTAATAAAAAAAGCTACTTAAAATGGTGATTAACAATGCCCCAGTAGAGTTTTTATATGTCCGTGGATGTACTATCTATTGTTAATGTCTGTTCTCCATGAGTACGCAACAGTTAGGAAAAACACAAAACTAACAATTTTAAGTTCTGTAATGCAATACAGTAGAACTGTGAACCTAGCCTTATAAAGGGTTGTGAGTAGTTTGCTTTACCTTAGTGTAGGAAAGTTTTAGAACATTTCAGTAATTGTCACTTATAAATGAAGGCAATGTAAATCACTTCTGTGGGTGACCTACAATTATTCATCTTATTATGTAAATATAGCTGAACCTAATTAGCATGTTTTACTTATAGATTGGATGGCTCTCTATGATATTACTTAATGTGTTCATGCTTGGTTATTCTGAACTCCACTGTTTCACAAGCTGACAGGAGCATAGAGCTATTTGAATACATCAGTAATGTACTGGTGTTCATTAAATGGAGAGAAGGACTCTAAATGAAAAGGTATGGAGTACGAAGACTCCTTCATTGCTGGTGGGATTGCAAGCTGCTACAACCACTCTGGAAATCACTCTGGTGGTTCTTCAAATGCGAAATGTTCTTTAGTACTAAGAAAGTTGTTTGAAAGTGAGTTGGAAGTCTGAAAATTATTCTAAAATTATTTGTCAGGCTCTAATTCATTCTTTCTAAAACAGAGGGAAAAACTCTACTACTCAATCCCTGTGGGGAGACTAGGAAAGCCAGAAACCAGTGGTAATTTTTTACTTCTCTTCCTTCTATTTACTAGCTTCATTTTTGTTCTTCAGACACGTTTGAAAGGAAATGCTTTATGTCTCTTCCCTCCAGAGTGCTAGATATTAGTATGTCTCAATAGTTAAAATATTTAAAAGATGTGTTTCTGCTGAAGAACTTTGCAAACTTTTAAAATAAGCCATAAAATAAACTGTGCACATACAGAATTTACAGGAAAATTTGGAGTTGTTAGGAAGAGAGAGAGATGGCTCAGCACATAGGTGTTTTTTTTCCCCTGAACATTATAACTTTCTGAAGCCACGGTGGAAGAACATGTCTTCTCCAAGGTGTCCTTTGATGTCTACTTAGTTAATTGATTAAAATAAGTAAATACATTTAAACATATTCAAAACTTGGCTATACGTATACTCGCATTCAAATCTCATTTTTGCTATATGTGACATGCAGTTTCTTGGCAAATTAATCATTTGCATCTGAGTCCCTGTATGCCACCGAATGATGGGAGAATAGAATCCTTTTAGAGAACTACTGTGATGACCACCTAACAACATACCAATATTCTCAGTAGGTCTTAATATTGAGCAAATATTGATTATTTCTCCTAGTATACTGTCTTTTCTACAAACAGAATGGATACAGCCTCCCATTGTCTCTTTGAGGCAAAGAGACAATTATTGCTTTTTTTCTCTTTTAAAATTTAGCCTCACACCTTGTTTATGTTATTCTCTAACTGTGGATTAAGCTAAATTGTTAGTTAAATTATGGAATGAGTGCATAGTTCAGTATTAGAAGAGTTGCCTATAATTCATGAGGTCCTGTGGTTAATCCTCACTACTGCCAAAGGTTAATCTACTTGTTTTATCAAACACACAGTAGTTAATTGTACTGATATAAGGCTAATTGTATCAACATAAGAATCAATATAATGAATAAAAATGAGGCAAGATGCATTACTATACCATTAAATTAAAACTATAATGGCTGAATGTGATAATATTTAAAGCAAATTAGTTGAGCCAAAAAATTGAGGTTTCCTGGATGTTTTCTTTCTTTTTGTATTAAAAGTATTTGGTTTTACAAGTCTGAGTAATTTTGTCTGTTACATAGACAGTCATGTTAAGGTTTTATATTTATCATAAAGTGATTAAACTACAAGATGTCTAAATTGCCTTTAATTTTAGAGAATGTGGCTTAACATAATATAATATTATATTTTACCTTTATTCACCCTTACCCATCTTTGTATTTTCACAAAAATTTCACAATACATATAAACACAGAAATTCCATATTCAGGATTATATGTATACAAACACAGTCCATGTTAGAACATAGCAAAGTATGGTAATTTTTCAAATTACAATGCTGTAGTTTTTTGCTTTTTATATCAGTTTTACATACATAAACTATTCAATGTTTATGTATGTGTTGCAGTATCATTCACTGTTACTGATATATGGTGTTTTGTTTATAAATAGACTTGAATTTCATTTCCTGGAAGATAAATTATACATTTAGATCTCCATATATTTAAAATGTATTACTACTAATGAGGCTACACATCTGTATATATTCACAGCCCCATATATTATTATATATTCATATGTGTGTACAATATATGTATATATATATATATATATATATATATATATATATATATGGAGGAAACAAATATTAACACAAAACATATATGTGTAATTGGCATGTTATATGTGTGTGCATTTGAATATAGAGGAGACAAATACACACACTTTATGTTATATATGTGTGGGATTGAGGGAGGCACACAGAATACATATGTGCCTAGGTATGCATGCTAAGGTATGTGGCAGCTTTGTGTATTAGGTTTTCCCCTTTTAGCATTATTAGGTATTTAGTTATCAAACTCTAGTCATCAGACTTGCGTAGCCAGATCTTTACCAGTTGAGACATCTCGTGGCTCTAGATCTCCATCTGTTTTTATATAACTGAAACAAATTATATCTATAACTGATATGTTTGTAACCAATTCTATTTTTAGATAATTCTACATGTTAATTAAAAACACCTTGTTAGCTTAGTTTCAAAAACTTATTTTTATTTATGTATCATGCCTCATTAATTCTTGAAGTTAGGATTTGATTTCCCTCCACATCCCCCAGTAAGTGTAACACCATGAATATTTCCTACCAGTTTTTATTTACTGTATTTTAAAAATCATTTTCGAGGGATAGATTTCCATAAATAGAATTATTGAACAGAAGAGAATAAGTGTTTTGAGGCTCTCTATTACCCAATGCAAATTACTCTCATAAAAGATTGAACTCAAATTTATTTCCCAAGAATTCCACACCAAGATATCATTGCCTATACCCTGCTTATACTTTGATCACTGAGTATTTTTAAAATCAAATATAATGCAAACACTATATTTGACAGTTGTTAGATGGAGCATATTTATTGTTATTTTATTTGCATTAGCAAAATGAGTGATGGCTCATTATGTATCTTCCCCTATTTGCAACATGTGTGTTTATATAATTTTCCAATTTAATCCCACTACATTTTCTGTCTTTAAAGAGGCAGGGTGCTCCACTCTTCAGTGACTCATCTGATCATGCAGATGGTGCCAACCATAAAATGATTTGTTTTCCTGAGCTGAATTGATTATTTTCCTGTGAAAAAAACTCAGAGAAATGAATTCTAAGTGATGTGACTTGTCCAATTCCCAGAAGCATAATGATTTCAGAAGGAAGAGTTATTTTGGGTTATAGATTATTTTGAAAAGCAAATATTTATATAACTCAGAAAAGTCAGTTTTCACATACAAATTTACTCTTCTATGTTATATAAGGAGTCCAGTTGTGAAATTGCCTCATATTTTTTCACTATTGACATTTCAATATCTTTTTATTTCTTTTGAATCCCCTTTTCTGTTTTCTTTAGCACATGCAAACCAACAAACATTGAGCTCAGACCAAATTTCTAAATATATTTACTTGAGGAGTCTTTTTTTTCTCTTCTCAGAAGTGACTAACAGCTGCTTACAAAGCCAGCACATGTGGGCTGTGTCTCTGCATTCCAGCCTTGGCATTCAGCTGAGGTACCCTATTCTTCCTTTATATTTCACAGTGCCTCATTTCTACACTCCATGCAGTTTTTCCTTAATCACACTCAGTGTTTCTGTAGATGTTCATTACCAGAAGGAAGTGTAAAGAACCTTCAGGAGGATTGTATTTTATTATTTTATTGGTGCTTAATTCAAGGTGTGTTAGAGTTACTGACTAACATGACATCTTTTGCTTTTTTTTTTTTTTTTGCTATGCAGTCTATTATTGCAGAACTGTGGGGATGTCTCTGAAGTCAGCATTATGAGGATTTAATGAGATAATGAGGAAGGCTAGTACTTTGCATAAGCAGTCAGGGAGCATGCTTTAAATAGGTAAGATCAACATCATTGAAACCCTGTCAGTACCTTTTATTTGAAAGTCTATATTTTGGCAACAAAAACACATTTTAGAAAGTGAAAATAATAGACAGATAGCTTGTTTTGGAAATAAGGTCATATTATGGCTGCTAGACTAACTGAGCAATTTCTTGTTTTGTGGTTATTTTTCTATATTTATTTGTATCAGCCCCATGACACTGGTTTTTATACAGTGCTAGGCTAAGCTGACAGTGAAGATTGGCAGACATAACCTGGGGACTAAGAGCTAAGAACAGCTGAAGTGTACAGTTCTGCCTTGCCTTGAAGAAGCAGTAACCACCCTCCTTGTCTCTCTGGAGAAAAAGAAGCTGGGATATGCATGTGTATCCATCTATGTGGCTTCACTTCTCTTGCTCACAGACACTGTGCAGAGGCTACAGGTAGATATATTATGCTCTATTTTACGACTTTTCACCTTTTTTCTTGAGAACCTAGAGCTTGCTGGCTTTGGTTAGGCTTGTAAACACAAAGCCCTATTGATCCTTCTACCTCTGTCCTCACTCTCAAGTGCTGTCATGATGGAACTTGGAGTATACCACACAGCTTTTATGTGGGTGCTGAACTCGGAACTCAGGTAAGGTTCAAGAACATAGGCTTCTAAAAAACTGGGCCTTGACCATCAATGGTAGAAAAGATGGTCATACACTTCTAAGAATCCAAATGTCCCTCTTTCTGCCACCATGGACTGGTCTATTTGCCATTTACTACTGTGCTGACACTGCATGGAGCCTGATGCCATGGACTTGTTTTAACAAAAAGAATAAAAATGTTAAGTCAAGTTAAATGTGTCAAACTAGGAGAAACTGAGTAACTGTCTGAAGGTTATAGACGTCTATCCTTAAAGTTTTTCTGCCTCATTAAAACTTAATAAAAATACTTTCAACACATTTAAAAGTGAGCAAGTTGGCTCTGGGAGATTTCAATTTCAAAGAAGAGAGAGACATTTGAATGCATTAGTGGCCAGTAAGCTGTTAACAATTCACAGCTTTCCTGCTTGCCTCTGTCCTTTGCTTCCCACTTTTGTAGAAGTAGCTGGAAGGCTTGTGTATGGTCTAGTCCTGATATCATATTGATGCTAAAACAGTGGTCATGATGAAGCAGGACATACATTACAGGATCATGGAGGAACTTTGATCACATTTTTCTATATGACTTGGAATAAATGTTCTCATAGGAAACGATAAACACAAAACGTAAAGTTTGTTTGGACATTTTTGCCTTGATTCAGCTTCAAGAACACTGTATCTGAGGCTACTTTCTGACTTATTGTTTCTCATTGCTTTAGGAAGTTGGCCTTGTGGGGACCAAGTTACCAAATATCACTCAAATTTTCTCTATAGGGGCTACTCCCTGGCTATGTGGTAGCTGGGCTGCAGAGAACTTGCCTAACAATTATACAATGGAAACAGTAGCTACTTGAACATACAAAGGCCAGAGCCAGCATATAATTCAAGGTCCAGTCTTCTCACTAATGATTTAAGGGTTAAGTATCTGTCCCTGGGTCTTACCTTTTTAAGAGACAACTTCACTTACTAGCAAATCATTATTGCTCTTACTCTCAGAGCATCTCTGAGGTCTGACTATGTCAGTTCCAGAATTCTTTGTGGATGTGACTCAGGCTTACTGCTGTGATGGGATTGTACTGTTCTCTCTTAGCCCCATTCTGTATTTTCCCCATGATAATTCCAATAGAAGGAACAGCTGCACCTCCATGGCAGGCTAGAAATACCAGCCCTAATCAAGAAAACAAGTGTAGGCAAGTATCATTTAAGGAAACTTCATCTCGAAGCTTTCCAACTTTCTTCCACAGACTTCTCTAAACATGTTTAGATGTGTTTTCATATTTGCTACAAAATAAGTGAAGAAAAAAATACGCAAAGGTGTTGGCCACAAAGGGGAGGGGCCTCACCTCACAGGAGTTGAGTCTCTTGATCTTGAATTCCTTAGACTTAAGAAATGTGGACACAGTTGTGTTATTCATAAACAACTTAGTGTAAAGTATAAAAATAAAGAATAAAGTACTTAGTGTACTTTATTTACTGGTTTGAACAGGTTGGGACCAATTTTAGCTTTTATGTTTGTATGAATATTCATTCACCCCATACTTGTGCACAAGAAGGTTGTCCCAGAATCACAAAAGAATATGAAGCTTGATTTTGACCATCATGGTTTAGGAAGCATTGAGTGCTGTGGGTCAGGAAAACTTTTACTAACTGTGATTCCAAAGTAGAGGCAGTTTTATCAGAGAACATAAATACTAGTTTCTTTAAAAAAATTCTATGCTAACATGTGCTAGAAGCTATTTAAGACACCCAACAAATTTTTATTGGGCATAATATTTAGGTATTACAAACAGTCTTAGAAGCAGTATTTGTGTCAAAGTAATCTAATTTAGAAATAGGAATTTTTAATTATTTATAGATTAGATAAACAGAATTTGAGCCTATTTTTCTGAGGTAATATGCACCTTTGTGAAGTACATTTAAAATTCTACAAAATAATGAGCTATGTGGAGTATAATTTGTCACTGACTACATAAATCAGAAAGCAATATGTTGGCAGTTTCCAAACTGCATACCTTATTTCTAGGTATGCTCCTATTTTATATTTCCTATATCATAGTTCACTAACAAAAAATACAAAGATATTTGTCAAAAGCATTACCATAACAACTTTAGTAGAACAAAAGCCTATGAATAAAATTTTTTGAGAAGTACTTCAGTTATATTATTTTGGAGAAGATATTGTTATTCATTTAATTATATTGAAAAAAGAAAATAAAACACAAAGGTGTCAAGTATATACATCTGTAGTGCTTGTTAGTGAATTAAGTAATTAATTCAAACTTGCATAATTTTAATTTTGCTAAGTTGAACAGAACAGTTAAATCTAAATATTTCACTCAATTTAAAATTTATGCTTTTTGCACTTTAGTGAAGAAAAATGTTTTAAGAAGCATTTTATAGCAAGTTCATTTCCAAGTAGATAAAACTGAACACATCTAACCCTGTCGTATTTCCTCTCATGTGCTTGAAATTTAAGGATGGTTTTGGTACCAACTCTTATCTCTCACTAGAACACCACATAGCTCTAACAAGTAATTTTGCTCCCTATTTAATGAAAGTGACATAGTACAAAAAAAATTTCAAGAAATACTTATTTGGTTTTGATGTAATGCTTTATTCAGAAGATATGTTGGTTTTGTTTGGACTTTCTTAACTTGGAATCCTCTATTCTTTCAGATAAGTATTCTGTTTGTTGTGAGTTTTTTGGTTTCTAAACATACAAGTTGCTTCTGTAAGTCATACCAATTTATATTAGAGGACCTTGTGGAAAAGGTTATTGCAGGCAAAGAGAAAGATGAAATCAGCTTAAACTACCCATTTTCATATTTTTGGTGAACCTTGGTTCTTAGCTATCCATAATTACACAAATGGATATATTCATGGTTGGGGAAATGAGACCAAATTCAAGCCATGAAAATGGACTTAGAAGAAAGTACATTTTTAAGTTCCATTTGAGGCAGTCCCAAATTGAATGAAATGACTTATTTAAGATACATTGAACAGGCCATAAAAATTTTGATTCAGTGTTATGCTAAAGGTCACATTGAATGTCAGCAAGGAATCAGTAAGCGGAGAGCAAGATGACTGAGCTTGAAGTGGGGATTAGCAGAAATAGCCAAGATCCAGTCAGCTTTTTTAACAGAACCTAGATCTACATGCAAAAACCCACGCAAACAGCCTTTCCTGTAGAGCAATTCATGTAGCGATTGAAGTTGTTAAACTGTATGCAAATATAGGGCCAATTCAAAAGAAGAAATATCTATCCAGCTCACTTAAAGCCTGTGTGTGGTCTGGGTAGTCCAATGGTGGTTATCACAGAACTGCAAGACTTAAAACTTGGTCGTTAAATCCAGGAGACTTGATGTCTCAGAAGTTTCAATCTGGTGCTGGAGATCTGGGGTATTCCTAGAGAGTCTGCTGCTCTTCTGCATACTCTGTATTGCTGAAGAAATATGGAATGATTCAGCAACAGGGTCCATTAACTGAACAGTGAAACTGAGGGCAGGCAGGCAAAGGCAAAGTTTCTCTTTCCTATGTGTTTTTATCTGGAATGTCACAAGAAGATATGGCCCAAATCAGGAAGAGTCTACTTTGAATATTATGATGAAATTTCCTCACAGTAGTGTACAGACACACTCCCTGTGCTTTTGATTCCAGATGCAGTTGACAACTAAGGTTGGTCATTATGTCGGGGAAGGTCATCTTTTCCTTGACCATTTACTGTTTCTTTCTCTGCTTCTTTGCCTCCAGGATGGGAACTGCTGTGTTCTGCTATGCTCTCCCATGATGTATGAATGTTTCTGGAACCATAATCTAAAACATATCTCCCCTTCCTTACAGTTTCCTTTAATGTATTAGTCACCCTAGCAATAGGAAATTAGTGAAATTTTAAGGCCATATATTTGCAATCAATAGTTTCTACTTAAGAAGAAGAATATTAAATGATGAAATAAAGAGATATAGCAGGACATATAGTTAATCAGGACTGGTAGGTCTAATCTATAAATTAGCTACTGGAGAGGCTAAGACAAGAGCTACAAATTCAGTATTTGCTTGAACTTCAAAGTGAGTTCAAGTTTGTCTATGTGACTTACTGAAATTCTGAATCTAAAATAAATCAGCGCATGTAGCTTAGTTTTACACTACTGGCTTAGAATGTATGAGAATGTGGACTTCATCACAGCCACCATTAAGATATTATGAAAATATCTGCTTATTTATGTATATATTGTTAAAATACTATTAAGTATTACAATATTTTGGACATGGTATCTCTGAAATTTCATGTCATGTATCTTAACAATTAATATATCTAAAAGTAGGATTTCTATGTAAGCTTTTTATAATACATGAATGGAATAATAATTCTAGGATATGTATTGTAAAATCCAAATTTTGAAAATTGAAAAAAAAAAGTCTTCAAATTTAGACATGGCCAACTTGTGGTTTGTTGGCCATTTGAAGCCAAGAACAGCTCTAATAAAATAAAATACATAAACTGTTTTAATATTACACATTTTCAATTATTTTTAAATTGATTATAGTAGTTGAAATAATTATTAAGTTTCTTTCATATAGTATCCATTTTGATTTTCTTATTTCCCCTCCCTAACCTTTCCTATTCTTCTATCTTCCCTACTTATCAAATCATATTCTCTTTCTTCTTCCCCTTTTTTCTCTCAAAAACCCATGAAAATAAAAACATACATAAAAAGAACTATGAAAATTAAAACAAACAAAAACTAATAAGAAAGAAAAATACCCAATCAAACCGAAGAAAAGGACCACAAAGTCATGGCATCTGTTTTGTGTTGAATAACTCTTCTAGGGCATGGAGCCTGGCTTCATAGTGGTTGAGAGACATGCTGTGTGTGTGCTGGAAACTGAACCCATGACCTTTGCAAGAACAGTGAGTGCTCTTAATTGCTTAACCATCTTCCAGTTAATTTTAAAAATATACATCTGCCTTTGAAACAGTGCTCTTCATTATCACCCAAGTAATTTTTTTTTTAGATTTGCCTTCATTTTATGTAAGGAACAGTTGATTTAATTTAGGAATCTGTCCTTTTTTTTTTTTTCTTTGTATTTCAGTATTGCATGAAAGAAAACTCTAGGCACAACTGTGTCAGTGAGAACAATGTAAATATCACATGGACCCTCTTAGATTTCAATTTATGGTCTGTTTTCTACTTGGTCCAGATTTGTAACATTCCCTCTAACAATATACTCTAAAATAATAGCATAATTTAATATTTTACATTAAACTGTTTGTAAATTTATATCAAACAGAAAATTTAGGAAAAAGTGATTCTTTATGTACAAATTTTAACTTAATACTTATAGGGTTTTTTTTCTTTTATTACCTGTAAAAGAGCATGAAATGTTCCAGTATTTTTCTAATTTTAATTTGTATATGCTCAAATAATTCGTACAATATAGAAAAAATTGTAAAGAAAACTATCATATCATTATAAAGCACAAACTTTTGTGGTTATTTTAAAATTTTGTTTTGAATGTGTGTGTGGTGGTATTGTATGTATTTCTGTGAAAGTATCTCACAGTGTAGACCAGGTTCAATTGTCAAACTCATGATTCTCTTTATACAGGTTAAGGTTTATACAAAATCAAGGGTTTTTGTTGTTGTTATTGTTGTTGATGATGTTATTGTCTACAGCATTTCTTCTTAGATTTCAATACAACAAATACCCAATAATTTTATTCTTGGAAAATCTCTCCCCCCTTTTCTTAACATTGTGGAGAAGGAAGTATTTGAGTCAGCATAACCTACTCAGTTTGTTCCTTTCCTACACTCACACTGATAGTAATTAGATGACCACTGGAAATGACAACTAATGGTGTCTACTACCAAACAGAATATGATCTTTTGTGTGATTCACAAAATTTGAGGATAAGTCAGGAAATGAAAAAAAATATAAAAGGAGAAAGAACTAATGAAATTATTAAATTATATAGTTAAAGAAACTATACATACAATTCTACTTTCTCAATCCATGTATCTTCTTGTGAGTTTTATTGTTCCATAAGTAGGTTAGTTTTTTTATTATTTAGATTTAAAACGATTCTGTCTTAGATACTTAATGCTTTAAAAATTAATTAACCTTTTATTTCCTTTTATTGTTATAGATGAATATGTGTTAGGAGCCTCGGTGAGCGTGACAACATTTGCCTTTACAAGATGGCGCGGACATCCTGTGCTCCCACAAGTAAACAACTAACTGCGCAGGTGCAAAAGGCAAAAGCACGCCAAAGTCACTGCCCATCCCGGGGAGTAATATGGGTAATGAGTGAACAGCCAATCAGAAGTGAACACGCCACTCTAGGGTGCATATAGCAGTGCCTTTCCTGGGCTTGGTGTCTTCCGCTTCTGCTAATACAAGAATAAAGTCTCGTTGTAGTAACCTCGAACACTGCCTCACGTGTCTCTTTCATGGGCGAAGGGGACTCGAAGGGGCCCGGAATAAATATGTGTGTTTATTATTGTATTTTACCATAATGTATGATAAAGACAATTAAATATGCCATGTATAAAATTCATTTCTCTTATTCAAACTTAAATACTGTGGTATATTGCCAGGTTGAAACATAGTAAAATATTAAAAAAAACTTCAATTGCAAGATAACTAAAAATACCAATCTCTCATCAATTTAGTGAAATAAGAGAACAAAAGATAGAACACAGAACAATAGTTAGAACAAGACACAGAGATGATTTACTGTAAACAGTCCATCAAAAAGACAGCAAATAGTCTAAACATTTCAATGGTAGAACGTAAATGCCTTGTATATCTGTAATAGAGATGTTATTCCATTTAGTCTATTTTTAAAAGATTAAACTAATCATTGTTCTTAGAAATAAATTTATATTTTGCCTCTAAGCCAATAAAAACAATTAAAACAATGAAAAAGCAAAGCATGTTGCAATGTAGTGATTTGATATTCTATTTTATATTACATATCTGTTTTCTTTTTATATGGGAACACTGTTTCAAGGTTGTACTCTATAGTGCTGATTTAATACTGATCATTAAAACTTTTAATCCTAAAGCATATTTATGGAGTCCCATATTTCAGAATTCTGAAGGGCAAGGATTATATAATGTTTATGTCCAAAATATTTGAAAAATATCTTTAATGTTGAATTCCAAAATGACTTACCCTCTATACCAATTTAGACACACACACACACACACACACACACACACACACACACTTTCAAAATAAAGTTATGTAAAACAGTAATCATTATTATTTCCAAAGACCTCTAGCTAGGTAGGGCTTAAGTCATAGACTCTAAGTGAGAGCTCTGAAGTGGACATAGTAGTAAGATGACACTTAATGACTTCTTGCTATTCCCACAGATTGTCTTATAATAGATGGCACAAAAGATTTACAATTCTATGATGATGAACAAAAGTTATTTCCTAAAGAAAATTTGTCAAGTAAATGTTTGCATTCAATTTTCTATATTCAAGAAGAAACTACTTCATTTGGATATACAAACATTTTCTTTTCATTTTTTTTTTGACTTGTTATGTTAGGTCTTTAATTCTTAACATTTCTTTTTTATTGAATATTTTATTTATTTGCATTTCAAATGTTTTCCCATTTCCCAGTTTCCCCTCTGGAATCTCCCTATCCCATCCTCCCTCCCCTGCTTCTATGAGGATGCTCCCCCACCCCACTCACTCCTGCCTCCTTGTTCTGGCTCTCTCCTACACTGGTGAATGTAGACTTCCGAAGACCAAAGACTTTCCTTCCCAATGATGTCCAACAAGGCCATCCTCTGCTTATATATGCAGCTGGAGCCATGGGACACTCCATGTATATTCTTTGGTTGGTGGTGTAGTTCCTGGGAGCTCTGGGGGGGCGGGGGGGAGTCTAGTGGGTTGATATTGTTGTTTTTGCTATGGGTTGCAAACTCCTTCAACTCCTTCAGTTTTTTCTCTAACTCCTCCATTGGAGACCCCATGCTCAGTCCAATGGTTGGCTGCAAGCATAGGCCTCTGTATTTGCCAGGCTCTAAAAGAGGCTCTCAGAAGACAGCTATATCAGGCTCCGGTCAGCACGAGCTTCTTGGCATTCACAATTGTCTGGGTTTGGTGTCTGTATATTGGATGGAGCCCCAGGTAGAGTAGTCTCTATATGGTCTTTTTTTCTGTCTCTGCTTCACACTTTGTCATTATATTTGCTCCCATGAGTATTTTGTTCCCCCTTCTAAGAAGGACTGAAGTGCCCACATTTTGGTCTTCCTTCTTGAACTTCATGTGGTCTGTGAATTGTATCTTGGGTATTCCAAGATTTTAGGCTAATATCTACTTATCAATGAGTGCATACCCTGTGTGTTCTTTTGTGACTAAGTTACCTCACTCAGGATATTTTCTAGTTCCATACATTTGCCTAAGTAGTTCATAAATTCATTGCTATTAATAGTTGAGTAGAACTTCACTGTGTAAAAGTACCTCATTATCTGTATCCATTCCTTTATTGAAGGACATTTGGGTTTTTTCCAGTTTCTGGCTACTATAAATAAAACAGCTATGAACATAGTGGAACATGTGTCCTTGTTATATGTTGGAACATTTCTTGGGTATATGCCCAGGACTGGCATAGCTGGGTCCTCAGGTAGTACCGTGTCCAATTTTCTGAGGAATCACCAGACTGATTTCCAGAGTGGTTGCACCAACATACAATTACAGAAACAATTGAGGAGTGTTCTTTTTTTTCCATATCCTTGCCAGCATCTGCTGCCACCTGAGTTTTTGATCTTAGCTATTCTAATTGGTATAAGGTGGAATCTAAGGGTTGTTTTGACTTGTATTTCCCTGATGACTAAGGATATTCAACATTTCTTTAGGTGCTTCTTGCTATTCAGGTATTCTTAAGTTGAAAATTCTTTTTTTTTTTTTTTTTTTTTTTTTTTTTTTTTTTTTTTTTTTAGTGCTGTACCCCATTTTTAATAGGGTTATTTGGTTCTCTGGAGTCAAACTTCTTGAGTTATTTGTATATATTGGATATTATATTAGCCCTCTATTGAATGTGGAATTGGTAAAGATCTTTTCCCAATCTGTTGGTTGCCATTTTGTCCTATTGACAAAGTTTCTTACAGAAACTTACAGAAACTTGGTGATTTTTTGTTTTTCAGTTAGTAAGCTGTTTTTTTTATTAGATATTTTATTTACACTTCAGATGGCATCCCCTATCCCCATTCCCCCACCACCACCCTTAGGAAACCCCTATCCCATGCCCCCTTTTCCTTTTTGCATTTATACATTTTTTTAAAAAATAATGTTAATCATAGGCTTTATAAGTTTGGAATTGTTCAATCAGAGGTGTAACCCACTATCCGACCTAGATATAACAACTATCTTTGACTGGTGGAGATACATGAATATCTGCCTCCCTGTCTCCCCCCTCTTTCTCTCTTTCATCACCTAGCTTCTCCTCTCCTTCTTCTTCTCCTCTTTTTACTCCTTTTCTTCCTCTCTGTACTCCTCCTACCTTAGCTCCTCCTACACATCACCCTTCCTGTTAAAATGAAATTTTCTCTCAAAATACAATTAGAGCATAATTATGTCAATTTGTACCAGTGAGGTACAGGATAGTCCTAATACCCAGTCCATCCTTTTGTTGACTAACCAGCTCCTCTGTCATCTATTCTAACTAAAACATTTAGTTCTGAACCTGGCTTTAGGATGAATGTCAGCTGATGACCATCCACTCAAATCTTTTCTCTTAAGGTCAATAGCTATATGTTTTCAACCCCATCAGAAATCCAGAATGATAAGATTCCTATATTGAATTCTAAGAAGAAATTGAGCATCCTTGGAGTTACTCCAGTTGTGGTGAGACAGCCACTAGGCAAGAATTGCCACTTTCCTTCTACAGACAAATTACTGTCCAGAAAAGGACACCCTTGCAGAATAGTCGACTGATTATATCTGCCTAGACAGAGTAATCAGCCCTTAATAATTCTGCAGCACTAAGGTCTGTCAGATGATCCTGGGCCAGAAGACAGAAGAACAGATGCTCCAACGTTTTGAAGTAGAGCGAGTGTCCAGGTGTTCAGAGGTCTCTATAAATTGGCTAAGTTTTAGAAACTATGATTTGTGCTTCCCAAAATTATAGTTAACTCAGAAACTTTGCGATTTTATGAGGTCCTATTTGTCAATTCTTGATCTCAGAGCATAAGCTTTGTTCTGTTCAGGAAAATTTCCCCTGTGTTCATGTGTTTGAGGCTCTTCCCCACTCTCTCTTCTATTAGTTAAAGTGTATCTGGATTTATGTGGATGTCTGTGATGCACTTGGATTTGACCTTTGTACAAGGATTTAAGAATGATTAGATTTGCATTCTTCTACATGTTGACCACCAGTTGGACCAGCACCATTTGTTGAACATGCTTTCCTTTTTCTACTGGATGGTTTAGCTCCTTTGTCAAAGATCAAATGACCATAGATGTGTGGTTTCATTTCTGGGTCTTCAATTCTGTTCTATTGATCTACCTTCTTGTCTCTGTACCAATAGCATGCAGTTTTTATCGCTATTGCTTTGTAGTACAGCTTGAGATCAGGGACGGTGATTCCCCAGAAGTTCTTTTATTGTTGAGAATAGTTTTTGCTATTCTGTTTTTTTTTTGTTGTTGTTGTTATTCCAAATGAATTTGCATATTGCTTTTTCTAACTCTATAAAGAATTGATTTGGAATTTTGATGGGGATTGCATTGAATCTGTAAATTGCTTTTGGCAAGATGGCCATTTTTACTATATTAATCCTGCCAATCCATGAGCATGGGAGTTCTTTCCATCTTCTGAGATCTTTAATTTCTTTCTTCAGAAACTTGAAGTTCTTGTCGTACAGATCTTTCACTGGATTGGTTAGGGTCACATTAAGGTATTTAATATTATTTGTGACTATTGTGAAAGGTGTTGTTTACCTAATTTTTTTCTCAGCCTGTTTATCTTCTTAGTAGAGGAAGGCTAATGATTTGTTTGAGTTAATCTTATATCCAGCCACTTTGCTGAAGCTATTTATCAGGTTTAGCAGTTCTCTGGTGGAAATTTTGGGGTCACTTAAGTATACTATAATATAATCTACAAATATTGATAGTTTGATTTCTTCTTTTCCAATTTGTATCCCTTTGACTTTTTTTGTTGTCTAATTGCTCTAGCTAGGACTTCCAGTACTGTATTGAATAGGTAGAGAGAAAGTGGGCAGCCTTGTCTAGTCCCTGATTTTAGTGTGATTGCTTCAAGTTTCTCTCCATTTAGTTTGATTTTGGCAAGTGGTTTGCTGTACATTGCTTTTATTATGTTTAGGTATGGGCCTTGAATTCCTGATCTTTCCAAGACTTTTATCATGAAGGGGTGTTGAATTTTGTCAAATGTTTTCTCAGCATCTAGTGAAATGATCATGTCATTTTTTCTTTGAGTTTGTTTATATAGTGAAGTACATTTCTGGATTTACATTTCATTGAACCATCTCTGCATCCCTGGGATGAAGTCTACTTGATCATGATGGATGATTATTTTGATGTGTTTTTGGATTCCATTTGCGAGAATTTTATTGATTATTTTAGCATTGATATTCGTAAGTGAAATTGGTCTGAAGTTTTCTTTCTTTGTTGGATCTTTGTGTAGTTTAGGTATAACCATAATTGTGGCTTCATAGAATGAATTGGGTATTATGTCTTCTGTTTCTATTTTGTGGAATAGTTTGAAAGTTTGAAGAGTATCATTATTAGGTCTTCTTTTAAAGTGTGATAGAATTCTGCACTAAAGCCCTCAGGTTTGGGGTTTTTTTTTTTGGGGGGGGGAGACTTTTAAACTACTTCTACTATGATAGACAACATCGTAGCTATGCTAACCTAAGACAAAAATCCAAGTGCAGGAGGTGTATGTGGAAGAATCGATCATTTCTATGAATGATATAAAGAATATATCATTTCTACCATGGCATATACTTCCAAGTGCATAGACTTATTTGACTCAGACAGATTGTAACTGCTGAAATGTTCTGTTATATAGATTTCCTCCTATTTGTGGCATTGCTGAAATAAATAGCCAATTCTTTAGTAACCTGTGCTCCGTATCAACTGATTGAATTATGTACAAATTATATACAAAGATATTGAATTATATACAAAGATAATCTACTTTTGTGTTATTTTGATTTCTAGTTGTCTTACTAAAGTTTACTCACTAAGCTTGCTGAAATTTCAGTTACCTAGACACAAAAAATGGCAGCATGAAGTCTGTCATTCACTGGTAGCACACTCTGCAGGAGTCATTGAGAAGCTCCAAGGAAAAGGAAGCCCATCTGCTGCATCCCTGCTCAAAGTGATTATTACCGTGACATTTTCAGATTTCATAGTACAAAGAACTTAGACAGATTTTACACAAAGTTTCTAAGATGTGTTGCATGCAGGTTTAAAATTTAATCTTGAAGCTTTGGAGAAAGTGAGGGGAAATTTTGAGGGAATTTTAAGAACATTTATTAATACCAATATATTTAGAGTTGCTTTCCATATTAATATCCCTCAATTAATTGTGAATGAATTTCACAGGATGAATAGAGTTACTTGTACAATATTTTACCCAGATGATATTTCTTTGCTCTCTAGTGAAATAAAATATAAAATATTTACAATATAATATATTTATCAAAGTATATTCTTTCAATTAACTTCATATACTTGTTTTTACCTTTTCAAAGAGTCTATGATAAAGTATAAAAGAGTTTATATAGTTTATGGTTGTTGATTTTAAATGACATTATTCCATAATAGCTGAAATAATTATGATTATTTCTGATACAGCTAATGGATGGATTATTTTCCTCTTTTTAAAAATATTTAATGAAAAAGTCTCACACGATATTGCATACTCTTTTCTAATCACTCTTTTAAACAATTTATCAAACAAAGGAGTCATTAGGTAACCCGGACCAGTCTTGGATAGTCATTTTTAAATTCTGACTTTTTGGAGATTTAACATACAGAAATATTACAAATTGACCTATTTTTTAAACAAAAACTCCTGTGTTTATTTATCTATAAAACTTATTATAACAAACTAAAATAATCTTCATTATGTTTTTTATTCTCTTCTGCATCTATTTCAAGTCCTTATAAACTTATTATTAATGCCTTTGCATCTGTATCTTAAATGAATTTTCTTGTCTATTTTATCTTCTCTTTATTTAAAAGCACACACACACACACACACACACACACACACACACACACACACACAGAGAGAGAGAGAGAGAGAGAGAGAGAGAGAGAGAGAGAGAGAGAGAGAGAGAGAGAGTTTTGAATGTGCTTGTGTTGTGATCAGAAAGATAGCAAGTGGACATTTTCTAAATATTCTAATGGCTACCTGCTTGCCTGAATCTTCAAGTGGGGAAATGCATGAGCTGTTTTCTTTGTCATGCTCTCAGAAACTCAGGGTGCTCACAGATGCTGGTTTTGCTCTTTCTTTCCTTTTGCTTTTGCTCAGTGCTTCTGAGCAGGAATCAAGTTTCTTCTGTTTGCTTGTGCAATGCTGCTTTTCTCTCATACAATGAGGGAAAACATTGGGGAAACTGTTTTACTAGACTAGTTTACTTAGATCCAGACAAAATCTGGTTTGTTTTATTTTTTTCAAATCTAAAAAGACAAGATCATCATCGTCATTGTCGTTTTCTCCCCCTCCTCCTCCTTTTTCTCCTCCTCCTCCTCCTCTTCCTCCTCCTCCTCCTCCTCCTCCTCCTCCTCTTCCTTCTTTTTACATTTATCCTTTTACTGATCTAACTACCCAATCTGGCTCTCCAGTGCTGTGCTGTGAGCATTTTTTACCTCTAAATAAAAATTCCTAATTTAAACTACTTTAAGAGACCATTTGCTCAGCATCGTGATTACTTACCCTTCGTTGTTATTTGCTGTTTGAAGAGGAGCTGTGCTACACAGGATTGAAATTGACCCTGAGCTTATGGAAAGTTAGAACTGAAAGAACGCTGCTCTTACTTCCCCTTTGACTTTGGCTCATCAGTTCTTCACTTGGTCAATATACATTTTGTGTACACTCAGCCGTACACTCAGCCGTACCCCTGACAATTTATCTAATTTTGATCTTCCTGCATCCTCTTGCATTGGGCCCTAAGGTCTATGATTTCTAACTATTGATGTTTCTAGTTTTAAAACATACTTCACAAAGCCAAACTGACATGTATCTTAGACGAAGCATCCACAGAAAGGGCCTTGGCAGTTTCTTTTTGACTTTAGAGATAAATGAAGTAATAATATTCATAAGCCATTTTTGAAAAAAAAAAACTATTTCTGAAATTTAAGTTCTGTTTTGGAAACCACTATACGAGTAGCCACCAAAGAGCTACATTAAATAAAGTTTGCAAATTTCAATAATGTTTTTTGGCGTTTAAGTCAGTTTTTATAGTTCTGAGACAGGGACTTACATGGCTGTGTTTGCATGTACATAAGTATTTGCTTATTGAGTGTAAAGTATTTCAGTAATGCAGGGTCTCAGATGAGTTTTAGCAAAGGGGTCTTCTGAATAGTCCTGCCAGATAATCCAGTGTGTTTAATCTCTCATTTCTTCACAGAGCTTTTCCCCCATTTTCTTAGAAACTAAATTATTTGCAGCATTCCTGAAGATGACATTGGAGGTTAACCTCTGTACTCTTCATGCATGCATGCATAGGGGTACATATACTCGTACACTAGCACCTGTGCGCACACACACACACACACACACACACACACACACACACACACACACGTAAAAGAAGGAAAAAAGAAGGCATTTCTATTTCTTTCCTCTTTTGTGCTACTGTATTATTAGTTGGAGTTCTCCAGAGAAAGAAAGCCATTAGGTGTAGAAGTGAGATGGATCATAAGCACTGGATTGCAGCCCATAGTAGTTGAGCTTCTGCAAATAATACCCGATTCCTAAGAAAGACGGCCAGGTGATTCAAGTAACTGAGATTCAGAAAGTGAATGCTACAAACTGTAGATCAGGACTGAAGACCAGAGAACCAAGAAACCTACCGTGTGCTGTTGATGTGGGGATGTTTAATTATGTTATACCAGGAGTGATTCCTAAAACACTTCTGACCATTTTCTAGTTTGTTTTCATATTCATTAACTGTTCCTGTGTATATTACAAGTGTTATGCCCGGTTCACAAGAACCCCAGGAGACTGCCAGGGACCACAATGCAAATGCAAGCACACCAGAGTCTGTTTATGAGTTCGAACCTGAAACACAACTCTTCCTGCTCAACAGGTTAGAAATGCAATACACGGCTCTAGGGGTTTATATAGGGGAAATGCAGAAGCTGGGACTTTTGAGCCTTGGCATTACATGATTGGGTAAGGGGTATAGAAATGCTATCCTTCAAACTGATAATATTTGTTCAGACAGCAAGGAGGATCCATACATCTGGAAAGGGACCTTTTGACCTGAAAAGAAATAACTCGTCCTGTTATTGGTGATCTGTGCATTCTTTCTTGTTACAATCTGCCCACAGCTGTTATGTCTCTTTTCAACTGCCAGGAAAGCTTGGTTGTCTCTTTCCCATAGTTTCAGGGTATGTATGGGGGTGTGTGTCTTATCACCTCAAAAACATTCATTTTTCTGCTTTCTCCAAGGACAAGAGGCAACTGTGAGGGAGGGAGGAAGTGTTGGCTATGCGGGTGCTGGCCTTGGCTTGCACCAAAGGGAATGCTGGCTGCTTTCTGTCTCAACAGAGAGAGAGAGAGAGAGAGAGAGAGAGAGAGAGAGAGAGAGAGAATCTCAACTTATTTGGCCCATCACACAGGAAGTAATAGTGGGTGGAGAGATGGCTTTCCAATAGTGGTTAACAGCATTTACAGCACTCCAAGAATACCCAAAATTGGTTTCCAGCACTCATGTAAGGTGACTCAGAATCCTCTTTAACTCAAGCTCCAGATTCTGACACATTCATTCATCTGGACTTTTTACGTACCTACATTTACAATTGTATATACCTTATCTGACACATACACACACACACACACACACACACACACACACAAATAAAATGAAAATTTTAAAGCAATGAGGAAGAAATAAAAGTATGCATCAGATGCTATAAAAATCATAAAACTGTTAATATCTTGACACTTAAAACACAGTAAATGTTATTAAGTAGTAATATCATGGACATCCTTACATACTACATTATTTCTTGGTGGATCACCAAAATAACATTTGGAGAATATCCAGCTAGTTCATCCGTAGAACCACTGCAACTGTTCCAAGTAAAAAACAAACAGTATGTTGTCTTTTCTTATTTTCTACAGTTGTTGCAGATAAAATAGTTCTGCATGATAATAAGTATATTATGTGAAAAGAACAGACTTAAAATGGTATTTACTTTATAATTCTAGTTTTATACATTTTTATACAATTCAAACTAAGAAGTAATTCAAACTAATTTATACTAACAAAATTCGGGTTATGGAGAGGTATGTGGAAGTCACAAATAAAAACTTATTTAGGAAATTTTGGAGTATAGGCATCTTCAGCATTTTAATTAAATTGATACACTTATACAAAATTATGTCAAATAGTTTAAAATAAATATGTGAGTTTTTTATGCAACATGCAGAAAAATATCTGCTAAGTTTCTAAAGTCATCTCAAAATTAACAGGTTTTCAAAACTTTCAGGTTCTACTAGGTTTACTACTAGTAAACCTAGTAGAACCTGAAAGCATAATTAGGGTCTTTATGACTACTCTGTCATCAATGTCTTAAACCAATAAAATAATTATAAAGGTTGAATATCAATGAATCTTTATTTTTAGTATACAATAATTATCTTAGCGCATTAATTTAATTTAGTTTAATTATTTATTTAATTTAATTTTCAATTAATTATCTTAGTGGATTAATTAGTTGTTCGAATCATTTTCTTATACTAGTAAGACATTAAAATAACACAAAAATTGGGGACTTCCGGTCTGGGCATGAGCACTGAGCAGATCACCAGCAGCAGCTCTGCACCCAACCTCACAAAACCCAGAGGTGGCAGGGCTCCCAGGAGCTCTTACCTGGGCAGTATCTCAGGTAAGGAAACAGCAACACTTGCCCCAAACAAGGAGTAACCAGGACACACAGGGACCCAGGAATTCACTCCTGGCCTGGAGCACTGGTACTTTCCAGTCTGGCCCAAGTGCTCAGCAGATCCTGGGAGATAGCTCTGCACCCAATTTCACAGAACCCAGAGGAAGCCGGGCTCTCAGGAGCTCTAATCCGAGCAGTGTCTTAGGTAAGGAGGCAGCAACACTCACACCAAACGGAGTAACTGGGATCTACTGGGACCCAGGAATTCACTCCTGGGTGGGAGCACCTGTTCCTTCCGGTCTGGGCCCAAGCACAGAGCAGATCCCAGGAGGCAGCTCTGCAACTAACCTCACAAAACCCAGAGGTGGCAGGGCTCCCAGGAGCTCTAACCTGGGCAGTATCTCAGGTCAGGAGACAGCAATATTCTACTCAAACAGGGAGTAACCAGGACCCACGGGGACCCAGGAATTCACTCCTGGCCCAGAGCACTGGTTCCTTCCTGCCTCCACCTGAGCACTGAGCAGATCTTGGGCCTCAGCTTTAACCCCAGCAGCAACACCCATCCCAAACAGTTCTGACACAACCAAGATAATAGGAAAGACAAGGCTCCAGTCAGAGACAGCTCAGGTAGCACCAAGGAGATCTAGATGGCAAAAGGCAAGCACAAGAACACAAGCATCAGCAACCCAGAGTACTCTGCTTCATCAGAACCTAGTTTTCCCACATTAGAAAGTCCTGAATTACCCATATCACCAGAAAAGCAAGAGTCAGATCTAAAATCACTCCTAATGACAATGATAGAGAACTTTAAGAAGGACATAAATAACACCCTCAAAGAAATTGTGGAGGACACAGATAAACAGGTAGAAGCCCTTAAAGAGGAAACACAAAAATCCCTTAAAGAATTACAAGAGAACACAACCAAACAGGTGAAGGAATTGAACAAAACCATCTAGGACATAAAAATGGAAGTAGAAACAATCAAGAAATCACAAAAGGAGACTACCAGGGATATAGATAAACCTGGGAAAGAAATCAGGAGTCATAGATGCAAGCATCACCAACAGAATACAAGAGATAGAAGAGAAAATCTCAGGTGCAGAAGATACCATAGAAAATATTAACACAACTGTCAAAGAAAACACAAAATGCAAAAAGTTCTTAACCCAAAACATCCAGAAAATCCAGGAAACAATGAAAAGACCAAACCTAAGGATAATAGGTATAGAAGAGAGTAGAGTGCCAACATAAAGGACCAATAAATATCTTCAACAAAATTATAGAAGAAAACTTCCCTAACCTAAAGAATGAGATGCCCATAAACATACAAGAAGCCCCTACTCAATTCTTCACAGAGATAGAAAGAGCAATCTTAAAATTCATTTGGAATAACAAAAAACCCAGGATAGGGAAAACTACTCTCAACAATAAAAGAACTTCTGGGGGAAATCACCATTCCTGATTTCAAGCTATACTACAAAGCAATAGTGTTAAAAACTGCATGGTATTGGAACAGAGACAGGCAGGAGGATCAATGGAATAGAATAGAAGACTCAGAAATGAACCCCCACACCTAGGGTAATTTGATCTTCAACAAAGGAGCTAAAACCACCCTGTGGAAAAAGGACAGCATTTTCAACAAATGGTGCTGTTCCAACTGGAGGTCAGCCATAGAAAAATGCAAATTGATCCATACTTATCTACTTGTACAAACCTCAATTCTAAGTGGATCAAGGACCTCCACATAAAACCAGCTACACTGAAACTAATAGAAGTGAAAATGGGGAAAAGCCTTGACCACATGAGCACAGGGGAAAAGTTCCTGAACAGAACACCAATGGCTTATACTCTAAGATCAAGAATTGACAAATGGGACCTCATAAAACTGCAAAGCTTCTGTAAAGCAAAGGACACTGTCAGTAGGACAAAGCAGCAACCGACAGATTGGGAAAAGATCTTTACCAATCCTACATGTGATAGAGGGCTAATATCCAAGGTATACAAAGAACTGAAGAAATTAGACTCTAGACTATCAAATAACCCTATTAAAAATGGGGTACAGAGATGAATAAAGAATTCTCAACTGAGGAAACTCGAGTGGTGAGAAACACCTAAAGAAGTGTTCAACATTTCTAGTCATCAGGGAAATGTAAATGAAAACAACATTGAGATTCCACCTCACACCAGTCAGAATGGCTAAGATTGAAAACACAGGTGACAGCAGATGCTGGGGAGGATGTGAAGAAAGAGGAACACTCCTCCACTGTTGGTGGGATTGTAAGCTGGTACAACTACTATGGAAAGCAGTCTGGCGGTACTTCAGAAAATTGAACATAGTGTTACCTGAGGACCCAGCTATACCACTCCTTGGCATATACCCAAAAGATGTTTCAACATACAACAGGGACACATGCTCCACTATGTTCATAGCAGCCTTATTTATAATAGCCAGAAGTTGGAAAGAACAAAGATGTCCTTCAACAGAGGAATGGATACAGAAAATTTGGTACATTTACACAATGGAATACTACACAGCTATTAAAAACAATGAGTTCATGAAATTCTTAGGCCAATGGATGAAGCTTGAGAATATCATCCTGAGTGAGGTAACCCAATCACAAAAGAACATACATGGCATGCACTCGCTGATAAGTGGATATTAGCCCAAAAGCTCACAATACCTAAGACACAATGCATAGACCACATGAAAGTCAAGAGGAAGAAGGAAGACCAAAGTGTGGGTGCTTTGGTCTTTTTTAGAAGGAGTATCAAAATAGAGCTCCCAGGGTTTAAACCTCCAGCCTGAGAACACAAAGGGAGGGACTCATGGCCCACCTGTATAGGTAATTGAGGGTGGCCTTGTTAGGCATCAGTGGAAGTGGAGGGCCATGGTCCAGAAAGTTTGGATCCCTAGTGTTGGGGAATGTGAGAACAGGGAGGTGGGATTGGGAGGATGGTGGGAGCACACCCTCAAAAAAATTGGAAAACAGGGTATGGGATAAGGGGTTTTGGGGGAGAATGGAAGAGGAGATAACAGTGAAAGGTAAATATGTAAAATGTCCAATTAAAAAAACATAATGGGTCTGGAAAAAAAAGATAGTTTACTTATTTCAAATGATTTTCAAAAGTTTCCAGGAGATAATTATTGGCTAAGATCTTATTTTAAGCTCTTCACAAAATAATTTAAGTCTCTGTTTAATATTCTCAAGAGAGATGCAAATCCTTATTTCCCTCAACAATTGACAAAAGAGGAGTAATTTTACAAAAAGTAGAAGAAGCTATCATTAATTGATATATTATGTAGATTTATTAATTGTTGGCTGCTTTATAATAGTCTTTTGATAAAAAGATTATTAATAAAGATTTATCTTTCATTAAATAGTGTCTTCATGACTCTCTGAGGGTAGAAGGGGCATGCCTTGTTCACCTTTAACTTTCTAAAGCTCATGGCAAATCTGCCGCTGACTGCCTCTGGCATTGCTGAGACCAATAAAAACTATGCCACAGCTATGTGGAAGGACCCTCTTACCCTTAAATGGAATGGCCAGGACCCAGTTCTCATATGGGGCCAGGGATTGATATGCCTATTTGATACCACAGAAATCACAGCTAAATGGCCGCCAAAATGATTAATGAAATAAATAGATACACTCACAAAACCAGGCCCAATTATAAATAAGATGAATAACAATTGACATCCAGGGAAGAGAAATCTCCCTGAGAATTCCCTTCTTTTTTCCTTTTCAGGTAAAAATGAATCACCCGTGATATCTGCTGTTAGGAGTTCTAATCCTGATGCTGGCCTCTGGATTTATACTACTCAGACCTCTGATGGGCCTTTGACAAGGACATCAAACAGCTAGAGACTGACAACACTAATCTGAAGAAATCCCTCATTTCACTGTCCGATGCGATCTCCAAAAATTGCAAAGGACTTTATTGGACTTGATTTTCTCTTTTACAATAGAAAAGACTGTGTACAGCTCTAGACTGTGTACAGTCCTTAAAGAAGAATGCTGCTTTTACATAGACAAAACAGGGATGATTAAGGAGAGCATGAAAAAGGCCAGAGAAGGTCTTGAGAAAACACAGAGAGAGAAAGAGAAAGATGAGAGCTGGTACAAGAATTGGTTTTCAACTTCTCCTTGATTGTCAACCCTACTTCCTTTCATCTTGGGACCATTAATTGGGTTATTTTTGCTTATTTTTTTTTTGGTCCCTGGGCCTTAAATAGGCTGACTAACTTTGTGAAACAACAGATAAATAATCTGATAGCAAAATCTATTCAGATACATTATCATAAGTTAGGTATGGAGGACCATGAGACTCAAAATGAGGTTGTTACTCTATCCAGGGTATTCCCAAATCCCATCTCCACCCAACCTAAAAAAGGGGACTTCCACCCCTAGACCAAGCAGAGAGGGGCCACCCACAACCCCCTCTGACTGGCAATCTGAATTCTTGCTTAGGCTTCAAGGATAAGCACTGCCAGGGAATATAAATAAAAGTTAAAAATATGTTTCTGGGTTCCCTGAGGGACAAGCCTGACTGCATAGGGGTTGATGTCAAAAGTATCCCCTCTCCAGGAAAAAGACATCAGGATGGGTATGGCCCTCATGCCTCACTGGACAATGACAGGAGGACCGGAGCCATTACAAAGTCCCCTTTAATTACTGGAGGTCAGGCCTCTATCCCTGCCTTGGCAAGATTAGAATCACTACAGCCCTTCTATACTTGGAGAAGGGAGGAGATGTCAGGGGCAGCCATGCTTATACACTGAAGGCCTAAAATCAGCCATAAGCCTAAAATCAACAATAGGCCTGACATACATGCCTGATAACACAAAGTCTTGGGTCTCTGTGAAAAAACACTGAAACAGATGGCTATAAACTATTGTAAACAGGCAGCTTTTGTGAAAATCTACCAGCCTGAGTAGTCATAGACCTTGTAAATAGGCAGCCTTTGGCAGATAGTACCAAATTAGATAAGGACAAGAGAATCATAGACAGAGTCATAGTGACCTGACCCCTGAACCTTCACCCAGCTGTTACCCTGTTCTGAAAGATATCTGTATTCCCCCTGAACACCTCTGCTCCTGTGTCATCTCCTTCCCCACATCCTGCATTTTTGTATTTATAACCCCTGTGTTAAAAAGTAAAAATTATGATTTGATATTTAAAAAAACCCACAAAAATTAGTATTATCATAGAAATTTTTCATTTGTCTAGATGGAGAAATTAGATTAAATAATTATCAATTAACTAGTCAAGGAAAGTATATATATATATATATATATATATATATATACATATATATATGTATGTATATATGTATATATATGTGTATATATATGTATATATATACATATAAAGTATATATATACTTTCTATATTTCTAATGATATATATGATTATATGTTAATTTCATAATAATTTAAATGTGAATACTATGCACTTATCTGTGATGAACTTTATTGGTTGTTTGCAGTTCTGTTGGAAAAATTAAAGCAGAGCATACTTATAAGGAACCTCTAATTTTTGCCACTTCTTATTTTAAAAGCACAGTCGTTGTCCATTTTTCCTAAGACTAATGGCATAAATACAGACTTTATTTTTTGAAATTTAGAAAGAGTTTGTTTAGCAAAATTTGTGAGCACACTAACAGAAAATAATGTAATAAGTAATTGTGAAAAGATACACTCAGAAAGTATACGTTATAACTTTATATTTATAGTGCATATTTATAGTGCCGAAAAAGGCCTCCTTTATATATTCAAGACATTACCATATTAAGTTAAATTTAACACACAATATAAAATAAAATTATATTTAGGACACTTTTATTTCCAGTTAAACTATATTTTATTATATGAATATAACTTTCTGATACTGATAAAAAATAATTGCTGTTTGTTTACTATCAAGGTGCATAAAATGAATTTTCAGTGTATATGCAAGATGAGGTGGGAGCACTTTCATAGTAACAAATAAGTATTATGGCATTCGCTAAGAACTATTGTTCTTAGTTTTTATATAATAAAAAGGTTAAGTATGACTAAGCATATAAAGAGAAGAATCTTGATTTATATCATTGACTCACATCCAAATGAATAATAAAATTTTAAAAATAAATTTATTTATTTTACACATATGAGTGTTTTTCTGGATGTCAGAATGTGTGTCTGGTGCCTTTGGCAGTCAGAACAGGCCACCAGTTCCTCTGGAACTGTGGTTGAGGATAATTGTTAGCCACAGTGTGGAAGTTGGGATCTGATCTTGGGTCTTTTGCAAGAACATCAAGTGCACTTAACCACTGAGCCATCTCACCAACTCCATGATTAAAAGTTTATGATTAACGAAGTATAACAAATTTAATATATTGACCTTTATAGTAGCATTTGTCCAATAGTTATTGAAAGTAGTTTCAGATCATTTAATTATCTAGATGATACTTCTTTTCCCAGAGTACAATTTTAAATCAAATTATGAAGAAATGCTTTTTTATTTTTATATTGTTTACCCTATGGAGAAACATTTTTAGTTAATTTCTTTGCAGAACATACTTGCTTTATAAATAATCATTATTATAACAGAGTACAAATTTAAAAAATATGTGAGAAACTGATACAAATGGCTTAAAATAGATGACTTGAACAGTTAGTGGTCAATGGATTCCTGAGATCATTAATATTTTACTTAGAAATACAAGCAATAAAAAAATCAGATTCTGGCTGAGTAGATATTATAATTTTGGTTTGGGAAATAGGCAAGATTGAACATTTTCAAGAGAATATACAAATACTCAAAAATATATTGTTATAGCAGTATGTAATTTTTTATTGTAACTATGGACATGATTGTTTATACTAATTATAATTTCAACATAAACTTTCTCTATGATATATTGGAATACTTGATTCCCAGTCAGTGGATGGTTTGGGAAGGATTCAGAGATGTAGCCTTGTTGGAAAAGTGTTACTGAGGATAGTATTTGAAGTTTCAAAATCCTGTGCCATTCCAAGCTAGTGACCCCTCTCCCACACCCTGTTTCTCTTTGTCTGTGCTATCAAGCTCTCAGCTAATGCTCTAATGTCATGTGTGCCTACTTGGTGACAGGTTCCCCACTATAGTGATAATGGACTCAGAATCTGAAAAGCTGTTAATAAATTCTTTCTTCCATAAGTTGCCTTTGCCATCACAATTTTGTCATGGCAATTGAAGAGTTAAATGTGGAAGTTCTATACAAAAATTCATTTGTATAAAACACAGATAATCAAAATGGATATATATATATATATATATATATATATTCTATACATATATATGCTATGTATATACTTTATCTATCATCTATCTACCTACCTAACTACTCTCTAAAGTAGATCAAGCACTAGGGGAAAATTAACAGTTCTCTTGATTAAATTAAGTGGAATAACATATAAAAATTATTCTGTACTAGAGATTCTATAATTTGGTTGATATATATCACCTTATCTTGTCATGGCAACAATCTGGTGTGACATATTTTATAATCTTCAATTTAGGGAATTTCTAAGGTTTCAATGGTTACAATTCAGAATTTTCCTGTCTCCAAGTCCCAGATTTTTCAATTTATTTAAAACATTGTAGAAATAAAGATGAAAAAGAATGAATTAATTGTCTTCTAAGATCCCATAATGAAGTTGATGATCCAGATAAGCCATTAGACGGATAAGAATGATCTTAATACGTTGTAATATAGTGATTAAGAGAAAAGGAATGTCTTGTGGTAAGCACTGAGTTAAGTCAGAATTCATTAGAGAAGTAGAACTTTTTGATAGAAGATATTTTAGTTTCATTTTGAGAGATGTGTCAATATGTTCCATTTTTAATGTAGTGAAGAAATACATTCTTGGAAAAAAGATTAAAATAATGATTTCATTGTCCTCTATAATATCATAAAAGTTTTGATTCAGATAATTTAGATAATCCTCTCTCTCCTCTAAACATATGTGTTTCTGTGTTTCTGTGTTTGTGTGTTTGTGTATGTAATAGTTCTAATAAGTACAACAAAGCAAAACAGACTGAACACTGCATATTTAGGACAATGTAAAAAATTCAATCTAAATAAGCATTCAAAGTTACATAATTAAGGATGAAGGAAACCTTGATTAGAACACCAAGTTTTGTCATGTAAGCTCTTCAGAATATGAAAATTTGTATCTAAGTGTGCTTGGGAACATTTAACATCCAGAAGGCCCACTTTATTATCTGATGATCCTTGGAAAATGGTTTCTCCTTAGCTATGGAGCATACAAGGTTGGTACCAAGGCTATAAAGGGAAGGGAACTTGTTATCAGATTGTATAAAGGAAGCCATCTTCTGTGCAGCTCAGTACGCCCAGCTGCCCTATTACAATGTACAGCCACTTGGTAGAGATCAGTACAGTTAATGCAAGCTGTCTGCCTATTGGTTAGAGATAACAAAGAATTAATTTAACAGGAATTGTCTAGCAAAACATTTAGATTAATAGTTCCTCTTTTGACAGCATTTAAAGTAACATTCCTCTTTCAGCCATTCTTTATTTAGAAGTCTTATAAGTACTTTTTCTGTACCTTTGAAAAGCATGCATATCTTTTTCAGGTCTGCTGCTTTGGAATCTCAGAAATGTATGTCTCAAAAACCTGGGAACCAGGGGCTGCAAAGATGACTTGGTAGTTAAGCACTGGCTGCTCTTCCAGAACACCTGGGTTCAATTCCCAGCATCCACATGGCAACTAACAACTGTCTGTATCTCCAGATCCAAGCAATCTGATTACCTCTCAAAGACATACATATGGGCAAATCACCAATACACATAAAAATAAATCATTAAAAACAAAGAAACAAACCTGGGAACCAGTTTTGAAAAACAGAATTGCTGGAGAGATAGAGCTCTATCATCTTGAGATGGTAGGAGTCTAAGATCAACGGCCTTCTTTTAATTATTAATTATACCTCAGACAATTGAATACACACACACACACACACACACACACACACACACACACACACGACATATTGTTCTCACATTCATTCCCCTACCACCTCTAGATCCCATCCTACGCACACTAACCACCCTAATCACTACAAAGAATTCTCAAAAGAAGAAATATAAGAAATTAGCTATCAAGAAAATGTTAGTTAAGAACACAGCTCACTCTTTTTTTAACTTTTTTTAATTAGATATTTTATTTACACTTTAGATGCTATCCCCTTTCCCCATTCCCTCCTTAGAAAACCGCTATCCCATGCCCCCTTTTCCTTTTTGCATTTATACATTTTTTAAAAATGTTAATCATAGGCTTTATAAGTTTGGTATTGCTCAATCAGAAGTGTAACCCACTACCCAACCTCGATATATCAATTATCTTTGACTGGTGGAGATACATGAACATCTGCCTCCCTGTCTCCCCCCTCTTTCTCTCTTTTATCACCTAGCTTCTCCTCTCCTTCTCCTCCTCTTCTTACTCCTTCTCTTCCTCTCAGTACTTCTTCCACCTTAGCTCCTCCTACATATCACCCTTCCTGTTAAAATGAAACTTTTCTCTAAAAAATACAATTAGAGCATAATTATGCCGATTTGTACCAGTGAGGTACAAGATAGTCCTAATACCCAGTCCATCCTTTTGTTGACTAACTAGCACCTCTGTCATCTATCCTAACTAAAACATTTAGCTCTGAACCTGGCTTTAGGATGAATGTCAGCTGATGACCATCCACTCAAATCTTTTTTCTCAAGGTAATTAGCCAGGATTGGCTATGAGGCTATAAGTTTTCAACCCTGTCAGAGATCCAGAATGACTGAGTTAACTATAATTGTGGGAAGCACAAAGTATAGCTTCTAAAACTTAGCCAATTTATAGAGATCTCTGAACACCTGGACAGTCCCTCTACTTCAAAACGTTGGAGCATCTGTTCTTCTGTCTTCTGGCCCAGGATCATCTGACAGACCTTAGTGCTGCAGAATTATTAAGGGCTGATTACTCTGTCTAGGCAGATATAATCAGTCGACTATTCTGCAAGGGTGTCCTTTTCTGGACAGTAATTTGTCTGTAGAAGGAAAGAGGCAATTCTTGCCTAGGGGCTGTCTCACCACAACTGGAGTAACTCCAAAGATGCTCAATTTCTTCTTAGAATTCAATATAGGAAGCTGTCAGGAGCAGACAGGTCTCTAATCAAAATGAACATTAATACAGAAATGTTTGTCATGTCAATTCTGTGGATTTCTGATGATTTGAAAACCAACTATCCATGTAAAGTAATCTGGACTGTTGCCTGTTAACTCCACTCAGCTATTTCTAAATAAAACATAGAAAACACCCAAACAATAAACTCCAACCCATGAATTTGCTATAGTCCCTTAACTCACAGGCTGACCATCTCAAATCAGTTAAAAAAGTTAAAGAAGGGCTGGGTCTAAGCCTTGTATTCCTAAATGTGTTATACTGGTACAATGCCTATGAGAGTAACAATATTCATCTCACTCTTATATCAATAAGAAGCTCATACCAATGAAAACCTTAAAATTTGTAATCAAATTAAATTGGTGCCGTTTAAGAATTTATATCTTCATCTTGATACTAATTATACAGGTTTCTACTAATAGGTTATGGCTATGCAATAAACCCTAGCTAATCCTCTCTATTCCCACAAAACCACTACTTTCCCCTAGAAAGACAGCCCAACATTTACCACCTTAGTCCCCAAGCCTAGGGAATAGGGGCGCTGACTCTTCATTAGCTTCTTCAAGCTGATTATGGGCGTTGAGATATTAGAAGAGGAGTGGGGGGAAGAGCAAATTGACAAGCCTCTGATGCTGTGTCTTCACTGCCTCCAGATGGAATTCCCGGACCTCAGAGGTTTGAGCAGGTCTGCCCAGCTTGCTTGTTGAGTAGATACACCAAGGCTGATCATTCTGCAATATGCAATTCTCAAAAAAATTTTAGTATCAAGATAGTTTTTTTTTTAAAGAGGGCTGACATTTTATTAAGGATGTTGGTTCTAACCGCTTTTCTTTTTTTCCCTCTTTTATTGGATATAATATTTACATTTCAAATTTTATCCCCTTACTGCATTTCCCCACCCACCCAGGAACCCCTTATCCCATCCCCCCTCCTCCTGCTTCTATGAGGGTGTTTACCCACCTATCCCCCAATCCCCCTTCCCACCCTCAGTTCCCCCCCCCCTCAGTGCTCAGCCTTCAAGGTACCAATGACCTCGTCTCCCACCTATGCCCAACAAGGCCATCCTCCCCTACATATACAGCTGGAGTCATGTGCCTCTCCATATGTGCTCCTAGACTGGTGGTTTAGACCCTGGGGAGCTCTGGCTGGTTGGTGTTGTTGCTCTCCTAATGGGGCCACCAACCCTTAAGGCTCCTTCAGTTTACTCTCTAACTTCTCCATTGGGAACCTTTGATCAGATTAATGGTTACCTGCGAGTATCTGTCTCTGTGTATGTCAGACTCTGGGGAACCACTAAGGAGACAGCCTTATCAGGCTGCTGTCAGCTTTCCCTTCCTGACATCCATATCATTGTCTATTTTTGGTGACTACACATGGAATGAATACCCAGGTGGAATGGTCACTATACAACCTCTCCTTCAGATTCTGTCCCATACTTTGTCTCCAAATTTGCTCCCTTGGCTATTTAGTTACTCTTTCTAAGAAAGACCTAGACATCCTCACTTGTTCTTTCTTCTTCATGAGCTTCATGTTGTCTGGTAGTTGAATCTTTGTTGTTTGAAACTTTTGGGCTAATCTCCGCTTATCCGTGAGTAAATATCATGTGTGTTCTTTTGTGATTGGGTTACCTCACTCAGGATGATATTTTCTAGTTCCATCCATTTACCTAATAATTTCTCAAATTCATTATTTTTAATAGCTGAGTAATATTCCATTGTGTAAATGTACCACATTTTTTGTATCCATTCCTCTGTTGAAGGGCATCTGGGTTCTTTCCAGCTTTTGGCTATTATAAATAAGGCTGCTATGAACATAGTGGAGCATATGTCTTTGTTATATTTTGGCGCATTGTCTGGGTATATGCCCAGGAGTGGTATAGCTGGATCCTCAGGTAGTGCTATGTCCAATTTTCTGAGGAACTGCCAGACTGACTTCCAGAGTGGTTGTACCAGCTTGCAGCCCCACCAACAATGAAGGAGTGTTCCTTTTTCTTCACATCCTCGCCAGCATCTACTATCACCTGAGTTTTTGATCTTAGCCATTCTGACTGGTGTGAGGTGGTATCTCAGTGTTGTTTTGATTTGCATTTCCCTGATGACTAAGGATGTTGAGCATTTCTTAAGGTGCTTCTTGGCCATTCGTGTTTCCTCAGTTGAGAATTCTTTGTTTAGCTCAGTACCCCATTTTTAATGGGATTATTTTGTTGTTTGGCGTCTAATTTCTTGAGTTCTTTGTATATATTTGATATTAGCCCTCTATCTGATGTAGGATTGGTAATGATCTTTTCCCAATCTGTTGGTTGCCGTTTTGTGTTGTTGACAGTGTCCTTTGTCTTACAGTTCAATATTCGGAAATCCATAAATGTAATCTACCACATAAATAAACTCAAAGAAAAAAAACACATGGTCATCTCACTAGATGCTGAGAAAGCATTTGACAAAATTCAACATCCCTTCATGTTAAAAGTCTTGGAAAGATCAGGAATTCAAGGCCCATACCTAAACATAGTAAAAGCAATATACAGCAAGCCAGTAGCCAACATCAAGCTAAATGGAGAGAAACTTGAAGCAATCCCACTAAGATCAGGGAGTAGGCAAGGCTGCCCACTCTCACCTTACCTATTCAATATAGTACTGGAAATCCTAGCTAGAGCAATTAGACAACAAAAGGAAGTCAAAGGGATACAGATAGGAAAGGAAGAAGTCAAAACTTCACTATTTGAAGATGATATGATAATATACTTAAGTGACCCCAAAACTTCCACCAGAGAACTCCTAAACCTGATAAACAACTTTAGCAATGTGGCTGGATATAAAATCTACTCAAACAAATCAGTAGCCTTCTTCTATTCAAAGGATAAACAGGCTGAGAAAGAAATTAGGGAAATGACACCCTTCACAGTAGCCACAAATAAAATAAAATATCTTGGAGTGAATCTAACCAAGCAAGTGAAAGATCTGTATGACAAGAACTTCAAGTCTCTGAAGAAAGAAATTGAAGAAGATCTCAGAAGATGGAAAGATCTCCCATGCTCCTGGATTGGCAGGATTAACTTAGTAAAAATGGCTATCCTGCCAAAAGCAATCTACAGATTCAATGCAATACCCATCAAAATTCCAAATCAATTCTTCATAGAGATAGAAAGAGCAATCTACAATTTCATTTGGAATAACAAAAAACCTAGGATAGCTAGAACTATTCTCAACAATAAAAGAACCTCTGGGGGAATTACCATCCCGGACCTCAAATTGTACTACAGAGCAGTAGTGATAAAAACTGCATGGTATTGGTACAGAGACAGACAGGATGATCAATGGAATAGAATTTAAGACCTAGAAATGAACCTGCACACCTATGGTCACTTGATCTTTGACAAACGAGCTAAAACCATCCAGTGGAAAAAGGACAGCATTTTCAACAAGTGGTGCTGGCTCAACTGGAGGTCAACATGTAGAAGAATGCAAATTAATCCATTCTTATCCCCTTGCACAAAGCTCAACTCCAAGTGGATAAAGGACCTTCACATAAAGCCAGATACACTGAAACTAATAGAAGAGAAGTTGGGGAAGACCCTCGAATACCTAGGCACAGGGGAAAAGTTCCTGAACCAAACACCAATGGCTTATGCTCTAAGATCAAGAATTGACAAATGGGACCTCAACACAGCTCACTCTAATCAGAGTGGCTATAATCAAAGGCAGGGACTAGACCATGGAAAGAATGTACCTCCCCCACGTAGACCCCATAAAGAGACACTTAACACAGATATGGTGATGGTCCCACTGAATTATCCTCTGACCACCTGTTTGTGAATCAATGACATTTAGGCAAAGAACTGATTATCCCAGGGGCTTAGCTTGATTTCACTGTTGATACAAGTACTCAACTATTGTCAATCTGATACCCTATTTTCTAGTTCGTACCTGTCATCTATCACTCTATACATTTTTTTTTCATCTCGAAACAGTCTTCCTTTGTCACTGTGCAGTGCTGGACTTGTCTCTCAGCTTTCTTTCTAAACATGTGCACCTGCAGCATCTTGCCTTGAAGCTTTCAGAGCTTCTCTGTACCTTGGCTTGGTTCCTTGTCCTATCAGTAAAAACACTACTTACATTTTTGTCGGTCTTTTTGCTTTTCAGCACCTCTCAAAACCTTTGATTTCTACTGTGCCTTCTAAACTCATTTTATAGCCTATATGTATACATACATATAGTAGATGCATAGATGGTTAGATAGTTAGACAGGTAAATATGTAGATAGATAGGTAGACAGATGATAAATGACAGAGAGGTAGATAGAAGTTGATAGGTAGATGTGGACAGAAGTATTTATCGTGTGATCACACAATATACAGCTTATGAGTTAACATTAGAATCCTAATGACATATTGCTATTCCCATAGAGCAGAGCATCTCTCAACCATAACTAGAGAAGCTCACTCTCGCAATATATGGTAGCAAATAACAGGGATATCCATACCAGGGCAATGTGCAGAAAGTGAGAAAACTTGGAGTACTCAGCTCTAAATGGAAGTTTTTTTTTTTTTTTTTTTTTATAAAACCCTCAATAGAAAGATTTTAAAAGCCAGAAACAGTAGATGACTCCAAAAAATCAGCATGTTCCAAATAACAGGACTGATACCCATGTGAACTTACAGAGAATGTGACAAGATGAACAAGATCTTCTGCCCAGGTTCTAAACAGACAAAATCCAAGCATTGCGAATAGGAAGTAGAATCAAAATCTTGTCCCTAACTGAGATGCTATTTCTAATTTGTTCTTGCTTAGAGATGGAAAATCAGTTTTCTCCAATACAGAGTTACTGAGCATATCAGCCACAGTCCAGACTAGGCTCTACACATAGGAAAAGTTGGCTATGCTAAATAAAACAATTTCTATGCTTCATTTTGTGTGCTTTTGTTTTGCTTTGGGTAATGTTTGTCTTATTGATTTTTAATGTTTATTTTGTTTGATTTGATTTTTAGGTTTTGGTAGTTTTCAGTTTTTTTTAAAAAAGAGAGAAACAGAACATGAAGTTAGTGGGTAGGGAAGTTAGAAGAATATAAAAAATTTGGAGTGGGGAAGAATATGATCATAATATATCATATCAAAAGTATTATTAAATAAAAGAAACAAGGCTAGAATAAAATTGACCTTGTTTACAATAGCCAGGGTCACCAACAAAAGTATCAGTCTCTAGCAATGAGCAAGAATTGAAAGTGCCATACATACATTGTAAATGTGTTGTAATTAACTAAATTCTGACATGCAGAAAGACACATGTTCATCTGTGTTTCTGAAAAAGTACACTCATGACAGGGACCAACAATTAGACATGCAACGATTTCTATGCTCATTTTATTTCTCTGCTTATTATCTATGCCAATAGATAATCTGAAAAAGATGTGATGGACCTTGTTTTTTTTTTTTTTTTTCATAGAAGCAAGTTAACATTTCAAAGATGCTAATAAAGGGTGGGAAACTCCAGGGGTCAAAGATAGACAAATTACTATTCACAGTAACAAGAGTATCTATAGTGCTAGCATTTGGAAGCTCATTCACTGAGTGATGGTTTTTCCAGGGAAGATTCCCTGTGCACTGGTTTGCTTTCCTTTCCTTTTCTTTCCTTTCCTTTTTCCTTTCCTTTCCTTTTTTCTCTTTTCCTTCTCTTCTCTTTCTTCTTTCTTTTTTTGTAACTTTTATTTTTTTTTAGAGTCCAGTCAATACTTGCCTCTCTGTTGACCCTTCCACAGTTTCTTATCCCATTGCTCCTCCCCCTGTCGCCAAGAGGATGTCCTACCCCACCCCACCCCTGGCCAGGACTCCTCACTCCCTGGGGCTTCAAGTCTCTCAAGGGTCAGGCACATCTTCTCTCACTGAGGCTGGACCAGGCAGTCCTCTGCTCTGTATGTTTCAGGGACTTCATATCTGCTAGTGTACGCTGTCTGGTTGGGGGCTCAGTGTCTGGGTTACTTGAGACTGCTAGTCTTCCTATAGGGTTACCCTTCTCCTCAGATTATTCCAGTCTTTTCCTAATTCAACCGTAGGGGTCCCAGACTACAGTCCATGCTTGGGTTTATCTGCCTTTGTCTCAGATAGCTGTCTGTTGGACCTTTCAGAGGACACCCATGCTAGGCTCCTGTCTATAAGCACACCACAGCATCAGTAATAGGGTCAGGCCTTGGAGCTTCCCTTTGAGATGGGTCACAAATTGGGCCAGTCACTGGCCCACCTTTCCCTCAGTCTTTTTTCTAATTTTGCCCCTGATGTTGTGTTAGACAGGAACAATTCTGGGTCAGAGTTTTCGACTGTGGGATGGCAACCCTATCTCTCCACTTAATGCTCTGTCTTTCTACTGGAGTGGACTCTACAAGTTACCTCTCCCCACTGTTGGGCATTTCATCTAAGGTACCTAAGACCTGCGATTCTCTCATCTCCCAAGTCTCTAGTACATCCAGGAAGGACCCCCTACCTCTCAACCCCCAAGGGTGCATATTTCCATTCATTCTGCTGGCCTTCAGGAATTCTCTCCTGTTCCCACAATACCTGATCATGTTTACATTTTCCCTTCCCTGTCTCTCTGCCACCCAGGTTCCTCCCTCCTTTTGCCTCCCATGATTGCTTTCTTCTCTCTCCCAAGTGGTATTGAAGCATCCTCACTTGGGCCCTTCTGCTTGTTAACCTTGAGTTCTGTGGATTGTATCCTGGGTATTCTGTAGTTTGGGGCGGGGGGGGGGAGCTAATACTCACTTATTAGTGAGTACATACCATGAATGTCCATTTGGGTCTGAGTTATCTTACTCAGGATGATATTTTCTAGTTCCATCCATTTGTCTACAAAATTCATGGTGTCCTCATTCTTTATAGATGAATAGTATTCAATTGTGTAAAAGAACATTTTCTGTACCCATTCTTCCATTTTGTGACATCTGTGTTGTTTCCAGCTTCTGACTATCATGGATAAGGCCTCTATCAACATAATGCAGCACATCCCCCTGTGGTATGGTGGGGCATCTTTTGGTTATATGCCCAAGAGTGATGATATAGCTGTGTTTTCAGGTTTCTGAGGAACCTTCATGTTGATTTCCAGAGTGGTTATACCAGTTTGCAATCCCACCAGCAATGGAGGAGTGTTCATCTTTCTCCACATCCTATCAACATGTGCTATCACCTGAGTTTTTTTATCTTAGCCATTATGATTGGTGTAAGGCAGAATCTCAGGGTTGTTTTGATTTGCACCTCTTTGTCACTAGTTCTTTGAACATTGCTTTAAGTGCTTCTTGGCTATTTGAGATTCCTCTGTTGTGAATTCTCTGTTTTGCTCTCTGTGACCATTATTTGATTGGGTTGTTTGGTATTTTGGAGGTGACCTTCTTTTTTATTTTTATTTGTTATTTTAATTATATACATTTCAAATGTTATTCTCCTTTCCCAGTTTCTGTTTGGCAAACCTCCTATTCCATACCCCATTATTATCCTAATTATTGATCTTAGGGCCTGAGCCACAAGCATTCTGTTTAAAAATCCCAACACCCCATGCCAATGAGTTTGAGTATCTTTGCCACTTTCTCTTCTATTAGATTCTGTGTAACTTGTTTTATGTTGAAATCTTTGATCCACTTTAACTTGAGCTTTGTGCACTGTCACTAATATGGATTTATTTTCTTTTTTTCTGCATATGGACTGGCAGTTAGACCAGCGTCATTTATTGAGGATATTTTCTTCATTCCAATGTATACTTTTTGATTTTTTTGTCAAAAATCAAGTGTCTGTAAGTTTGTGCTTTATTTCTGGGCCTTCAATTCTATTCCATTGATCAACCTATCTCTCTCTGTACCAATACCATGTAGGGGTTCTTATTTTTTTATTTGTTTATTTATTTTTTTTTACCACTATTGCTCTATACTACAGTTAGAGGCCAGAAATAGTGATTCCCCAAGATGTATTTTCATTGTTTAAAATTGTTTACACTATCTTGGGTTTTTTGTTTTTCCATATGAAATTGAGAATTGCTCTTTCCATGTCTTTGAAGAATTATGTTGGAGTTTTGATGCCAATTGCATTGAATCTGTAGATTGCTTTTGGTAGAATGTACATTTTTACTAGGTTAATCCTACGAATTCATGAGCATGGGTGACCTCTCCATTTTCTGAGGTCTCCTTCAATTTCTTTTGTAAGAGACTTAAAGTTTTTGCCATATGAATTTTCACTTGTTTGGTTAGAGTTATCCCAAGATATTTTATATTATTTATGACTATTGTGAAGAATATTGTTTTTATATATTCTTTCTCAACCTGTTTATCGTTTTTATAAAGGAAGGCTAATTATTTGTTGGAGTTAATTTTATATCCAGCCATTCCGCTGAAGTTGTTTATCAGCTGTAGAAGTTCTCTCAAAGAATTTTTGGGATCGCTTATGTATACTATCATATTGTCTGCAAATAGTGATATCTTGATTTCTTCTTTGCCAATTTGTATTCCCTTGATCTCCTTTTGTTTGCTATATTACTTTTATTATGTTTACATATGGGCCTTGAATTCCTGATCACTCCAATATTTTTAACATGAAGAGGTGTTGTGTTTTGTCAAATGCTTTTTCATTATCTAATTACAGGATCCTGTGATTTTTTTTCCTTTGAGTTTGTTTATATAGTGGATTACATTAATGGATTTTCATATATTGAACCAACCTTGCATCCCTGGGATGAAACTTACTTGATCATGGTGAATGATAGCTTTGATGTGTTCTTGTATTCGGTTTGCTAGCATTTCATTGAATATTTTTGTATCTGTATTCATAAGTAAGATTGGCCTGACATTCTCTTTCTTTGTTGGGTCTTTGTATGGTTTAGGTATTAGAGTAATTGTGGCTTCATATGATGAATTAGGCAGTGTTACTTCTGTTTCTACTTTATGGAATAGTTTGAAGAGTGTTGTTATTATCTCTTTTTTGAAGGTCTGATAGAATTCTGCTCTAAAGCCATCTGACCTTGTACTCTTTGGGGGTTTTTAATGACTTCTTCTATTTCTTTAGAAGATATAGAATTGTTTAGATAGTTTACCTGCTTTTGATTTAACTTTGGTAAGTGGTACATGTCTAGAAAGTCACCCATTTCATTTATATTTTCCAGATTTTTGAGTACAGACTGTTGTAGTAGACTCTGACGATTTTTGAATTTCTTCATTTTCTATTGTTATTTCTCCCTTTTCATTTGTAATTTTGTTAATTTGGATACTGTCTTTGTGACCTTTAGTTAGTTTGGCTAGGGGTTTATCTATCCTGTTGATTTTCTTGAAGAACCAACTTTTGGTTTTGTTCATTCTTTGTATATTTCTCTTTGTTTCTAATTTGCTGACTTCCACCATGAATTTGATTATTTCCTGCTGTCTACACCTCCCTCAAGGGTGTTTGCTTCTTTTTGTTCTAGGGCTTTCAGTTGTGCTGTTAAGTTGCTTGTGTGGTATCTCTCCAATTTCTTTATGAAGATACTTAGTGCTATGTATTTCTTCTTAGCACTGCTTTCATTGTGTGCCAAAAGTTTTGGTATGCTATGTCATCATTTTCATTGAATTCCAGGAAGTCCTTAATTTTTTTTCTTTATTTCTTCCCTGAAAAAGTTATTGCTGAGTAGACAGTTTTAAGTTTCTATTGGTATGTGGGTTTTCTGTTGTTTTTGTTATTGAAGTCCAGCCTTAGTCTGTGGTGGTCTGACAGGATGCATAGAGCTATTTCAACCTTCTTGTATCTGTCGAGGCTTATGTTGTGACCTATTATATGGTGAGTTTTGGAGTCAATTCATGAAGTGCCAAGAAGAAGGTATATTTTTTGTTTTAGGGTGAAATGTTCTGTATATATCTGTTAAATCCATTTGGTTCATGACTTCTGTTTGTTTCACTGTGTCTCTGTTTAGTTTCTGTTTCAGTGACTTGTCCATTGGTAAGAGTAGGGTATTTAAGTCTACAATTAGTGTGTGGATTTCAATGTGTGTTTTGGGCTTTAGTAAAGTTTCTTTTATGAATGTGGGTGCCCTTGTGTTTGGGGTATAGATAGTCCGAATTGAAACTTTCTCTTGGTGGATTTTTCCTTGGATGAATATGAAGTTGCCTTCCCTCTTTTGCTTGATAACTTTTGGTTGAAAATATATTTTATTGGATACTAGGATGGCAACTCTAGCTTGTTTCTTGGGACCATTTGCTTGGAAGCCTTTTTTCCAACCTTTTACTCTGAGGTATTGTCTGGTTTTGTCCTTGAAGTGTGTTTTTGGTATGCGGCAAAATGCTACATCCTGTTTACGTATCCAGTCTGGTAGCCTGTGTCTTTTTATTGGGGAAAGTGAGTCAGTTGATAGTAAGAGATATTTAGGACAGATGATTGCTAGTTCCTGTTATGTTTACTATTGTATGTTCCATATTGTGTATGTGATTTTCTCCTTTTGGTTTGTTGTGAGATGATTAATTTCTTGTTTGTTTGTTTTCCCCCTTTGGTGTAGATACCCTCACTGTGTTTGAGTTTTACTTCTAAAATCCTCTGTAGGGCTAGACTTAAGTTGGTTTTGTCTTGAATATTTTGGTTTCTCCATCTATGATGATTGAGAATTTTGCAGGGTATAGTAACCTTACCTGGCATTTGCGTTCTCTTAAGGTCTGCATGGCTTCTGTCCAGCCTTTCAGACAGTGAGATCTTCAGGGGGGCAGACATGCTGACGATCTGTCCCATCAGAAATGGAGGTGAAATCCTGCATCTGCTGTGCTCCTTGGGTTTCCCAGCTGCTGTGGTTATTTGAGAGGGTCCCTTACCTGTTGCCCTGGGTGCAGCAGATCTTCTGGCAGACCTTCAGACTGTGGAATCTTCAGAGGAGTGACAAGCTGATGATCTTCCCCAGGCAGAAAGCACAGGTCAGAAGGGCTGTGCACTGATTTTCATCACAACAAGAACAGAGACTGTTGGGCCTTGGACGAGGTAACTCCATTTAACCTGTTACCTTCAGTCATGTAGGGCACAGGTAGAGGGCGTGATTAACAAGTCTCTACCTCCAGAGATTTAAATATTAATGAATTATCAAAAGACCAGGGGCGTAGCTAATTAAGTTATTCCCTCCCCTTTTTCCTTCCCTATAAAATGAGAGTCCCCTGGCCTTTGGCGGGGGAAGCGCGTACCACCTGCATCCATTTACCATGTCATGAACAATAAAGCTTTGGAAAACTGGACTCCACGTGTCCATGGTCTCTCCCACTGAGTCCCAGCTTTGGAACCCTGGAACCTTGCCGATGCAGCCGCCGGCCCGCCCACCGACAGCTGCGTGAATGTGGGATCCTCCGTTGGCAGCGTGGGAAGCCCGCCTGGGACCCTGATGCCGGACCGCCCTGGGACTCTGCCGCCGGACACCCTCCCCCCGCCCTCGAGATTTCTTCCCCACAAGAGACTTTGGTGAACCTGAATCTTTTCTAGTGTGTATTAAATAAGTCCTCTATTGCTGCTAAGTGAACCTCCATCTCTAGCCCCACCACGTTTGTTACACAAGCTTCTTTGAAATATGGTCTAGAATAAATTGACTCAGTGCTTCCTTCATTCAGAAGATGTGGAGAAACAAGAGAGCATCTTCATGAGGTCCTGCATAGGCACAGGTATAAAAACAATCTAACAGTTAGTGCTTCATTCAGAAGATGTGGAGAAACAAGAGAACATCTCCATGGGGTCTTGCATAGGCACAGGTATAAAAACAATCTAACAGTTCTCAGCTAGATTCAGCATGTTGATCTTGATAAAGGCAACAGATGCCTTGATTTTTAATAGAGTCAATTTATGAATACAACACGAACTATTCAATCATTTAAAGAAGTCAGTCATTTAATTTGTATGTATTCATTCATTTATTGTATGTGTGTTCATACACACTTCACAAGAGTCCATGCTCATATCACAGGACAATTTTCTTTGCAGTAGATTCTCTCCTAACTCCCACCGAACTGGGGTTACTAGGCTTTACCTGTAGAACCCTCCTGCTACCCTTCAATCAGGTTTCAAAGTTAGACGATTTTTTTTAAATGTATAATTTGAAATTTGAAACTGACCTTTGCATAGTATTTGTAATTGACATTTTAATGACCAAACTGTTTTGCTACTTCATTAATGTTTCTCTATTTTAACCAGCACTCACAGAGAAACACAACATGCTTAAGCTTTTCCTTTTTGCCTCTGCTATTAAAAAAAAAAAAAATCAATTCCTACGCACCTTTCTGTAAACTTACTCATTAGATGTAACATCTCAGTGTCTAACAAGTGTAACATCTTGCTGTCTAAAATTATTGTGTTTCTTAAACTTTTAGTTATATTCTATGGTTTATTACATTTTATTAGTAGATATCTCTGTATCACTGTGTTTACACTTAAGAAGCAAATGGAAATACCTTCAATAAAATGAAAGAATAATAAATAAGGGATTTAGTGACAAAATTAAGTAAAAGTGAGTGTCAGGCCCTTAAACAGATCTGAGGAACAATCACAGCCTTAATTAGGAACACTGTGTATTTCAGAGATCACTGGCAAGCTTCTTACACTGTGGAAGAGACAGTTGCCCCATTGTAAAACCTAATGCCTAAGAGATTGGAGGATACAGATTACAGTTTATACTGAAAGGGCTTTGTTCCTAACATGGCACCTGATTTCTTTCACTAATCAGAGGGCCAATAGCAGGCTCTGAAATATCTTATTATGGGAATGCTATATTTAGAAATGACCTTGTCAACAGATGGGTATCAAGGCACTTTGAAAAACTGCCACAACCAATTTACAACATAATGCATTATAGGAACCACGTTGTTTGCTTCTGAGGCAATCATCTTGGGTGAGGAATCACAGTGAATAAGAGCATGGTGAACCTGCACTCATAGCAGAGAATTCTCTCCTTGCTTGGAAGCCAGGAGAAGAGACTCAGACAGAAACAGACTGATAGTAGTTTATCAAAGTATGTGGGCTTATACCCTTATTTTTGAATAACATGCATACAATGAATCCATGTCCTGCTAGAGATAGATAATCCACTACATGTCATGTAAGATATAATAAATAAGCATAATCATAAACATTGTGTAACCAAAACATCATAATGCTATGCTATAGGCTTACCTGTAAATGTATTATTTTTAGTTTTCAACTACTAAGAAGGCCCATTGTTCTAATGGGCTTTTCAGGTGTGTACTGAGAGCAATACTCTTAAGGAATGCAAAGGGACTAACAATCGTTTCTGGCATTTACAATGTGCCAGACACCACGGAAGAGACTGGAAATATAGTCATGCATAAGAAATAGATTTTTGGTTGAGAAATTTATTTCACTGTTACATTCTCTCAAAAGATTTTAGTATTAGGAAAATTCAAGTATATGCTAGTAAAGAAATTGCAAATAAAAAATAAATTGATTTAATTATAAAAATATGTGGATATTTTTAGAAAATTTTAATTAGTTTTACTTTTAAACATTGTAAGAGTTATAATGTAATTTTAATGCATACTTTTGTCTAACATTGATTGTGAAAGTGTGTAAAGGGTAATATAAACAATGACTTATTATGCTTGCTTAATAAGGACTACATCAATATAATAAGCAAATAAGATTTGAGAAGAAATTAGAGGGAGGTTTTTGTAAATATTTCATTATATAAAATAGCTGTCATTGTTGGCATTCACCCACTGCGATGATTACTTTTAATGTCAACTTGCCATGATTTGGAGTCACGAGAGCATGGATGGATCTTCAGGGGAAGAATTGTCCCTATTATCCTAATTGATGTGGGAAGATCTACTATATATATATATATATATATATATATATATATATATATATATATATAACTTTCTGTATAATATATGTATATATATAACTTTCTGTATAATATATATATCTTTCTGTAATATATATATATATATATATATATATATATATATATATATAGAGAGAGAGAGAGAGAGAGAGAGAGAGAGTATTTTCTTTATTGCCCAGATAAAGGACAATATGGCAGAAGAAGATTATTCTGTTTCTGCCATTATGCCTTTCCTCTGGCCTCAGCTGCCTCACACTGCTGCTTCTCCTGCTTGCTTTGCTGACATCAGAACTTACAGGCTTCTACTGCTGGCTTAGGACAAGTCTTCAGAAATCTTACAAGTTTTGGCACCAGATGGACTGTTGATGTACCCAGCCTTACAAACTGAGGAACTACTAGGTTCTCTACCCCTCCAGTATGAGACAAACACTCTAGGACCACTTTGACTGCTCGAGGCACCCAGCCCTAGGACTGCATAATCAGTAGATTTTGATCTTTACTATTTTAACATAAGCTGAATTAATTAATTCTTTTAATAGATAATTTCACCCTACTGGTTCTGTTTCCTTATAGAACCCTGACTGTACGCAGACTCTTCACAGAAGATGTTAATGAAAAAGTATCTGAGGAATATCTATCTGTAAGATCCTGTTCTGTGTGGTTTCTCCTAACTGGGTCTCTCACCCACTGTACAGTCTTAGCATTTAATGTTAACTATGTGTCCTGACTTTTTCTTAAATTATCAGTCATAAAATATCCACTTATCTGGGAGACACTGAACCTGCATTTTGATTAAAACTATTTAAAGAGCTGTGGGAATTTCTCAGTTAGTAATCTGCCTGCCACACAGGCACAAACACAAAAAGCCAAGTTCAAATCCTTAGCATTGACTTAAAAGTTGGTCAGGGAAGTTTTTGTGTCTATAAATATGACACTGGGAAAGGGGGCACTTGGTTCAAATTTGTAGCTTACTGGTCAGCCAGTTTAGCCAGTTGGTGATATCCAGTGCCTGTGAATAACACTGTCTCAAAAATACGATTTACGGCAACAGAGAAAATCCTCAGCCATTGGTTTCTTGCATTCATATGCACATGTACATACAAGCACACATACCTGCATGCACACATGTACACATATATCCACTACACATGCAGTTATATACACAAAGAAAATATTTTAAACATGTTATTAATATCAACAAAATATTGAATCTATTAGAGGATGGTAAATCTAGCTATAATCATTTAAGCTTTCAAGTAGTGCCCACGTATCTGAATTAGTGAGTAAATTTTTTTGTCATTGTCGTAGTTATGATGAGAATGAAATTTTTATTTTATTTGACATTTTCATCTCGTGACCAACATTTAGCAATTGTCAGTAAGGCATTCATTACATGGTAGAAAGAGAGACCAGGGAAAGAAAAAATACTACTATTTGTAAATCCCTTTTACCAACTCTCTTCTTTCATGTTCTCTGTATTAATAAATACTTTTTTAAATCTCAAAATCACTTGACTCCCTCAGGTTGTAGGATGTCTGAAATGAGAGAACAAAAATGTGGTTCAGGCTAGTGTTTATGTACTTACAAGTGTGAAGACAGAAATCCCCCTTGGTTTTCAGCAACAATTCATGGTACCTTATAAGGTGGAATGGAGTCTATAGATAGAATTTTTAAAATGAGGAGATTACCCTGAATTATCCTGGATTATTGTCAAGCACAATGTAATCACTGTGGTCCTAATAAGAAGAGTTAACAGAATGTGATGCAACAGGTGTTTTTCAGGATGCAGAAGTTTGAGAGGCAAAGACATGAACCAAAGGATGCTGTGTGCAGAGAAATTCAAGGGGCCAGGTGTTCTTTTAAAACAAGAGTGCAGAAAAATTACCCCCTTAAAAAAAGCTCGGGTCACACTGATTCTAGAACATCTAACCTTAGAACCAAAAGATAATGCATTTGATGTTGTACATCATTATTTTCTACATGTTATAACTGCAAGTAGAAAACTAATTCCGGAAACAAAAAAGAAAGAATTTTGAGATTATATCTTAATCTTCAATGCTGAAAATTTATTTACTGTGACAATAAAACATTTTTTTCTTTAAAAAATATAGCCGTAACTGTCCCCAAATGCCTTAAATTTATGAGACTAGCCACAGAAGATAATTTCTTGTTCTCAGATAGCTGTCTGAATTTTGCTTGGTCAGACTGTTAACTTTACACAAATTTCTTCCAAAAATGATAATGCATAATATTTGAGATTATGGAAAGGTGTTAATCCACTGAAGTCCATTTCTAATTCTTTGTGTATAAATTGCCCTATTAATTGAATTTAAAAATTAAAGGCTATATTTCCCCATCTTTCCTTAAAGATCTTGGTAATTTAAAATGTTAACAGCTGAAATTGCTGAAACAGCTTCTCTCAAAGTCACAGCCAATTATTACATGAATGACTCAAATAAGAGTTATCACAGAGAGAGGTTCTAGAGAGGGCTTTACATTAGCCTTCGCCAAAGGGCCAAGAAGCTACAGCAAAAGAGCTTGAAAGGCAACAGTTTTCCTTTTCTTAAATTAGTGACATTAGTGTTCTAGAGTAAGACATTAATGTGCAATAATACTCTGAATGATGGATGAGAAACTTCAAAGAACAGATAGTGAAAACATAAACACGCTCATTATATTCTTTCTTCAATGTCCAGATCTCACTTTAGAGACGCTCAGATGAGAACAGGTAGGTATATAGTGTGATGGCTGCTGCTGTGGATACTGTGTCTTCAGAAGAACTAGATATAAAGACAATGGAGAATGAGCCAATTTTTGTACTTGCCATAAACCCTCCACTCACAGACTTCCTTTTAAAACTTTTTTTCTGAATAATGAAATGCTTGAAAGACAGAGGCTGTCTTTGTTCTCTGTAGAGTTCAGTGATTGACTTCCTGAATTACTGCATATTAACATAAGTAATATGAAATTGTGAGATGGAACCCAATAGAGTATTTAAAGCTCTTGTTATGGTGCTCGGCAGCCATTTTCAAGGCTTTTATTTTTTTTTTCATTTTTTATTGGATATTTTATTTACAAAATGACCAAACCTGTTAGCTTAGTGGGCCTGTGCTGTCAGTTTCACAGTGGATATCATTCAGTGTGCTGAGACTGGTAAAGGGAAACAAACACCACCAATATACAATCAACAATGAAAGCCCATGAAAGAGGACAATGGAAAATTCAGACAGCTTGGATGAAATGAGTTTCATGTCCTGGCAGTGACAGGATTGGGAGAGAAAGAGATCAATATATCTTAATCCCTTTTACTTTTTTCTTTCACAAATATTGCTTATTTAAATCACTCATTTTAAACTTACGTATTATCTTCATAAAAATTCTTCATATATTTAGACACTTTTTATAACCATCTTTTCCTGTTTTTACTTCTTCTGTCTTCTTAAATTTTCCAGGTTGAAACCATAATCAGTGGCCAAAGAGAGTATGCTATTATGTGCATTGTGAGAAAACAAATTTTCCTCACAGCAATGTATTTTGAGAGACTACTATAATGTGTTCATTCTTCTAACTTAATTCAACTGTCTTTCTCCTGTTTTTCTCTGGTGTTTCTGAATTGTTCTCTTTCCTAGGATTTAATTTAAAAATGTGACACCTTCCAAATCTGGTTGTATATATGAACAAATATTACTTTGAAATCATTTTGTAAATCTTGTTATTGTCTTTTATGCTCTGGTGTTTTTATCTTAGTTTTACTATTTTGCAAAAATTGTGTGTGTGTGTGTGTGTGTGAGAGAGAGAGAGAGAGAGAGAGAGAGAGAGAGAGAGAGAGAGAGAGAGAGAGAGAGAGAGAGAGAGAGAACACCTGTATCCATGGAGTCAAGAGGAGTACGTCTGAAACCTGAAACCCACTTGGAATTTATTTGGGTACTGAGAACTAAACTCAGATACTAACTAAATAACTAAATAAAAGCATTATATGCTCTTAACTGCTATGGAATCTCTGGAGCTTTCTGTTTCCTGATTTTCACAGGCCAATATAATACAGAAAACTTGTTTGTTTGATGCCATTTTTTGTCCACTAAATATAAGTAAGACGACTAGTGGAAGCTTTTTGTGTTAACATATCTTTGGTACTAATCACTGTGTAATCATGGAAAACTTGTTCTGTCTAGTCAGTGGGAGTATGACAGCATAATTGTGAGCTTGATACAACTCAAGATCACATAGAAAAGTCTCTAAGAGGTATTTCTAGATCAGCTTGACCTGTGGCCATGTCTCTGGAGGATTCCTTTCCTTGCCTTCATTAATATGAGTAGACCCACCATGAACATGTAGGGTTCCATTATTTGGCTTGTTATCCTGGACTACATAAATGAACAAAAAGGACTGAGCACTAAGCAAGCATACATTTATTTCTCCCTGCTCTTGACTGTGGATGTAAGTAGCTGCTTTACTTGGCCATAAACTGTGTCTTAGCAGTTAGCTCTGGTGGGCTCCCTAGAACACTGATCATTTCACATGATTAACTGTGGAAACTAGGAAGAAGCCTGGGGATGGAAGTGTCTTAGGGTATGTGGTATAGAGAAATATAGGTAAAAGAAGGGTAAAGAGTGAAGAATACTGGGGTGGAAAAGCATAAAAGGGAGGAAGGTAAAAAAGATTTAGAAGAAAGGGAGAGGAAAACATAGTTAACCAAAATGAAGACATTATAGAAAATCTATAAGAAACCTACTATTTTATAATCTAAATTTTAAAAAGCTCAAAAGTGCAGGAGGTATTGTTGGTTGAAAGAAGTTATTCTTTAGAGCTAGACAAAGTTGTTCTAGAAACAGTGGTCCATTAAACAAAATTTCAAGTTCCCGCTATGGACCCTCTTTGCAGGAACTAGTCAGGAAGCTTGGCTGCCCACAAAAACTAGAAGCTAATATCTTGTCACTGAAGACACCACATATCGCAGGTACAAGGCATAGAAAATGCAAGCTGGAAAACAGAAACTTCATAAAATTATTTCCTTTATTTTTTAAGATTACAATATAATTTCATCATTTCTTCCTTTTCTTCCTCCTAACCTTCCCATTTACCCCTCCTTGTTCTCTTTCAAATTCATGGGCTCTTTTTAAAATTGTTGTTATATGTATATATGCACATGTATATACATATATATTCTGAAATATATAAATATATGCTGTTCAGTTAATTTTACTTTTGCAAATAATTTCTGGGCTAGCTATTTGATATTGTATAACCAACTGTTGTACTTTTACTTGGGGAAAACTATCTCAGCATTCCTTACGTGCTTGTAGTTCTCTATGTAGAGTTGAGTTCTACTGCTCCATTCCCAATCCTCTGGTCCATTTTAGCATGCCTGTTCCAATTTTTTATATGGTGATGAACTTTAAAATACTGGAAGATGCTATGCAGATTGCTGAGGGAGAAAGACACTAATGTCTTCACCCACCTGTGAGTAAACTCATACCCACTCAATTTAACTGTTGTGGAAGTAATCAACTCACCACTGAATATAAGATCCATTCTATGTGGGAGGATTCATAGATGGTATTGTAAGCCCAGTTATGAAACCATGATTGGAGAGGTCATATGTACAAGTAGGGGACCAATTGTTGTTTGCCTAAACTGATATAGCATCAAGCTGCTTCTAAATCTCTATGTTTATAACCACGGACAAAAGCTATTACTAAATTTAATCAGAGAAGACTCTCTTCTCAGGCTCTTCATGATGCTGAGAATAAATGGCAGTTGTAGACTGAGCTTTAAATGAAACATTTATATCACTTCTCTAAGGCTCAGCATATGATACGGAAAACAGGGCAGTCAGGGAGTGCCTGTAAACAATTAATCATAGAAGGAGTCATTATCGCAGAGTATACACCTTACTGATGATCAACTATTGATAGGTTCTTAGACAGGAGGAACCAGTTTTAGTTGTGCATCCACTGCTGAACTCATTGGGCCATAATGATAGGTACAAATTTATGATTATATAGATGCCCTTGCTATAACCTTGTGTTAGAAATAGGTTTATAAAAAAGAAGAGTAGGAAGATAGAAGTAGAAATGAGATTTTAAAAAGGTGTAGGGTTAAGACTAATCAGCATACATTGTGAACACACATTTAATTGATAAAAACATTCTGGTATGGTTTGGAAAAAGTAGAGCTTCATGGAGATAAATGAGATAATACATGTATACATATATTTTTATATGGTATAAATCTCTTTCCTGGAATTTGGGAAAAATAGGTCCTAGAAATAGCCATCAAATATCTTAAGCACAACAAAATATTCATACAAATGAGAATTATAAAAAGTAATTAAAATATTTATATATTTTTTCTTAGTATTTTATTATAGATGAAACTCACTTGAAGATTTTGGTCTCAAACTCCAGCTTTCTCCAAACTATAACCATAGACTTCATGTGTATTTTTCGCATCTCCTCCTTCTTTTCTTTGCTTGAATATATACTCTTTATTTTAGTAAGCAATATGATTTCTAGTACATTGTTCTATGTTTACTCCATCAAATTTTCTATTAATTGTATTTGCTTTATAATAAGATACACAAAGTAGTAGGCCAATGCTTGCAAATATTTGTAGGCAAGGGAACTGAAAAGAAATATTTAGAAATTTTTTTGGTGGACAAGCACGGAGATAAAAAATATCACGTAAGCTCTCTTTTCTTTCTTCTTTCCTTTTTGATCCTTTTCAACTGTTGTATTAACATAGACTGCCTTCCTTCCTAAATTGAACATTCTTAAATTTTAAAGGAATTGCATCTCTGTACATAAATTATATCTATTGCTACATTTATATCAGTTCTTTGTGTTGGTCTCTTTATCGTCACATCTATGCTATTGTAATTTTTTAATTTTGTTAAGAATACCCATTTCTCTCCTATTTGCTTATTATAAGCTCTTCAGAGTCTTTATGCTTTTGTTTGTTATCAAGAGTGTAGTGGTTTGAATATGGAATCCTGGTATTTGTTTTTCTGTGCTCTACAATTCTTGGTGCAATAGATGGTGGACTGTTAACCATTGCATGATAGTTCTCATAGTTTATATGGATTGCTTGGTTTCTGGAGAGTTGTGTAATCCCTACCTAGTCCTGGCTAATTATGTTCACATAAATATCAACCTTAAACTACAGCTCTCTGCTGACTCATTTAAATAAAACTGTTACTTTCTCTGTTCTCTAATGAGCTTAATTTACAGATGTATGTTCTAATTTGGTGAGCCAGATGAGTTTATAATTGGAACTAAAAAGAATAAAATATTGCCAATGACAAAAGCAGTGGTAAATATTGCTGATGAAAAGATGAGAATAAAGAGAGGATGTCTGAGACATGCACAGAGGAGAAATTACATTGTGATGTTTCAGTTCTGCTTTGTTATGTGTCTTACTCTCTGTCTTTCCATAGTTCCCAAAACAACTTTTCAAAATGAGAAAAGTTTCTTGAAATAAAAGATGGGTATAGGAGTTCATACTTATAAACCTAGCACCAGTGAAACTGACTCAGGTGCATTATCAGAGGTTTAAGGCCAAGCTAAGCAATAGTGTGAGACCATCTTTTTTGTTGTTGTTGTTGTTCAGAAACAATGGTAACTCAATCTCCGGGCACAACAACTAGAATCCTAATCTTTTATCGATATTAAATCTAAATCCTTGCGTGGTGAATCCTGGTGGATCCACCATAAAAACCTGTGGGGCAGAAGACCTAGAAAGAATAACATGGTTTCTGTTTGAGCACTGGCTAGAGATGGCTGGAGACCCAACAGGTATGCCTGCAAAAAATGGCATACATTTTACCATGCTCCCAGACTCCAGGCACTTGATTCAAGGCTTAAGACCTCCATTGATCTGCACCTTTCAGTCACATAGGATAATGCCCCTACCAGCCCCTCCATAGGTAGAGGGTGTGACTACAGGCTCAAGAGCCTCAAGAGATCTCCATATTAATGAGATACCTAAAGGCCAGAGGGCATAGCCTGTGGGTTCCTATTTCTGGAGGGTGTCCCACAACGATCTCCCGACTGGGGACAGGGTGAGAGCAGGGAGGGCTCGCTACTGTCTCTGCACTGCCTCTGGCCTGCATCTCTGCAGTCTGTAGGTAGGTCTCTGGCCCAGCCTGATGGGGGAGGTCGAGGCCAAAGGTCACAGAGTGCGAGCAGGAGGGGAGATTGCCTGCCCCTGCCTCTGCTTCTGGCACCCTGTCTCTGACCGGTCTCTCCCAGGTGTTGCCCCTGTCTCTTCTCCCTGAGCTGGTCCAGGCCCGGGCTGGGCCGATAAGGAGCCAGCTAGCTGGCAAGGAGGCAGCTTGGTGTCCCAGGCAGGTTCCGGGAGGGCAAGGCTCTTCCCAAGTGTTACAGCTCTTGTGACAAAAACTCTGGGACACCAGGATGATTCTTGAGCACGCGCTCTACTTCCCCTAAATAGAGCCCTTATATACAGTTTTGGGGTGGGTTAGGGTCTGACAGCAGATAATGTCTATTGGCTTGACCTGAGAGCTTGGAGATACCTCATCTGCATGCGGAAGAGCCTGAGAGACCATTCCTCATGACTGATGGTCATAAACCTCTCTGTAGGAGGGGTTGTTGGAGGACTGAAGCTAAGTGAAAGAACCAGGGCCTGGGAGCAGAGCTGAACTCCTGCCATCCCGATAAAGGTTCCCGGGTTCGAAACTCATGCTCAACCAAACACCCAGCTGCTTCTCACAGCCCATTGCCCTACAACAGCTAATTAAGCATTCCTTCCCAGACCCTCCTCCTCCTACTTGCAAAAGGTATTTAACCTCAGGCCCGCCCTGAGGAGATGGGGTACAGCTTCATCCACCTTCTGCCATGACAATAAACTTTTTAAGATCATGGACTTCCTCTTATCTTTGGAGCCCACCGGTCTTCAGCCAGCTGCCTTGGCATGGGGACCCCCAATCCAAGAGCTCCGGCCCATGCAGGACCTCAGAGTGGGATCTCCCCATGCCCAGAGTGGAACTCTGTGGCTTCCATAGCCAGGCATCTGCCTGTCACTGCATGAAGTGAACTCAGTTAAATTCCTGCACTTCTGCCCCACCTAAGCTGTGGCCCTAGGCGCCTGGCAGTAGACATGCGGGATCCACAACTCAGCCCAACAGGACCCATGCCCACTTGCTACAGCCCCACAGAAACCAGGAGACACTAGTAGCTACATCTTGTCCTCACGTTGTCCCCTTCTAAAATGACCCTCTCTCTCTCTTCTTCTTCTTTTCCCCATTTCAACCTGGAAGTCCCTCCTACTCAGCCAGTGATTGGCTGCTTTATTCATTAGGGGAATGGTTCACAAGAAGTCACCTGAGTACAGACTTACTCCTCATCCACAGCCCCTCCTAGCCTCAAAATACAAAGAGCACCAGGCCCATCCACAACACTTTCTCTTTTCTGTTCTAATAAAAAACAAAGCCTTTCTCTCAAATATAGAGTACAACTATTACCATTTTGTAATTTATAAAGTACAAGATAGACCTAACACCCAATCCACCATTTTTGTCAGTAAAATAGAACACTGTCATCTATCCTATCTTAAGAGACTTATAATTCTACACTTGACTTATGTCCTGGCTTTAGATTGTATGCCATCTGAAAACCATCCCCTCAACCCTGTTCTCTCAATTTTAAATAGCCTAGGTTAGCTATGAGACTATAAGTAGTCTTTCAACCCTGTCAGAAATCTGAGAATAATCAACATTATCTGAAAATATAGAAAACATAACACAACTTCCAGAACTGAGACAAGTTGTAGAGGCAGCAGCTTACTTATACAGCCCCAGTAAGTCAGGAAGTTCGAGCATCTGTCTTCAGCCTTCTGGCCTATGATAATTTTACAGACCTTAGAGAAACAGGAATATTAAGGACTAGCCTATTCTGTCTAAGCAGACTTAAGCTGTCCTAACTTGTAAATTGTGCCCTTTCAAGAATAATACAGGTCTGAAGGAGAGATTGGCAATTTTCTGCCCAGTGGCATCCTAGCAACACTGTACAGCCTCACCTGTAAGGCTTACCTCTAAGGTAAGATGCTCAGGTGCTTCTTTGCATCCATGAATGTGAAGATGTTAGGAGCAGATTTTTCTCAGCAACAAGTGAATAAAGAACATTAAATGTCAGATTCTGTGGATTTCTGACATTTTTGAAAACTAACTATCTATGTAAAGTAATCTGGACTGTTCTCCATCAACTACTCTCAGCTATTTCTAACTAAATATCTGAAAACACTCTAACAATAAACTCAGATCCATGAATTTGCTATTTGGCCCTTAACTCACAGGCTTAAACATCTCAGATCAGTTTATAATAACAGTTAGAGAAGGACTGGGTCTAAGCCCTGTACTTTTAAAATTTTTGCATCAACAGACAAAATTTATTTCAATAAAAATCTATATTTTGCATCAAAATAAATTCTGCACCAAAATAAGAAATTATGACTTCAACTTAGTAACAATTGTGTGAGACCACCTTGAAAGATGTCAATCCTGTGACTGCATGTGTTCCCCATTTAGAATCTTCTTTATAGTGTAAATTCTAATTAGAATGAAGACAAGTATAAATTTCTCATTGCATCTTGATTGATAAACATAATTTCCTGGTATATGGAAAAAGATGTTTGAATACTGAAAGTTAAATATAAGTATTTAAGAAATTAAATTTAATTTTAATTAAATGGCTGCCTTGTATATCTGGAATTCCATGATTTAGATTAACTTCCGGTTATTTTCATGTTATTTGTATTAAACTATATTACAAACAGTGTTATTACCAATAAATTCAGCTCAAAACATCTGTTCTTTCAAATACACTATGTTTGACAATGACTTTAAGTTATCTAAGACTGCATATTTGGTTCAAATACAACTGAATTGTATGGCTAAAAAGAATATTTCTAATTTAAGTGAATTTATGTACATACAAAAGCTTTGTAGAAAACTTTAAAGTAAAGAATCAATCAATTTTATGAGTATAAAAATTTTGAAGAGTTGTACATTATTTTCTTAACTTAATTCTTTAAAGCTAATATTTCATTCAAAGCATTTATGAATATATAACATGTATGCTCAGTACAAATGCATTAATCATAAAGACAATACCTAAAACATATTTCTATTTTATGTAAGCTTAGATTAAGGTTGGAAAAATCAATTTGTCAGCCCAGTTGTTATGCATAAAAATAGGATATCAATAGGTACAAAAATTAGGAACCATATATAAAAATCAACTAAAACCAGACTATGAAAAACCAGAAGGAGCTCAATGTTAATTAATAGACAATGTCAGAATGAGGAAAAACTCATGGATATATATATTCAGACCATCTCAAGACAGGAGAGCCTGTCCTAAATTTTAGCACTAATGGTGCATCCTTCGTTTCTCTGAAACATTCATCTCCTGCCATTCTTCTGCAGAAGTACTAAGCTCTCTGCATTAGGTAATACTTGGAATTTTATGGCTATCATTTTAAAGTTTACATTGCTACAGAGGTTGATCTTACCTGTGCCTTTCATTTTGTTCATTTCAAGACTTCTTTTATAGTGCCATGACTTGATATCTAGGGGCCAAGTTTCTGGGGAGGAGTCAATGGGAGGGAATACTTCAGAGCCATGTGGGTAGAGTCAAAAACTGTGGAATTCTTGGTATGATTTATGGAATAAATAGACAGCAAGTATATAAGTGAGTATGTCATTGAATGATTTGAATTTTAACTTTATTTTATGTGTATGAGTGTTTTACCTGCATGTATGTCTGTGTATCACATGTAAACCTGCTGTTCAAAGACATCAGAAGTGGTAATGTGATACACTAATACTCAAGTTATAGATGGTTTGTGAGCTGCCATATGGGTGTTGGGAATCAAATCCAGTTCCTCTGGAATAATATCCAGTGCTCATTGTCATTGAATCATTTCTCCAGACTTAGCTAAGCAGCTAATCTTTAGTATTACTGAAAAATTACAAACAGCTTAAATGTGTGATACAATAGCACTTTTTATAAATAGGAAAATTTTAATATAATATAAAAGTAATTACTGATAATCTGGCTTTTTTTTCATGTGTCCACCATATGTGCAGCATTTTAAAAATCTAGTTTGATAGTCAAGATTATCATTAAATGCGTTTGATAAAATAAATTCTTTAAAGATTTTTAAATAAGCCATAAAAGTAATTTTTTAAATCTATATTTTCATTATAAATAAGTATTCACAAGTATTGGGGTGTTAGAGTTGTGTCCCAGGCATGGAACTATATCATATAAATGAAAAGATAAAAAATGAATGATAGATGAAGAAGCAATATGTGTAAAGCGTGGGAAACGGCACTAAATGAATATAGGAAGACTGAGTCATGCCCAGCATACATTCCCAGTGGGAACATTATTGTCCTCAAGAGGCCAAAATTGATTTGCAATAAGAAATGATAAAAGGAAAATGTCTTAGATCTTTCAATGATTTATGGCTCTCCAAAGTTGAACTATAACTTTGTTTATAGTTAAACAAAGTCTCTTGTTAATTAATATTTAATTTGTTTAATTAAATAGGTAATATATTTTAACTAGTTAAATTAAAATGGATTTTTCTACTAGGAAAATGATAGTGAAAACAGATTGAGAAATACTAGTTAAAAAAAAAAACTTGAAAAAATGCCAGAACTATGCTTTGCCATTTGTTACAAATTTAATAGCAGTGAATTCAAGACAAAAACATTTATTTAGATATCCTTGAAACATATAACACAAATAAGAGTGTACTGTATTTATTACTAGGTAATAGTAAGTCCACATTAGTTCTGTATTGTCCTACAAGCTAGGCAACTTAGGCTCTCAATGTTCAAGAGAAAGTTTACTATAAATAGTACACATAGTAATATCAAATGAATTTCCATAATTAAAGTCACAGTTGATTGTCAATAATTCATTCCCTTAGAGATTTTAAATCTTTACCAGTGTGGTCAAAGTTCAGGGTATAAAAATCTCTTCTGAAATGGGGTGAAGGCACCCACATAATTTTGTCAGCCTAGAGGAAAAGGACACTGATACTTTGTTCACTTTTAGTTTTAAATTTGATGACAGACTTAATTAGCATGGGGTACACTGTGAAATTTAGTGTTATGATAGTTTGGATGAGAATATCTTCCATTAGCTCATTTGTCTCTAGTTAGTGGGACTATTTAGGACTGATTAGGAGATGTGGCTTATTGGAGATGGTCAATGAAGGTGGTCTTCAAGATTTCACATGTCTTACACCATTCCCAGTTAGTACTCTGTCTTTTAATTGCTGATAAGGACATGAACGTTCAGCTCTGCACCAGTGCCATGACTGCCTGCCTGCTGCCAGAGGCTTAATTGAAGTTTTCACCAATTTCTATGGCAGAGCAGGAATTTTAAGACAACTTAATATTGACTTTGTCCAGTGTTTTCAGTAATAGGTGGAATCCAGGTTCACAATGAGAAAGACTGAGTAGGATAAAAGCAAGACAAGGTGTACAGTTTAAGCAGAAAGAGAGAATCCTAAGAACTTTACTGTTGTAGACAAGGCTTGTGATAAAAGAAATAGAGGGATAGATTCAAAATAGAATAAAGGGAGTGGTGTCTTCAGGGAAAGATATACTCAGTTTATTCTGTAGCTTGTTAAATCCAAAGAAAGGCCTAAGGATTTTCTGTTCCTGAAAATGGATAGTAGGCCAAGACCACGAAGCAGGCAGGCTAAGTACATATCTTATTTTCTAAGGTTCAGCTTCTAATACTGAGAAACACATTTTACCTAGAGTCACCAGTGGTTATAACTATCAGGATCCAAAAAGAATTTTCTACCTAGAAACACACACTCCTAAGAATCAAAATGACAACAAAAGCAAGCAAGGAACAAAACATTCACAGCACAAAAGAAAGACCAGATAACAGCATTGCGAACTGTAGTCTTCCCAATCCAAGATGCCTAAATGTCAGTATGAAAACAATATCAATAGCAGCCAAGACAAGATGTCTCCACTAGAGCCCAGTAACTCTATTGCAGGAGGCCCTGAATATTCCAACTTAGCTGAAGAAAAAGGTTTATTTATTATAATTGTGTAAGCATAATGTGGGGGAGGAGGGCACAGGCACCATTGCGCATGGGAAGATCAGAACACTTTCTCTCCTTTATATGAATTCCAGGTATCAAAATCAGATCTTTAGACTTACATGACAATTACCTTTATTTGTTGAACCATCTTGTCATTCCTAAAGTGTTTTTAAAGCAAAGGTAAATAACTTATGGGTGAGAATAAATCTGCATTCTAATATATATATGAACTTGGGAACAGGAGGAACCATACCCCAGTTGGATAGCTCACATGCTAGCAAAAACCCTACATGGAGGGCCTCACTTCCAGTTGTTTTTCACTGAAGTTCCATAGATTCCAAAACATTACGTACAGGCTATTGTCATTGATTTTGGTTACCCTCCAGACCTAGGTATTAATACCATATTGCTAAATGATTCATAAAACATTAAAAAAGACAAAAAGGTTCTTAACCTGTAAATTTCACCTCTAGTGATAGAAGGTTCTATGCATGAAATTACTGGAAAAAATTTATTGTGTTTTACTCAGCTGTGGACTCTGTGGTCCATAATCATTCTAGTCTTGAAAGTTATGCCCACTATATAGCAATAGTGGCACAAAATGCTGTATTATTAATGTTGACATAACCAACAAATAGTTGGCTAGATTCAAGGGCTATTCTATAAGATGGGGCCAATGCCTAACTCTGTTAACAGGGCCAAGAACCCATGGTTAAAGTGGTCATAGGCTCCAGAGGAGATCTATTACTATGTATTCAAACAGTAACTTACTGTTATACCCATAGAATAATATATCTCTTAACCATCATCTGAGAAGCATCTTCTTGCAACAGATAACAATTAACATAGAAGACCACAAGTGGACAATGTGCAGAAAACCAGAGACTGTTGAATGCTCAGCACTAAATAGGATATTTGTATCACACCCCATCCCTAACAAGGGTCTGAAAGTCTGTGAGATCCAGATGTGGTAGATGACTTGAAACCAAGTGTTTTGTAAACACAACAGAACAGTGGCATATATGAACTCAGTGATTATTACATCATACACAAGAACTGTGGAAACACATGACAGATGAAAATTCCATTATGGAGGACAGTGAGCACCAAGTACTAGACATTGGTTGAAGAGCTATAGAAATTTATAACTGATGGGTGAGGAACAGTCAATTAAAATAAATGATTTGGCCCCTAGTAAGTAGACCATACTACAGGACAAAATCCATGCCCAAGAGTAGTTGGCCAACACATATTTTATTCAGTAGTTTTTTTAAAACAAAAAGAGATAACATGAAATTGGGTAGACTGGGAAGTAGAGAGATGGGAGCATGAGTAGGAATAAAACACACTATATGAAAATTTCAAAGAATTAAAATAATATTTTTAAATTGCAAATAATTGAACAAATGGCTACCTGAAGAATAATTTTGGATTGCATTAAATAAAGAATAAAATACCTTGAAATGTCTATCAAAGTATCAACAGGAGATGGGACAGAGGAGGTTTGGAATGAGGAACTGTCAGAGGGTGGACTGAGATGAGAATAAAGACTGTAGTATAAAAATGATTAAAGGTAATTAAAAAATAAAGATATAAAAATCTCAACAGTAAAAGGAAAAGAGAAAGTACTCATGAATGTTATTAGATCTCAAATCAGGAATACATTATTTTCATAAAAATATATAATTAAGCCAAATATATGAATATTAAAGAAGTATGATTAACTTATGTGTAAAAATGTAGACAGAGGTAGTTAAAAAGTATGTTGTAAAGAACATGAATAGATAAATTGATAGATATATTGATATACAATTGATGATAGAGATGTAATCAGATAAATGATAAATAGATAACAGATAATAGACAGCTGATAGACAGATGATAGATCTATAAATAAATGATAGATAGATAGATAGATAGATAGATAGATAGATAGATAGATAGTTGATAGTTAGATGGAAAATAAAATTTCATTTTCAGGACATCTATATATATTATCTAGTCCAGTTAGGGACAGAACTGTCTAGGGACAGTTCTCTGTTAACCATGTAAATGGGAGGATAAATATCTCCTTGGTTCTTTTTTTTCCATTTATTAGATATTTTATTTACACTTCAGATGCCATCCCCTTTCCCCATTCTCCCCCCCCTTAGAAAACTGCTATCCCATGCCCCCTTTTCCTTTTTGCATTTATACATTTTTTAAAAAAATGTTAATCATAGGCTTTATAAGTTTGGAATTGTTCAATTAGAGGTGTAACCCACTACCCAACCTAGATATAACAACTGTCTTTGACTGGTGGAGATACATGAACATCTGCCTCCCTGTCTCCCCCCTCTTTCTCTCTTTCATCACCTAGCTTCTCCTCTCCTTCTTCTCCTCTTCTTACTCCTTTTCTTCCTCTCAGTACTCCTCCCACCTTAGTTCCTCCTACACATCACCCTTCCTGTTAAAATGGAACTTTTCTCTCAAAATACAATTAGAGCATAATTATGTCAATTTCCTTGGTTCTTAAATGGGGAAAATCTGATGCTTAGGAGAAGGTTAGAGAGTCCCTTTTGTATTCTTCATCAGTGACCAGCCCTTTCCTTTGCCTATGTAGGAACTTCCCTACCAATGATTCTGGGGTCTGGTCTCTCAAATGAGTAAAAATAATTTACTTTTCTTTTCATTACTTTCAGGGGAAATAAAAATAATGACCCAGCATCTGTGTTTATTCCAGCCTTCTTAACAGTTGATTTCTTTTTTAAACATTTGACAGTTTGGTAAAGAGAAGACAGACATGGTACTGTGCTGATCATTCTGACAGAACATGCAGTACTCGTTTTGGAATGTCTGGCATTGTCTTAGTCTTTAGTTCTTGTTAATCAGGTATTTGTGATTCCTGAGTTTTAGTTACCTTTGTCTTGTGATTAGTTGGAAAGGGAAAAGTACAACAGTTCAGTAAATGACTGCTTGGCAACGGTGCTTACTTAGTCCTAATGGACTTAATCAAAAAATAAAATTTAAATCTAGCAAAATTATTATAAAATATTTTAGAAGAATAGAAACTGGAAAGAGTGGAGAAGACCAAGAAAACAGTACTACTATGATTTCCCAGACTAACATTTTGAATAAATAAAAGTAAAAATTCATTGTATTCTACAAATACATATAGGTAAAGACTAAATAATTCAAGAAATTTAAATAATATTAATTATATTCTATCTTGTCTTTTAGCCTATAAATTGATCTTTAATAGCTACTGTAACTTGTATTATATATTTCAGTTTTAAAGTATAAAGAGATAATTTTGAGTTACATATTTTAATTTATAATGTATGACTTCACTATACTCTTTCATCCTAATACCGCCTTTATATAGTTTTTGTTGTTGTTGTTGTTTTGTTTTTTCTAGACAGGGTTTCTCTTTGTAGCCCTGGCTGTCCTGGAACTCACTCTGTAGACCAGGCTGGCCTCAAACTCAGAAATCTGCCTGCCTCCCAAGTGCTGGGATTAAAGGCGTGCACCACCACTGCCCGGCTTTAAATAGTTTTTAACATAGTTTAAATTTCCTTATTTCCCTGATTAGTTTTATTTCAGCCCATTTTTTAAATATAAAGTTTCCAGAAATTATAGAATATAAAAATGTTAGTACTTTAATTTTTATTTGTTTCTATTGGTTTTGTATTAGCTGAGGAGATATTGATATTTGATGAGTTCAGAGGGAGGGAGAGTTAGTTTTCTTTATGGATGAAGATACTTGTAGAATGACTGGGATCTGCTGGATAACACCGTGCCCATGAATATATGGAAATAACAAATTGTAATGAGTTGATTATTAAAATCAAGAGAGCAAAAAGTTGAAAGAGAATAGAGGGTATATATAGGAAGCTATGAAGAGGAGCAGGGTGTAGATATTGTATGCAACTGCAAACATTCCCACAGAATTAATAAAACATTACATTTGTAGATTTCTTTTGCTAGAATGCTCAAGTTTACAATATTACTCTACCGATTCATGAACATGGAATGTCTTTCCATCTTCTAATACCTTCTTCAATCTCTTTCTTCGGGATTACAGTTTTCACTGTAAAAGTCTTTTACTTGATTTTTTAGGTTAATGCCTATATTTGTTTTTTAGTTTATTGTGATTAAATTATGTCCTTGAACTCTCAGTGAGCATGTTGTTCATACACAGGAAGGCTACTCATTTTGTAAATATATTTTGTGTAGTGCCATTTTACTAAAATTGTTGATCATCTTCTAGAAGTTCAAAGATAATTTTCTTGGGATATTTTATGTATAATATGTTGTCTGCAAGGAGGGATAATTTTACATATTAAATTCATATTTGTAGCCCTTTAATTTTCTTCTTTTTTATTATTGGTTATGCTAGTGCTTCTAACATTATATTGAAAAGAAGTTGGGTTACTGGACATCCTGTCCGTTCCTTATTTTTAAAGAATTGCTAGGAGCTTTTGCACACTTAAAAGATGTTGACAGTGAACTTACCACTTATGTCATTTATTATATTGAGGTATGTTCTCCCCACTCCATCTATAACTTTTATCATAAAAGTATGCTTCATTTTGTCAAAGGCTCCTTTTTCCCTTTGCAAATACTGAGATGATCATGTGCTTTTTGTGTTTAAACCCTGTTATATAAATTTAATGTGTATATTGAAAAGAATTTGAATAGATAAATTAGCTTAAAAAATCAGGGCTGAAAGTATCTAAATACCACAATTTAAATTATACTATAGGAAGAGAATAACAAAAAATTAAAAAAAAAACAGCAGTATATATATAAAAAAAGCAGAACAAAAAATATCCATTCCATTGTTTTGGTTAGGACTGGCAACCTCTGAGTTTACCAACCAATCTGGCATAGATAAATAAAACAGAAACATACCACAACAAAACTCTGGGCCTCCACATGTACACGCACAAGCACACACACACACACACACACACACACACACACACACACTGAACAAATGAACAAATAAATGAATGAATGAATGAACCCATGACTGAATAAATATTCATGTCTTTATCAAACTGGGAAATCAAGAAATGCAAATCAAAATTACATTGAGATTTCACTCAAGTCAGAGAAGTTGTCAACAATAAATGCTAACAAGGGTATAGAAGAAAAAGAACCATAATATACCAGTTTTAGATACTTAAATATGTATGTATGGTCACTGTGGAAATTAATATGGGTTTTCATCAATAAACTAAAACCAAAACCAGCGTCCAATCCAGTAGAGTACTTCTGGGATGTAGCTGAATGAATTTAAGTCAACAAACAACAATTGATTTCTTCACAACCCTATTTCTCACTATCCAGGAGGAGGACAAAAAGGAGGAAGAGAAGATAATGATGATGAAGACAGAATGAAAATGTGTGAAGGCCTTCTAGGGAACAAGATTACTGTGAGGGGTTTGTGCGTGAGTTGGGGGTATGTATAAATATGGGTCTATGTGAAAAATCTCCTGATGAAGGAGACTATTCTCTGCAATGAACATACACAAGTAAAAGTACTGAAATCTGTGTTTTGTACAGACTTACCCTAAATTTTATATTATGCAAATTCCTTCTTTCTTTGACATATCATTTTTCTCTAAGATGTGAATTTATTTTAATTACTTCAACATTTTTTATTAGGATGACAGTTATCTTTGGCTGCCAGTTCCACACCCAAGAAGTTTGGAATTTGCTACTGTCCTACCAACCAGGAAGATATCATGAAAACCAAGAAATTGTCTCTTGTTAGAAGGGAACAAGCAATTAGAACACAGAGCAAACCTACCTTTCCAGTACTGGAGACACTGACAGAGGAAAATGGGGAGCTTCATCTTATTGGAGAAAAACAGTATCATGAATGGAAAGCTTCATAGCTGACAGAGGCATGTCTTCCTGTGTTTTTACAGCTGTTGTTTTGTTACTTTGATTGCTTTTACAATACATACAGGACAATTAATGGGGCAAAGCTTAATTTCTCCCTTCATAAATCAAACAATGTGAGTGTTCCACCTTAAAATATTGGTGAAGAGTCCTGAGTTTTGGTATAATTATGGATGCATTGTTGGTCTTGTATGTATATTGACTCCATGACCACTCAATCAATTCTCAGAGTATCATCTTCTCTTCTATACTCTATATAATACATTAATTTAAAATATTTATTTAATTTTATTTTTATGTGTATGAATGTTTTTCCATTATGTATGCAAGGGCACTGTATCCAGGCCTGGTGCAGGAAAAGGTCAGAAGACGGTGCTAGACAGAGTGGAACTGGGTTCACAGAGCACTGTGATCTACCCTGCTGCTGCCGAGCACTGAAGCCAGCTCGTCTGAAAGAGCAGCGTGTACTCTTAACTGCTGAGCCATCTCTCCAGGCCTACTGTGTGCTATGTTTTAAAAGTTAAACAAAAGTTTTTTAAAAAGAGTTTCAAACTTTTAAACACTTTAAACTTTTAAACACTTTAAACAAAAATTTAAAGCTTTTAAACATTGCAAAAATTTGGTTTGATATTTATGGTTCTTGATATTTTTTACATAAAAAATAAAAACCTTGCATTTGCTTCCTAAGGATAGGTTTTCAAACATTAGAATCTAGCTTTGTCCCCCCTCCTTCCTCTCTCTCTCTCTCTCTCTCTCTCTCTCTCTCTCTCTCTCTCTCTCTCTCTTTCTTTAAATTTCTTAGCTCCTCATTCTTTCTAGACAACAGGATGTTTTAATACAGCTCCAGAAATTAATATAGTTTTTGTAAACTTAAAAAATTGCTGTCAGAGAGGCAGGCGGATTTCTGAGTTTGAGGCCAGCCTGGTCTACAGAGTGAGTTCCAGGACAGCCAGGGCTACACAGAGAAACCCTATCTCGAAAAACCAAAAAAGAAAAAAAAAATTGCTGTCAGAAAGTGCTTTGGAAATAATACTTTGAATACACACTGATTTGATTTCAACTGTTTCTTTCCTTACACGAACATGTCTTATTATGTTTTCATGTATTTTTGAAGTTGTATTTATTTGTTGTTCTTGTTTGCAGCTTTTTGCAGAAGGGGCCTCATTCTCCAGCTATGCCACCTGTCTCCCAGGAACCACTTCTGTCTCCACTTCTGTCTGTTTCAGGAACCAGGCTTGTTTGCAGTTGTTTTGTGTTAACCTACTAGTGCCCTTCTTTGGCTGTGCCAATCTGCCTTTTACCTCCAGTTGTGACACAGATCTTTCTTTGTAGTCTTTTGTAATCCATCCCTGCATTCCGTGTGACCTTTCTGAGGATTTTGACTCAAATCACTGAAGATGTGTACTTCTTTATCTGAGGCCCCTAGCCCCAGGTTTATGCCCATTCTGCATCTTGCTTAACAATTTTACGTTACTCAGTGTCTCCATCTCTCTATTTCTTTGAATAAATCTGGCAAAACCTCTTAAAATCTCATTTTGTTTTACCAGCCTCTCATACCTTGATCTATTTTCATTTGTATCATCCTAAGTGCAGCGTAGTATTGCCTTTCTAGCGTCAATCTTGGGAGAAACTTTTGATATACTGCATTCATTATTCCTACTTTACTGGAGTGTTGTACCAGTGTGAATTTTGTTATCTTTAAACAAGGCCAGACTGGCCACCTTCTCATAAAGTAGTCTGGGTGAGATATCCTTCAGTACCCTTGGGGACTCCTTTGGCACTTTGTCAGGAGAAAATATTATTCCCACTTTCTCCTCTGTCCATGAATAGACTTCTCAGCAGAGATACAAAAACAAAAATGAACTCTTCGCCCCATCTCTGGTTTCCTCAGTCAACCTGCCCTTGATTAATATTAGGTAGACTGACAGTCCTGTTCGCATTACCAAGTGAGATTAATATGTTTGATGTTACTGTGCCTGTGACTTTGTACCTGAGACATACTTTGTTGCTGGTGACAATTGATGATAAGACATCTTCAGGGCCACTAAATCTACAGAAATCCTGCTTCTTTCTCTACAGTTTGGAAAATAGAATTATTGAAGCTGGCTAAGTCACAAGCAGGACACTTAGTTTCAGGTTTTAAGCCAAAAAAAGCATGCAAGAAAAAATATTATGAAATCTAAATTCCCTTTTGGATTTTTAACTGTATTTTGAATCAAAATCCAAAAAAATGATTTATAATTTCTTTAGAGTTTGAAATTCTTGGCAATATAAATTATCTTTTCAATTATATGAAAGAGATGGTGTGGGAGCCAAGGCTGAAAATAGCTAAATAATACACATTTATGATATTCTTAATAAATTTTTAAGATATTTAAATTCAAATATTAATTTTGATGTGAGAATATGTCTTCTTTTACAAAAGACGGTGTATGAATGTGAGATACCTCACAGATACACTTGTTTTATCGCTTTCAGGTTAATTGTCACTGATAATTACACAAGGAGATTATATATCTAACACAGATGTGATCAGTCCCTCCAATAACACTTGCATGTGTGGGACACCCATCTCTGAGCATAGACTGCACAGCCTTAAGACATTAAGAATGACATATTTTCATTCAGTTATAATCACAGTTGCCAGTTATAATCTTACAATCTCTGTACATTCAGATGGATAGCAAAAGTGGACTAACAACGTATAGAGGTGCTCAAATAAATTTGCTGGAATGATTGAGCATTCTAAAACTAACCTGTAAAATCATGTCGACAGACACAAGTTTGGCACTGGAATAACAGAAGAAAATTGATGGTAACTGATTTTAAAAGAATAAGCTGAGAGAAACTCACAACACATTCAGTCCTTGTTTATGGAATAATAGAGGTTAGGATACAAGGGGCTTAAAGTAAGCTTAAACAAATGTTTGTTGAACTGGAGAGCAACCTTAATCTTTTCTCTCTAGAGACTAAGAAACAAAATGCTAAAATTGACTGACACAAATTTAGAACCAAAATAACTTAAGTGGCATATTCTAAAGCTTAGAGACATTATGTTTTAAAAAGTGCTAGTGATGTCTACAATTTAGCACTTTTAGGAAGATTCTAGATCTCTGGCCAATGAGCTAGAAAAGGAGAACAGAATGCATGGATGTCGGAGATTGTCTGGGGACTGCATTTTCTTTCTTTTTATTGATTATTTTATTTATTTACATTTCAAATGTTATCTGCCCCTCCTGGTTTCCCTCTGCAAGCTCCCACCCTATGCCCCTCCCCATGCTTCTATGAGGGAGGGAGTGCCCCCAAACACCTAACCACCACTCCCACTTCAGCACAAACTATGCTTACATGAGAGAAAGTGATGCTACCCAGCATTTATTTTCTACTACAATAATAATACATACGACATCTTTAGGAAACACAAAAACTGATGTGTAAATAAGAGTAAAATGTATTTTGAGAAACCTGTTGAGCATTTCAACAATGCTTCTTAGACTCTAATGATGGAGGGTTTTTGTGTACCACACAAACTCTGTCGTCAGAGATATGATTCAGTTCTTAACTATTATCACATTCTAATGACTTTTGACAAATTAAAAACGCTCTTAGTATATAACATGTACCAAGACACTGTCAGTAATAGAACAAAATCATCAGTGTCTAAATGCAGCCAAAACAATAAGATCTATAGATTTAGGGAGATACCCAAAGCTGATATCCATGAACACTACCTTTAAGTCTTTAATACTTCCTTAATTAGAAACTGCACTTTAAAATGAACTAAAGATCTCAGGATATAGCATTTGCCCAACATTCAGGCATATCCTGGTTTCAGTCACCAGCCGTAAGAAAAAAACTGAGTCTGCAGGGTATGGTGGTGCATAATTTTAGTCTCAGCACTCTGGAGAAGGCAGAGAGGCAGAGAGGCAGAGAGGCAGAGAGGCAGAGAGGCAGAGAGGCAGAGAGGCAGAGAGGCAGAGAGGCAGAGAGGAGGCAGAGAGGCAGAGAGGCAGAGAGGCAGAGAGGCAGAGAGGCAGAGAGGCAGAGAGGCAGAGAGGCAGAGAGGCAGAGAGGCAGAGAGGAGGCAGAGAGGAGGCAGAGAGGCAGAGAGGCAGAGAGGCAGAGAGGCAGAGAGGCAGAAAGGAGGCAGAGAGACAGAGAAGCAGAGAGGAGGCAGAGAGGCAGAGAGGCAGAGAGGCAGAGAGGCAGAGAGGCAGAGAGGCAGAGGCTGAGGAGGAGGCAGACACAGGAGATCTACATGAGTTCCAGGTCAGCCTGGTCTACAAAACAAGTTCCAAGACTGCTTGAACTACCTATAAAACCCCAGTCTTGAAAAACTAAAAAAACAAGAAAAAAAAAAATCAAAACAACAACAACAACAACGTATTATACATCCTAGAAAATAATGATGTTTGACATTCTCTGTGGGCCAGGTGCTAAGAGTGACAAAATAGATGTTATTGTTATTTTGCTTTTGAACATTTAATTTTCTTTGTTGCTGAAATCTAAATAAATACTCTTGATTAGGAGGGACAGCTGGACATTTGAACAGGTGGTTTCAAAAGATTACAGAGGAGCTTCTCAGGGAAACATTTTTAGCAAGAAACAGAGCCATCTGTCACATATTGTTTAAAAATTCTTGTGGGAAAAATACAAAATGAGCTCTTAATAGACTACATATTAACATTTTAAATAAAAAAATTCAAAAAGTCAGGTAAGAAAAGTTAAATAAACAAAGGTGTCATTTTAACAAAGGGATTGTGTTGAACAAGAATATTTTACCTTGCAATTCACGTCTTCTAAAATTGCAAAATTAATGTTCACTATTAGTTCAATGGAAATTCTGATAAGAACAACAGAGAAATCCTGAGTTAAGCAAGGTTAAAAATGTTTACTTTATTTTGTATTTGCTTTTCTTTGTTAAAAAATTTCAAAGGCTTTGAAGTGTATATAGTATGACTTGCCAAGAAAGAAACAGGATCTGAGTTGGGCAGTGTGGAACTAGGAGATCTGCACTAGGAGGATGGCAGATTAGAAGACAGAATGCTTTATATCATGAGTCCACCGAAAGAAAAGTTAGATTTTATAATAATAATAATTCTCTGTGGTACATAGGCAGTCAAAATCCTAAACAAAATTTGGAATAGTAAACACAACTAATTTGTATTCCATCTTTACATATTCAGAAGCAGAGAAAGATGGGACAGCAAAAGGTGCTGCAATCTGCTCCTTGTTGAGGTAGTTATAGGCTGCTAGGTTAAAATTATTCAGGCTCTATCCCTATCACATCTTATTAAACAGGAAAAAAATGAAACTAACTACCAGAAACAGAGGCAACAAGTGTTTGTAATCTGGATGTTGTTGTAGCATTCTCATAAAGAAAGGCAAGTTACTGAAAACTACATAGACACATGAGCATGAGGAATAACTCTTACAGACTGGGAGATATGCTGGCAAGGATGGAAGATTCAGTGGGTGCTAACCAAGTGAAACACATGAATATGATTCGAGTCACAGAAACAGCTCAAAAGTGCAATGGAAATTAAGTTCATATTGTAAAGCGTTAAATGAAAAATTGATGTTAAAAGTAAAATAAAATAAAAATAAAATACAAAAAGGTAAAATAAAATATACACAACAAGTCGATGTCTTGTATGTTACAGAGTAATGTAAGACATATAAGACATAGACTCCTTTTGTGTATTTTGCTATTTTCTCATGTAAATGTTTATTATAAATATTTCCTTCTCACAAAACTTTTATAATGGTATTTACCAAAATAAACATTTATCAGAACTAAATAGTCATTTCCCCTCAGCAAACTGACTTTTGGGATTATGTTTATTTTCAAATTAGTAGTGTGTGATCATTAATATTGATTGCCAACAGGACAGAGTTTAGAGTTTCTGAAATTAGAAATTTAGAATTTAGAACAAGACATACCTTTGGGCATGTTTGCCATGAAGTTTTAAGGTTAGGTTTTGAACTCAGAAGACCCACATGTAATTAGGGTAGAGTGATTATTCCATGAACAAAGCCTGGAAGATATAATAACAGGAAATAAAGGGGCCGAGTTTGGATCCCCTCTCCCTCTTTCTTCCTGTCCCTGCCCGTCTTCCTTTCCCCTGCCCTCTCCTTCTCCTACTTCCTGTCTGGGGATGGAATGTGAGCATCAGTCTCAGGATCCTGCCAACATGTTTCTCCCCACCATGATGGATCCTTAATCTCTGAGCAGATCTAATACCTTTAATAGAGCATTTTGCTATACAACAAAAAGTAACTATTGCAAATTTTAATTCATACATTTTGTAACAGTTTTATGTTGTGTTTACTTTGTTTTTAAATTTTTTCTACATTATGTCATAGTTTTACTGTTCTCTACTGCAAACTCAGTATTAGCTTATTTTTTTAGCAAGATTAAAAAAGAAATAAAACTTGTTTATTTGAATTTAATTTCAGCACTTATCCCATTAAAATAACTGTTGATGCTTTTTTTTTTCATTTTTCTATGAGTTTCACTGCTTTTCCCATTCACATCCCCATTTTTTTTTCCTTTATTTCTGTATCCTAGACTTTCCTCCACTTTCTTCTTTTTCTCCCCTCCCCCCCCCCTTTTTTAACCTCTTTCCTTATGCTTCTAGGAGAGGCTACTTATCTTGTCCTTCATTTTACTAATGTGAACTTTCCCATGTATATTAGCTTCATTTAAAAGTTTTAGAAATGTGAATTTGGTAAACTCTAGAGAATAATAACACAAATCATTTCCAGTATGTCTGTAACTATCTAAGAGAACATATGGTTACTTGGTGGTTTACAAAAGTTTACGTTCTTTATTTCTAATATTTTGGTGGTATTGGATGAATATGTAAGATTCAGTGCAATAGTTTACTCAGAGTTTCACTAATTCTAAATGAGGAATGAGTTGCTAGAAAGCAAGACACACAAATACATAATGACAAACATCCTATTTAATTTTTGATAGTTCAGTTGGTTACATATGACTGGAATTCTTATTACATGACCAAGTGGCATAATACTTGAAAGACACTAATAAGTATACATTACACAGTCAGAACCAATTTCAACTACAAGATTAATAGTTTTTGTCCAAAAAATCAATGAGATTACTTTTCATCATTATTATTTTAATTAAAATATAGTTATATGTCTCCCAACTCTTTCTGCACTTCAACTCCTCCTATGTCCCCTTCATCCAAACCTTTTAATCTTCTCCTTCTACTTCCCTTTCAAGTTGATGGACTCTTTCTTATTCCTTGAATTTTTAATTTTACTGGTGTGTGTGTGTGTGTGTGTGTGTGTGTGTGTGTGTAAATAAAATCTGGTAATTTGTTTTTGTTGTTGTATTTACAAATTCAGGGAAGACAAAACACTTTCTATTGAGTAACCAATTATTTTTAAGTGCTATAACTTGATTTGATTAAACAAGTATATTTTCTTTTATTGAAAATATTTTTAACATATACTACATTATGATTATGGTTTGCCTTCCTTTTATTCCTCCGAGTGCCTTCCCACCTCCCTTCCATTAAGACTTATCCCCTTTCCGTCTCTCATAGAAAACAAAAAAGGACTCTAAATGATAATGGTGAGATAGAATACGGTAAAATAAAGACAGACAAACCTGGATATGACACAACAAACAAACAGAAGAAAAGTAATCAAAGAAAAGGAACAAGAAGCATATATAATGCAGAGACCTGTTTGTTCACAAACTGAGGAATCCCATAAAAATCACAAATCCAAAAGCCATAATATATATGCAAAGGATAAAAATAGAAAATAAATAGGTGTGTGTGTGTGTGTGTGTGTGTGTGTGTGTGTGTGTAGGATAAAAAGCAGAAATGGGGCAATAAATAAGTAAAATTCAAAAGGGGAAAAAGACTGGACATATTATGGCACAAGGAACCTTCAAAGATATCATTGAATTTGTGTAGGCTGTTGGCTGCTGGGCATGTAGCTTACCCTTAAGAGTAGTTTGTTTCTCCAGTAAGACACCCTTGGAAGAAATTACATTTTCATATGAGAGTGGTTTGCAATTATAGATTGCATCTGTTAAGGATGTGGCTATGTGTCCACTTCTCCTTGCAACTTTAGGACCTAACTGGTACAGACCAGTCAGGTCCTGTGCATGCTGATATAGGCTCATTGAACCCACTGACCTTTTTGGTTTAGATCATACCCTCTGATTCTTACACCTCTTCTGCCTCCTCTTCTATTGTGTTCCCTGAAGCCTAGGGGAGAGATTTCATGAAGACATCCTATTTAGGATTGATTGTTCCAAAGTTTCTCATTCTCTACAGACTACCTAGCTGTGGGGCTCTGTATCCATACCATTTGCTGTAGGAGGAAAATTCTGAGTATGGTTGAGCATGACACTCATCTATGAGAATAACGGTATATCATTAGGAATCAATTTCCTGTATCACTTTAGTAGGACAGTAGTATTTTCCCCCCTAGGCACCTAAGATATCTAGTCTCAGGATCTTTGTCATCCAAAAAGCACTGGTTGTGTTCCATCTCTTAGAGTAGACCTTAAGTTAAATCAGATATTGACTAGTTATCCCCACAAGCTTTCTGACATCATTACCTTAGCATATTTTGTAGGCAGAACACCTTGTAGATTGAAGGATTTGTCACTAAACTGTTGTTTACATATCTCTTGCAGTAGCCTGTAGAGTGACTTTGAGTACCAAGAACATTAGCACATAGCAATGAAAGTGCCTATGTAGGCACTAGCTTGAGTTCTCCATGTTCAGTAAGTGTGTAGATGACTTTGTAATGGGGATTTATAGGCAGTTTGCAGAGAACAGCCAATAGCCTTGTAAATAGCCTGGGTTGTGTGAGGGTTTCCATGTGACCACTTTAGCCAAAACTCAATTATAGGCAACCCAATCCTGGTACTAAAAGCTTTATTTGATGACAAAGAATGTCTAGTTTAAACTCCATCTAGCCATTATTTGGTCATTTCATTTAGTTAGCCTTGCTTTCATATATGTATTTATTTTAGGAAGCCTCTACTCAATAAACTTTCCATGGAATCTCTCAAATGGATCTTAACTTCAGCTGTGGCTCCCTTGCCCCACTCTTTTCTACTCCTCCCTGCTCTACCCTTCCTTTCTCATCCCCTCCTTGCCTATCACCCATTCACAGCTATTTATTCCACTTCTCTTTCCTTGGGAGATATATCTATCACCACTAACTAGTTCCTTATGCTATACTTAAGCTCTGTGGTTCAATAGATTGTAGTTTGCTTATTATTTGCTTAATAGCCAGTATCCACATATAAATACATACCATATTTGTTTTTCTAGCTTTGGGTAATTTTGCTCAGGATGAATCTTTCTAGTTCTGTCTGTTTATATAAAATTTTTTATTACATTTTTTTCTTTTCTTCTCTTTTTAAATTTTATTTTCTCTTATTATTTTTTATCTTATTTATTTACAAGTCAAATGTTGTCCCCCTTCCCAATCTCCTCACTACAACTCGCCCATGCCATCCTCCCTTCCCTTTGCCTCTAAGAGGGTGCTACCCTAACTATCTACTCTTTCCTGCCTCACCCCTCTAGCATCTCCCTTTGCTAGGGCAACAAGCCTCCAGGAACCAAGCACCTGCTCTCCCATTGATGCCAGATAAGGCAATCCACTGCTACATATGCAGTGGAGCCATGGACCCATCCAAGTATACTCTTTGATTGGTGGTTTAGTCACTGGGAGCTTGAAGGGGTGTGGTTAGTTGATATTGTTGTTCTTCCTATGGGGTTGCTGTCCCATCCAGCTCCTTCAGTCCTTTCCTAATTCTTCCACTGGGGTCCTCAGGCTCAGTCCAGTGGCTGGCTGTGAGTGTCTGCATCTGTCTTACACAGGTACAGGCAGAGCCTCTCAGAGGGCAGCTTACTAAGCCCCTGTCTAAAAGCATTTCTTGGCATCAGCAATAGTGTTGAGGTTTGGTGTCTGCAGATGGGATGGATTTCAAAGTGGAACAGCCACTACTATCCTTTATTTTAGCCTCTGCTCTTGTGTGTGTGTGTGTGTGTGTGTGTGTGTGTGTGTGTGTGTGTGTGTATGTGTGTGTGTGCACACCTGCATTTCCTTTAGACAGAAACAACTCTGGGTTCAAACCCAGTTTGAGATGGGTGAGTGGCACTTTTTCTCAACTAGGGACCATGCCTATCTGCAAGAAGTGATCTCTACAGGATCTCTCTTCCCATTGTTGGGTATTTCAGCTAATGTCATCCCCACTGGGTCCTGGGAGCCTCTCACAACCATGGCATCTGGGAATTTTTGGTGATTCCCCTCTCTGTTTCCTACAACCCCACTGCTACATATTTCTATTTATTCTTCTGGCCCTCTGTCTCTTACCTTACCTGAGCCTGAATCCATTTTTCCCTTACCCTCTACTCCCCCACTCAGAAGCCTCCCTCCCTCTGCCTCTAGTGATTATTTTGTTCCCTATTCTAAGTGGGATTGAAGTGTCAACACTTTGACCTTCCTTCTTGTTAAGCTTCATATAATCTGTAAGTTGTACGATCGTTATTCTGAGCTTTTGGGCTAATATCCACTTATCAGTGAGTACATACCATGTATGTCTTTTTGGGTCTGTGTTACCTCACACAGGATATTTTCTAGTTCCATCGGTTTGCCTGAAAAATTTGTGAAGTTCTTATTCTTAGTAGCTGAGTAGTACTCCATTGAGTAAATATACTACATTTTCTGTATCCATTCTTCCGTTGGGGGATATCTGGGTTGGTTCTAGGTTCTGGATATTATAAATAAAGCTGCTATGAACATAGTGAAGCATGTGTCCTTGTTATTTCAGGCAAAACTTCACTAGCCCCACATCCAATAGAGCTAATATCCAAAATATATAAAGAAATCAAGCTAGCAGTTCCTCAAAAAATTGGAAATAGTTCTACCTGAAGAGCCAGCTCTACCACTCCTGGGCATATGGCCAAAAGATGCTCCAACATATTAGCTCTCTATTGGATGTGGGGCTAGTGAAGTTTTTTTTCCCAGTGTGTAGGTTGCTGATTTGTCCTATTGACTATGTCCTTTGCCTTTCAGAAGATTTTCAGTTTCATGAGGTCCCATTTATCAATTCTTGGTCTTAGAACCTGAGCAATTTGAGTTCTGTTTAGGACATTTTTCCTATACCAATGAATTCAAGGCTCTTTTTACTTTCTCTTCTATTAGATTCAGCATATCTGGATTTATGTTGAGATCCTTAATCCACTTGAACTTGAGCTTTGTGCAATGTGATAAATATGGATCTATTTTCACTTTTCCATATGCATATTGCCTTTTGGACCTGCACCATTTATTAAAGATGCTTTTTTTTCCCATTGTACGTTTTTGGATTTTTGTTGAAGATCAAGTGTCCATTATGTGTGGGCTTATGTCTGTGTTTTCAGTTCTATTCCATTGATAAAACTGTCTCTGTTCCAATACCATCTGTTTTTTTATCAGAATTACTCTATAGTACAGCTTGAGGTCAGTGATTGTGATTCTCCCAGAAGTTCTTTTATTGATAAGAATCACTTTCACTTCCTTATCCTTGGCCAATGTCATATTACTGCCAAACAACCCCAAAAGCTCTCTGCCTCTCCCTCTTAGTGGGCTTTAGGCAGGAATCTGAAATTAGGCTAGAACAAGGAAGTAATTTCAGGCAGAAATCTAAATCTTAGGCTAGATCAAAAAAGTAAGTTCAGTCAGGAATTTAAATTTTAGGCTAGAATAAGGAAGTGTACCAGGTTCTCCTGAGATGAAGCCTGGGAATTAAAAGGAATGAGGGTGAGAGAAACGTGGGGCCAAGACAAAGTATTCTGATCAAGACCTATAGTTTAATAATTTGCTTTCACATATAAAGGGGAAGCCCCACCCCCCAGAGTCTCTTCCGTTCAGCCCAGGGGCTGGGCAAGGAGATTGCAGTCCGGAAGGTGTTAAGGCTAGCTCAGCAGGCAGTCCATTCTTCTTAGCTCAGGTAGCAGGCTCCAAGGTGCCAAGGCTGGTAATGCAATGCATCTCAGGTCCTACTATTGCTTGGTCTATTGTGGTAAAACTCACAGGCCTCCTCAGGCCAGGGAGAAGGGCACAGTTCCCCCCTTAATTTTTTAAGATAGCAGTGCCAATATCTGGACGGGGCACAATATTTCATCCCGTCAAGGGTCTAGAGTGTCCGGGTAACTGTGCCTGGCTTAGGTTGGCATTTATATTACTCCTATATTACCCATCATTGAGGAAATCATACATAGCATATTGATGTATGCCTCTGCCTTAGGTTTATAGGAGCTAAAAATTACTCCTATAATTACATGTCATTGAGGAAAACATACATAGCATAATGATGTATGCCTCTGTCTTAGGTTTATAGGAGCTCAAAACACTCTTACCCGTCATTGACTAACCGGCCATCATTGGCACACTCTTTGGACCCTGAACACATGCAGACCAAAGGACCCATGGGCATGCACTAGATGCAGTTCTTCACAGCGATGTGTAACTGCCATGATGAATAGCTGAGCTTGCTGAGAGCAATCCTGTGTGAGGGCAACCAATCTGCCTAAAATACAAGATTCAAAGGTTAAAAGCAACATGATTGTCCAAGCAATGTAGAAAATAAGGTTGGAAGTGGAAGTATTTCAGTATCTAATCCAATTGCTAATTAGCAGGGATCAGACACAAGTCTGGCCACTAGGTATATAGTGGGTGGCTTTAAGTAATGATAAAAAAAACACTCCAGTAAGAGTGGAGATTATATATCAAGTTAAATCTGTTGATTGATAAAGATTTTGAGCCATCTTTATCATTAGAATCATAATTATTAGGCTCAAGATCTGTGTCCACTTGACAGACCAGTCTTTTAGGCAGCCATCAGGCTCCAATTTCTTTTTCTGAAAAATGTAGACTGACCCATGACCCCAAATTAGAACAGGATTGGGACCACACCAAGTATTGTTAAGGGGCCTTTCCACAAGACCCTGGCAAATAAGTTGGGAGTAACTGGATGCCGGTGGTGATCTGCTGCAGACTGACCTTTAGCATCAGTTTGCAGAAAATTTAAAACAAGACAAAAGCAAGGTGTGCTTTTGGTGACCTTGTGAGGTATAATTCCCCCCTTTCTAGTTTAAAAAAGCTATTTTTTTTAGAATTACTTGTAAAACCAGGGAAGCACCATTAGCTGCTTTTATCCACACTCACAGAGATATGAAGATATTATTTTAAAGTTTCATAATCTCTCTTTTACAATTTCTTGTCCTTGAGGATAGTAAGGAAATATCACTAATATTAAATTGTCAACAAACATCTCACATGTTTGACTGTAGCCAAATAACTGTAATAGTCAGTTCCATTATCTATCTTAGTCTAATATGGGACACCAAGTACAGGAAAATAATATAGGCAATAACTAATTATATTTTTAGTTGCACTCTTGTTAAATTAGTTGCAACTAAAAAGTCTAAAAGGCATCAAGTCACATGTACATATTTTAATTTTTAATCAAAAATGAGTAACATTTATTTGCCAAAATTGATTACATATAAGTCTTTAAGGCTTAACACCATTATGAAAAATTTGAGGATACTGAGAACAAGTTTTTGCAATTTAACTTGCACACTTTCTAGAAATGCCAAATTGTTGTCTTAATCTATTATTATTTTGATGTAGTAAAGAATAAGACAGTATTGCCAATTATTTTTGAAAGGCCTATAACATGTCTAGTATACAAATCTGCTCTGGCATTGCCCTGGGGTTTAGACAATCCAAAGAGCTTTTGAATGTCTTATAAAGTTAAGAAACAGTACATGTTTCATAAATTAAGCTGTATTTTTATAAATAAAATTTGAGAATTAGCTATATCTAAAGAAAGGAACAATTTTAAGCAATTATAAATCGTGAGCCATATACTGGCTATGAGTATATAAATTGAAAGCTTGATTTCTCAGCATTTTAAACAGTGGCTACAACACATAATTTAACTATTTGTGTTGAAGCAAGGGAAACTCAAGAAAATAAACATGTGATTTAATTACATATACTGTCTTCTCAATAGATGAGGCATCTGTAAATATAGTAAATATAGCAAACATCTTTTCTAAGGGCTGCATGCATAGTAAATTTTAGGAAATATAAAAGCATGCACAGAGAAAAAGTGTAACAAATGATTATCAAATTTGTCTAAAAAGTTTGTCATGTAATAGGCCAAATATCATTATTTTTTCAATAACCAATTTAATTGCTATTTGGAATAAGAAATAAACCTTTTATCCAAAATGCTTTAGGATTTTATCATATAATCTTGTATTAACACAATTATAAATTTATAATAGGATGTTTAAACTTTATTTGTAAATGAAGAAAGACAAATCTACATTAATGGTTTCTTTTTCCAAAGGGCTGCTGTTGGCATATGAGTAATAACAACACAAACAGCCAACAATTTATTATAGTATATATAATTTATCTGTTGATAACTAACAGCTTACTCTATTTTTAGCAACGCTATCTCTCCTTTATAGTTAATTGTCAAGGGGAATTAGGACTTGTATGCCTTTGAAAATATCAAACAGAGGTTTAAATCCTCCTATAGTAAGCTTAAGATAAGATTTTAGCCAAATAATATCTCTTAACAACTTTTAAAAATCATTAAAAAGCAAATCAAGATAAAAAACAAACCATTTTCTTTTTGCATGTACACTTACAAGCCAGAAGAGGGTGGTAGATCCCTACCACAAATGGTTGTGAGCCACCATGTGGTTGCTGGGAATTCAGTTTTTATATTTTTAATATAAAAAAGCCTTTAATGGCTGAGCCATCTCTCTAGCCCCAACTATCTTTTTATTAGAATTTTCTGTGCCACAATCTGTTTAGGATATAACTGAGGTCTCAAATATTGAAAAGATACTGCCTTTGAATGCTTTCTGGAGCAACGAGTACTCCAAAAATTTTTAAAGCTCGTTATACTGGGGCAAAGGCTTGTAGAAAAATTTCTTTAGAGAAATTTGCCAATAAAGTATCACACAATGAATAATATACACTAAAAGATTTAAACTCTTAATTTTTTGTATTAAAGCAACAATATTATAATATATATATGTATATATATATATATATATATATATATATATATATATATATTAAAGCAATTAACCATTCTTTGAGGCAAACTTTTCTAACGATATCACTTCATGGGCTCCTAAAAATTACGAATAAATTTATTGAATGCAAACCTCCCACCTTTACCAGAAATGTAAAGGAGTGGTATAAAAACCATCTTTTGGATCTATAATAATTCTGTATGTATTTACTGAAATAGCAGTTGGAGTAGGCAAAGCAGGCTGTATAAATCTTAAGTTTGAACTTTCTTCTGGATTAATTTAATAACCAATCTTTTTTAGCTGAGTGAGAATATCAGATAAAGGCCAACCTTATCCTCAAATAATTGTTACATACATTAGAGGAACCAAAAGTATGTCATTTTTAACAACTTTGGAAGGAAGTTGACGCAAAGAAACAAAAACAAATTGAACAATATTTTTGTCAGCAGGTAGTTATAACTCATGGAGGGAATTAGGCATAATTTTAATGTCTTCAGCATAATTATAACTCTCAGCCTACAGACTGTTGTAAAGTCTTTGGGTCTTAGATTTATCCCTCTTCTCACAAGAAACAATGAAGCCAAAAGACAAATTCCAGACCCATTTCTAGGAGCTGGTCTTGAAGGCCCAGGACAAAAGGAATGCTTGGCACTTGAGCTTCTGCAGAGCTTGGTCTGCATTGTCTTAATTCAAATGTAAATGTTCTTAATCTCAGGCCTGTTTTCTGAGGCCTGGCCCTTTTTGTAGGCCTGAACTGTGCAATTTTTTTTTTAACTTTAAATTTAAACTTTAAACTTTAAAAGATGTGTGTTGTATCTTTTCTCTATTAACATGGACAAATCAAAAAATCTCAAACTCTCAATTGAACTGCCAACTGTAGCCAATGGAATATTTGCAGTTTAACTATGTTTTTACTCCTCTTTTGTAACATTAGAGTATAACCATAATTTTGAGAAAAAAAAAACAATTTTTAACCATGTAAGCAATCTATTTTCTCTAAAATCAACACCAAGTAGATTACCTTTATGTTACAAAGTTTTGCTGCCAATTCTTATATATGAATACATGATAGTGCAGCTTTTAATATCTCACTAAAGAGACATTGTTTTTAAATCTTATCTTTATACATCTGGTTTCTGAATGACTCTAACCCTGAGTTACCAATCTTAAGCCAACTCTTTGTTACCAAGGTTGTAATTTTTAGATCATATTTAATAACTTACAGGCCAATAATTTATAACCAAGACATGTAGAACATATTTATATCTTAAAACCAATTAGAAACAGAAATGAAGTGACAACACATCTTATATATTTAAACCAAACAAAATTTCTCATTTTTTCTAGCTGTAATTTCAAGATAAAAGCACCTTGTCACAGAGATTTTTCTAGACACACAACTCTTAACTTCCTTATTGAATCCAAAAAACTTGCTGGTCCCTTTAAAAGTAGCTTATAAGGACAATCAACTGTTACAAAAGCTTTTCCAGCTCAGCTCTTAGCTATAGATGTTAAGCAAACTTATCAGCCACTGCTCTGCATATTAAAACTGCCTTTGAAAACCAAGTTAAACTAGACCAAGGGTTGGATCAAGCAATTTTAACGATCTTTTGAACATTAAACATAGAACATAAAACATAGACCTCCAATCATTTACACAGTGAGACACGTGGGCAAAAACACACAATGAGACATGTGGACATTGCGCGCCAATTATAGATACTACTCAGTGCTCTGCCATTTTTTTTTTTTCAAATTCTTTTAAACCCAGTTCCTCTCATCTAAGGCTGCCTCTCTTGGGCTTGCCAAATACTCTCCTTTCCCCAACTCACTGTCACCTTCTTAGATGAGTTTAACATCGGGTCAATGCTCACTCAATTCTAGACCCGTATCCACCTTACTCGCACTTCCCGTAAACATAGCCATAACTTAGCTAGCATCAATGGCGTTCCTTGTTTACCTAGTGCTCCAAATACTCTACTTTTTCTGCCATTTTCCGTGGAGCTCCACCAAGACAGTGTTTCCTCTGCTGGTCTTCACTTCTCAGGTTCCACGGGTGGGCACCATTTTGTAGCTGCCTGCAGCAAGGAGTACTGGGTTCTCCTGAGACAAAGCCTGGGAATTAACAGGAATGGAGGGCGAGAGAAACGTGGGGCCAAGGCAAACTATTCTGATCAATTATTAATCAATTCTGATTAATAATTTGCTTTCACATATAAAGGGGAAGCCCCACCCCCCAGAGTCTCTTTGGTTCAGCCCAGGGGCTGGGCAAGGAGATAGCAGTCTGGAAGGTGTCAAGGCTAGCTCAGCAGGTAGTCCATTCTTCTTAGCTCAGGTAGCAGGCTCCAAGGCTGGTAATGCAATGCATCTCAGGTCCTACTATTGCTTGGTCTATTGTGGTAAAACTCACAGGCCTCCTCAGGCCTGGGGGAAGGACACAAGGAAATAGACTTCAGACATCAAAATGAGTTTGGGCTAGGATAGGGAATTTGGCTCAGAAATTTTGGCCGTTTTGATAATCCCTTAGAATCAGTGATCACAGGAGTGTTCACAGAGTTTTGTTTATTGTCTTGCTTAAATTTTTTGACTATTTGTGTATTGTCTTGCTTGTTCCTTGACTATTTTCATCTATTGTATTGCTGGACCTTCATCCCAAAACTAACCTTAATACTTGCATGTAATTAAAATGGTATAAGAGCAAAAAGGAGGAGTGAAGGTGGGATAAGGGGTTCTAGGGAGGGGAAATGGGAAAAACAGATGTCATCTGAAATGTAAATAAAGAAAATAGCCAACAAGAAAAAGAAAAAAATTAATATCACATTCTCCTTGGGGGGAAAATATTTTTTTCACTATCCTGTTTTTCCCCCCTATGAAATTGAGAATTGTTCTTTTTATGCTGTTGAAGAGTTGTGTTGGAATCTTGATGAGAATTGCATTGAATTTGTAGATTGCGTTTGGTAGAATGGCCATTTTTGCTATGCTAGTCCTACCAATCCATAAGCATAAAAGATCTTTCTATCTTCTAATGTCTTTGATTTCTTTTTTCAGGGATTTAAGTGTTTAATTGTATAAATCCTTCACTTACTTGGTAAGAGCTACACCAAGGTATTTTGTACTATATTTGGCTATTGCTAAGGGTGATGTTTCTTATTGCCCTAGCTGGAATGTCCAAGATGACAATGAATAGATACAGTGAGAGTGGGCAGCCTTGTCTTGTCCCCGAGTGTAGTGGGATTACTTCAATTATCACTGTTTAACTTGATATTGGCTGATAGTTTGCTATATATTTCTTCTATAATGTTTTGTTAAGGACCTTGAATTTCTGAACTTTTCAATATTTTTAACATGGATGGGTGTTATAATTTGTCAAATGCTTTTTAAGCATCTAATAAGTTGTTCCTGTGTTTTTTTTTTCTTTCAGTTATTTTTTCTTCTGGTACCGTCCCTCACTGGATCTCTCGTTCTCGCTGCCCCACATTGGGTGCCAAAATATGTTGGGCCTAAGCTGGAGTCCCTGTTCGGGCACCAAAAAAATGTTGAGAACTGCACTAGCCCCATGTTCGGGCAGCCAAAAAAATGTCTAGGCCTGGGCTGCCCCATGTTTGGGGCGGCCACACTATCCCGGCCCAAGCTGCTGCTCTGGTCTACGGGTTGGGGTTCAGCAAGAGAGAGAGAGTGAGGTCAGACTCGAAGAATGGAGACCAGACAGTGTGTTTCAATCCCATTTATTCTTCAGTCTCTTCTTAGTCTAAGTCCTAAGTCTTGAGTTCCTAGTCCCTAGTGCCTCCAAGTTCCAAGTTACTTCTTCCAAGTTCTCTTCCAAGTGCCCTGCTACCTGTCTTCTCTCTGTTGTGTCTGGTTCTGTCTAAAGCCAAGTGTCTTCTACCTAATGTCTGATGTGTCTGATCTGTTCTGTTTCTGCCTTTTAAGTGTCTCACTTCTAAGCCACGCCTTTTGGTCACACCTTTAATCATGCCCTTAGGTCTTGTCTCTAACTCTGATCTCTATACTTCTAAGTCATACTCTTAAATTACACACCTTTAATCTCACACACCTTTAATCTCACACACCCAAGGTATCTAAACCAAGCTTATCGGAGTGTGCTCAGCTGTTGTAGGCTATTGTAATCCAAGTCTCGTGTCAGGGTATATGGCTCAAGATGGCTGCAAAGCTGATAGCCGCTTTCTGCTAAAAGTCGGCCCCCAACATTTGTTTATATAGTGGATTACATTAATGGATTTTCATATACTGAACCATCCCTGCATCCCTAGGATTAAGCCTACTTGATCATGGTGAGTGATGGTTTTGATGTCTTCTTTGATTCTGTTTGCCAGAATTGTATTGAGTATTTTTGCATAGATAATCATTATTTCAGTTGGGAATCTTGACACTCTTCTATTCTTATTATTCTCAGGTTTGATTTTTTCATTGTGCTGAATTTCCTGGATGTTTTGGGTTAGGAGATTTTATGCTTTGTGTTTTCTTTGACTGTTGTGTCAATAGCTTCTATAGTATCTTCTGCTCCTGAGATTCTCTCTTTTATCTCTTGTATTCTGTTTGTTATTCTTGCACCTGTAGCTCCTGACCTCTTTCCTAGGTTTTTTATTTCCATGGTCGCCTCTATTTGTGATTTATTTATTCTTTCTACTTTCACTTTAGATCTTGAACTACTTTGTTCAATTCCTTTACCTATTTGATTGTTTTTATGTATTTCTCTGAGGGACTTATTTGTTTCCTCTTTAAGGCCTTCTACCTATTTTCCTGTGTTTTGCTGTATTTCTTTAAGAGAGTTTTTGATATCCTCCTTACAGTCTCTATTATGTTCATGAGATGGAATTTTACATCAGCATCATGTTTTTCAAGTGTACTGGGGTATCCATTGCTTACTGTTGTGGGAGAGCTGGGTTCTAATATGTCAAAGCATATTGACTTCTCTTGATTATGATTTTGTGCTTGCCTTCCACCATCTGATTATCTCTGGTTAGCTTGCCTGGGTGTCTCTGTATAGAGCCTGCCTCCTGTGTCCCCGTGTTTCAGCAGATTCTCCTGAAGGAAACATGGTCCTAGCTGCACTCAATTTCCTGGGAGACTTGCAGACTATTACCCTGGCTGTAGCAGATCTTTTGGGAGCCAGGCAAATTATGCATTGTTGAGAGAGAGGGAAAGACAGGCTGATCTGTACCCAAATAGGTGTGGACAAGAAGGGAGAGGGACTATTTCATTTTTAATTGCAAAAATTACTTTATTGCATAAATGTGCCACATTTTTGTTGTACATTCATCTGTATAAAGACATCTATGTGGTTTCCATTGTCTGGCTATCATAAAAAGAGAAGCAAAGAACATAGTTGAGAAAGTATCTCTGTGGCAGGATGAAACATCCTTTTGGTTTATGCCTAAGAATGCTATAGCTTAGCATTGAAGTAGGTGGATTCCCACCTTTCTGAGGGACCTAATTTCCACAGTGGCAGAACAAATTTTTACTTCCACCAGCAATAGATAAGAGATAGCTTCATTCAGCTATTCCAGTTCAAACTCCTCTCCAAGCTGACTGATTCGATCTGGCTTCTCTTCACATCTTAGTGAATTGCTCTGCTTGGCCTAAAACCAACTCTGGCAGTTTGTTCTAATCTTCTGACTTCTTCTTATTCTCTGGATTCAACTGCCTTTGCTGACCTGCACTGACCTTCAAGAACTCAAGAACAAACTTAGCTCCACTGCTTTACCCTCACTGCACTGACTTCCACTCACCGCTTTTAAATAGTCTCTTTTTTTGTTCACATGAGAGTTGGGTATATCCTATATCTGATGCAGTGTCAAACCTTTCTCTGACTCATCACTTTGTCTGTTCCTCAATTAGATGTCACTTTCAAACATGGCTGCTTCTTTCTACAAACTAACTTTACCTTCACTGGTTGGGATTAAAGGGTGTTTACAAAGGGCATGTCTGTATTCCAGCCAGATCATACAGACTTAGAAGCTCTTTGGATGTAATCCCTTGCCAGAGCAGCCACATTAAATTTCTCTTCAATATTATTTTGTACTTGTATATCTTTTCTTCCAAGAAAACATAAATTGCTTAGAATTTCTTACTCTTTTAACATTGTGACTCCATCTGTGTCTTTAGATATCTGCACAGCAACTGGAACAAATTTGTTAAGTATGCAGAATCTTGGGTGACATCCCAGATATATTGAACCAAAAAAAAAAAAAAAAAAAAAAAAAAGAGGCATCTTGTGATTTGCACACTTCATACATACTGAGAAGCATGGCTTTATCACTTGTCTTACATAGAGGCAAGCACTAAAAAAAAAATTACCAGAAGTTGCAGTTGTTTCTTAACTAATGATGAAAAAGTGTATTCAAAATTTGGCAGTCTTCATATGAAAATGATAACACATACTTCATAAATTATAAAATATTTACACCTAATACACATCAAGTTTAAAAATTAAATCTATAATTATAATTTTTAGAACACTTCCAATTTCATTACAAATTTATTTTTAAACTTTCAGTACTCAAATATTAATGCTATTATGGAGTTGAAATGCTAATTTCTCAGCACCTTCAACAGGTAATTTTTCTTGTTCTGTATTTTATTTGCTTTCTATTCTTTAAGTTTGAGTGCTGATATCATCATATACAATTTTGAAATTAAATTTTCTCCTTTCTACAGTTAGTTAATTTATGACCTATGTTTAATTTAAAACTTAAATGGACTCTATAGATCTTATAGAATATTTTACTTATTATTATGGTATAAAACAAGAACAAACAATTCTATAAATTCTTGCATAACCTGATCTATATTTTTTCTTTTTCTTATCTACTTTTTTGTGTGTGCATATGTGTATGTACGTTGGTATACAAGTAGGTATGTAGGTGCTTGCATTCATGTATGTGGTCTAAAGGTCTATATTAACTGTTTCCTTCTAACACTTTTCACATTACGTTTTTGCATCCAGTTATCTCGATAAACCTAGCGATCACTAATTTCAGCTAGACTGGTATGTGTGTGCGTATGTGTGTGTGTGCTGAGGGTAGTGACTCATATTCTTAGTTTTTTATTATGTCAAACATTTTTGAAAGAGCTTGAAATAGATCATTCCACTAGGTATACTCCCAGTTGGTGGTTGCAGGATTAAAATCCACTTTCTGGTCACACTACCGATGATATAGGAGCTTAGGGGCAAGATTCCTGTGTGGTGCCTTTAAGGGAGCAGAGCTGCAATTTTCTTTGTGATGTCTCTTTTCTACTTATAGTAGCATCATACCAAATATTAACAGTCACTAGGGCAGAAGTGATTGACACCAAGATGACATGTACAAGTGATATATTTAATGTGATGCAAGAACCTGACCTATGACTTAATATACAAAGAAGTGAAGCAGGTGATTCAATGGAAATTTATGTTTCCTCAAATCAGAGAGAATAAAGGTCAAAAAATAAATTGAAACTATTCATAGAGGAGAAAATAGATGCAGTGCTTTTTTTTAACTTGAGTTTGTGGTTCTGGACCATTCCTATTCACAGGGTACTTGGAGTAGAAACAAGTTTCTCTATTCAGAGGTATTAAGAATTTAAAGAAGAAAATAAATCTGTTTTGTTTGGTTTGTTTTATTTTTACTTGGTATCTTTCATAGGTCAAACTGGCTAACAACTTGCTTGATAAATAAGGTTGGTCTCGAACTCACAATCTTCCTGAATCTAATTCACAAGTACTGATATTACAGGTATTAGTGTGCCTTTTAATCAATATAATAGAGGCACTAGTGTAATCAAATATCACTCCAAACTAGAGACATGGGATGGTGGTGGTGAAATTATGTTCCATAGCAAGGGGGGGGGGATGTGAAACTTGCAGATAGTGACATAATAAGACATTTCTTCTGTACCCTCAAGGAATCCTTTAAATAGCAAAGTTTGAAAAGGAGAGCTAAAGGATTTTAAATACAGAGTATTGATGTTAGCATAGTGATTTCAATGAATTAGATAAAGTCTGGCTGACAGAGACATACCTGACATCTGGGCTGTAAGATAATTGACAAGGTAGCCCGAATTCAGATTTGACCCGATTTCAGTAATACATATTTAATTAGAGACTGGAATCTACATTTATATGAGAAGAAAAAAATGCTAAAAGACTGGATAGCCCGTTTCCTCCTTGAAGTCAAAATAAGTAAAAATGCACAGTTGTACATATTTTTCACCTTATGTATATTAGTGTATGTGTGTGCATGTGTGTGTGTTTGTGTTTGCGCCTCTGTATGTAGGTGTGTATACTTGAAAATAAGTTCTTTTTCAGTGTGTAGCATTATGCATTGGCATTATGTGAAAGGCTATATGCAATAGTATTTTTAGTATTGAACTATAATAATACATATAGCTGTGCTTTGGTAGTTACTGCTGGAATGATCTATAGAGTCCTATATCACTAAATACTTACTGGACACTTTGATTATGTGCAATGATATAAAAAATGCACAGTTTTTATAGTAAACTCCTTGGGACCAAGATCTGATACGATTTTCAGTGTTCTAATATGATATGAAAAATATCTTTTAAAAACTGTATTTTTACAGGTTTCAATTGAGAATTCTCTTTGAAATTAAAAACAAATAACTTGCATATTTCTTTTGATTCAACATAAAGCTATGGCAGATCTTATCCGTTTCTCTTCCATCTTCTGGAGAGGTTGAAAATTACATTTTACCAGAGAATAAGCTTGAAGAAGAGAGATGGCTTACTTTTAGGCAGAAACTTGAAGAGACTGATATTAACACCCATATTGTTGTCAACAGATATTTACAAACTCCTTCCCAGTTTTTGAGTTTATTTTTTTAGGAACCTTTGGATGGAGACTGTTTTGTGTAATACAAGCCTGGGATGAAAATAGAATTTATTAGGGTTCATAGTGCTATGTTTCACACACAGAGAGATGCTGGAATTACAAAGTGTTGAGGAGAATTATGGGTTTGAGTTTGAACATTTATGTCATTGTTGTCCTGGATTAAAGATTTCACAATTGAAAATATATCTCATTTGTCATTTTGAAACATTCAAACTTAATGTTATAGGAAAATCTTGCACAATCCCTAATTTTGTAAAATGGCATTTGTTCTGACTACATAAATTCTATGGCAAATTAAGCTTGACATTTTTTATGCACATATACACTATGTCCTGAACAAATCTAATCACTACACTTTCCCATCTCTTTACTACCCAAACTGTAGTAATTATATTGTCTTAGTGATTTCATTTTTAACTTCAACATTTGGGAGAGGACATGTGGTACTTGTCTTTCTATGCCTGGCTTATTTTGCTTAACATAGTGTCTTCTAGTTCCACTTATTTGCTGTAAATGACAACATTTTATTCATCTTTACAGATGAACATTTTGATATGTATGTGAACCATATACTTATCACTCTATGTGTCCATCTACTTTTACTCCCACTTCCTATATTAGCTATTATAAATAATACCCCTATAAATATTATAAATGTTGTTATTTCTATTGTACACTGACTTTGATTCATTTGAATGTATATCCAACATTAATATGGGTGGATCATATGATAGATCTATTACAGGTATTATTTTTTAGTAATCTCCATGCTAATTTTCATGGTGACTGTAGTAATTTCCATGTCTAATCAGAAATTACAAAAACTCTTTTCCCTACATCTACTCCACCACTTATTTGTTTGATATTTTGGTAAATGTAATTGTGACTGAGTTATTGACTGATTTGTACTTACACATGGTTAATTTTCGTGAACACTTTTACTTGTACATAGGTTAATTAGCTATACATTTTCTTTTGCAAATTGTCTGTTTAGACTATGTAACCATTTTAATTGTTATTTGTTTTTTAAGTTTCTTATATATTATCCAATTCTTTGTGTTGTGTGTTTGCTTTGTATATAGTCTTTAGGTTCTTCTTAGTTTTACATAATCCTAGTTGTCAACTTTTGGTTTCATGTTCCGTGCTTTCCACAGTTCTGGGTTTAAATCTGTGTGAACTTCTGTAACCCACACGAAGGCCATAGTATATATGTAACACCCATGGGCTAGAAGGTCATCATGCTGGGAAAATCTGTTGTATACTGCATAAAGATTCTCTTTGTAATACTCAGATGCTTATTCCTGTTATTGCAATTGAGAACAGGTCGAACTTTGGTAGTATTATTCTAATTGATCAGCACCTGTATCACATTTTGTAAATATTCTTCTCCATCACCTCCTGACTGGTTTAATAAAGAGCTGTAACAAGGTAGGAGAGGATGAGCATAACTTCTGGGCAGAGATAGAAACTCTGGAAAAGAAAAAGGTTCAGGGATTCACTAGCCAGAAATGAAAAATAGGTGCCAGTACTGAGCAGAGCCACATGGCAGAAAGTAGATTAGTATAAACAGGTTAGTTTAAGTTATTCAAGCTAGTTGGGAAGCCAGTTAAGGCCAAACTTTCATAATTAGTCAAAGGTGTGTGTAATGGGTTTAGTCTAAAGCTGCTGGTATTATGTTAATTTGGGTCCCCCAAATCAGGAGATTCTGCACGCTCACATCCAAGACATTGAGAGACCCTTTCCTCAGTTGGTTTTGATTGGTATATAAAGTTACCAGTAGTCAAGGGCTAGGCAGGGCAGACAGAGGTGGAACTTTTAGAACTCCTGGGCAAGGGACAAAAGAAGGAGGAAGAAGGAGAGGAGAAATACTACAGTTGAGAGAAACAGGACAGAAAGCAGAGCCTCCATATGGGAGCCAGTAGAATACAGCCCAAGAGGGCTACACATATGAGTCTGGGGCAGCCAAAATGGAATATAGATTTTAGTAAGTACTGATATTACTAAGAAATATAGGTTCTGGCTTGCTCAAACTTAACACTAATAGTTAATAGAAAAAATATACAACCGGAAATGAAACTTTTCTCTATTTCATCGAAATCTATCCAAAATAACTTTTAGACTGATATTTGAAAAATGCTTATATCTCCATTCATGTTGTACTCATTTATTCACTAATTCATTCATTCGCTGGGTTTGGTGATTTCTTGTTAAGTATAAATATGATCCAAGTCTTTTTTAGGATCTTTGTGATTACTGTCCACCCTGACTGTGATTAGTCCCTGAGCTGTCCCTATTCACAAGCTACAACTATACAGGCTCGTTCAGTTTGGTGAACACACTGAGTATGGCTCTCTCTATGTTTTTTCCTCTTTACTATTTCTATTAGTATATTTCTCCATGTGCATGTCTTAGTCCCTCACTTATTTTTATGTCTCTCTTAAATATAGTCCAATAAAAGAGGCATTTATATTACCTTATAAAAAGGAAAACTTTGATGTTTGTTAGGTTTTATTGTGATTATGCTAACTTACTTTTCTCCATAGCTCTAATCCTCATCTACTATATGTGTGTTGGCTTATTATTTCAGGAACAGTCCTATTTACTTATGATTTAGCTTATTATCTCTATACCTATATCATATATATATGTAAACCTATATTTGTCTATCTCTATTTCTATATATATGTAATAATCTGTATCATCTATATCTATGTCATGTATACTATATTATATCTCTATATTTATCTCTGTATCTATCTCTCCAAACATGGGTTGTCATTGCCTGAAAGTATGCTATATAATAGGTTAATGTTACTAGGTTAATAATGTTTATTAAAAGAATGAGGCTTTATTTATTTATATAACTAATCTGTTAATTGTGAAACAGGTTGCATATTATGAATTGTGAACAATGCAGACATCATCTCCACTATCAACTAAGGTAGAAGGCTGAGGACATTAGACATCTAAAGGGTAAAGCACTAAATAACAAGTGAAGTAGGAAGACAAATAAAGTATGGTCTAGTAGAGACTAATGTCAAAGAAGAGATCTCTGAATACATAGCCCTCACCAAGATTCCCTTAGATCCATGGATAAAAACAATACACACACGTGCCAGTTAATTTTAAAATGATTTTGTTAAGCCAATGACTGGGCACTGCTAAACCTCCCTTCCTACTCCAGGCATAATCGGATCAAGTTGCTATTGGCCATTCAAACTGAAATTTCACTTGACTGATTGGCTTAATCTCCTGCATCTACTCCCTTCTCCTCCAGCTCTTCTGATTCTGTCTAGGTCCCCCCTTGAAACTTCACATTTTTTGCCCTGTCATCAGTCATTGGTCTCCGGTATCTTTATTGACAGATCAAAAACTAATTGAGGAACAGGACCTTAGCATCAGGACCAACCCCTACATTTCACCTTTTCTATTCAATAAACAAAACAAAAACAAACAAAGCAACAAAAGTCCTCTTCTCCCAGACATAAATTGAACAAAACCATAACAATTTTGTAAATTGTAAAGTATGAGGTACAATTAACATCTAGTCCATCATATTTGTCAATTAGATAAAGTATTCTACCATCGTTCTTAACTTAAAGAGTTATAATTTTATGCCTGAATTATTAGATTTTAGCCTGTAATATCATCTGAAAACCATGTCTTCTTTTCTATAACTTTTCTCTCAATGTTAAAAAGCTTGAGTTTTATTATGAGATCATAATTACTCTTCAACCACGTCAGAAATCTGAGAACTACTTAAATATTACCTGGGTATATAGGAAGCACCAAACATAGCTTCTCAAACTTAAACAATTGTAGAGACAGCTGACTACTTAGAGAGTCCCCTATTTTTTTTTTTTTATAAAGCTGGAACATTTGTCTTTAGCCTTTTGACCAAGGATCATCTGACAGATCTTTTAAAAGCAGGATTATGAAAGCCTGTTTACCATGTGTTGGCAGAGCTATCAGTTGACTATTCTATATATGTTCTTTTCCTGGACAATAATTTTTCTGTAAAGAAATAGTCAATTTCTGCCCCATGGCTATTTTGCCATGATAAGCAACCTTGTCTGGAGTTAAAGATGTTCAATTTTGATTTGAAGGAGATGGGGAAACTGTTCAAAGCAGACAAGTCTCATTGTCAAATGATTACAGAAACATGAAATTTCACATTTTGTGGATTTTTGATGTTTCTGAAGACTATCTAAGTAAAATATCTTGAACTGTTAAACCTTAGCTACTCTTAGGCATTTCTATTTGAGTAAACTGAAAGTACTTTATTATAATTAAATCAGAATCTAACATAATCATGAGTTTACTACCTGGCCCTTAACTTGTGTTACTTAATCATCCTAAACAATTTGTAATGTCAGTAATTAGGTCTGGTGTGAGCCTTGTATTTTTAGATGAGTGTGGGACCATGAAAGGATAGCTTGATTTCTGGTAGAGCACTGGCTGGAGATAGCTGGAGACCCAACAGGTGTCCATGTCTGTGAGGGACTGCATATATCTTGCCATGCCCCCGACTCCAGGCTCTTGACCCTTGGCAAAAATCTTCATTGATTCATGCCTTTTAGTCACATAGGGCAATGCCCCTACCAGCCCCTCCACAGGTAGAGGGTATGACTACAGGCCTCAAGGGCTCAAGAGATCTATATGTTAATGAGATACCTGAATGCCAGAGGGCACAGCCAATTAAGCATTCCTTCTTAGACCCTTTTTTCCTCCCTATTTAACTCAGGTCTGCCCTGAGTTTTGGGCATGGAGGGATGAGTTACAGCCAGATTCATTTACTTTCTGCCATGACAATAAACCTTTTGGAACCATGGACTTCCTCGTGTCATTGGACCCCACCATGGGGAATCATGGAGAAGGCCTTTAACTAATGAGCCATTGCTGCTGCCGCAGCCACCACCTAATCTCCTGCCTGAGGACTTCTCTACATTCCCGCCATGGTCCATGGAGGTCTCCAATTTAACCAAGCTAGCCAACCCAGCCAAGCCAGTCCCAGTAACAAAGAGGCTTTACCCATGGGGCACTGTTGGGGTTTCCCTCCCTCTTGCTCCTCTTGGCTGTGAGCTGGTCCAGCCTGTATGCCTCCAGTCTTTGTTCTTCCACAGCTCTCAGCAGCATCTGGGGGCCCAAAGACAGAGACCACTGGCCTCCTTGCCCTCACGGGACCTGAGACTGAGATCTCCCCATGCCCAGATGGAGCCCCGAGCTGCTTCTTAGCCCAGCATCCATCTAGCAGTGGGTGGAAGAAGCTCAAGTATTAATTTCAAATTTTGTATCAATATAAGAAATTCGTACCAATGAAAACCTTAAATCTGCATCAATCTATAAATTCTATACCAACATAAAAATTATAACTTCAGTTTGTATCAATTATAAAGATTTCTGTCCACTAAGATTATGGCTATACAATGTTTTTTTTCAAGGACAAAATTTAGAAATCCATCCCACCTATTTTTTTTTTTCTTGTTCAAAATTATGACCATTTCCAAATTGTCCCTTAAAATGATAACTTATCTATAATTTGTAAAATAACAATTGCTAGACACCCAAACCCAGGGAGTTGGGCTGATTGCTGTTTATAGCTACTTCCTGCTGAATATGGGCAATAAAAAATTTTCTAAAGAGGTGGGGAGGGATAGACAAATTAGGAAAACTGGTAAGACTTTTAAGAAGGCTAGCTTTAGCATCTATTATTCAATGTCTGTATCTTTGGAAGGTTCAGAGCTTGATTAAAGTTCTGACTGGCTCAATCTGAAAGTTTGGATGAGGCAAGATGAACTGGGATCAGTGAATATGCCCAAAACTGTTTTGGGGAGCAACCAGCAGCAGCCGGCCAAGCAGGTCAGTTTAGCATCTCTGAGGATGAATCTCACCAAAGATATACATTCTATAATATATGGATCTTACAACCAAAATTTTAGTGTCATTAAGATTTTCATACATATTATACAGGGTACATGGATCAGTTAAGGATGAAATTATGCTCCTTGCTTGAGCAGGTGAGGACAGCTCTCTTTTTAGGAGTTAATTTTATTAATACCCAATTGTAATATGTCTATATTCATGCCATATGAAGAATGGCACGGTAAATCTTTACCTGTCCCTTTTGATTTTCTTGAATTTTTCTAGTTCTTCATGGGGTCTCCCTTGTCATATCTGATCCATATGACTCTGGATTAGGTCCAAAGCCTCTTCTTTCCTGTCATCACAAATATAGAGCCTCTCTTCCAGAATAACAAGTCCTTGGTCCAGTAACTGGAAATCATTAAACATATAGCTTGACCTCTCTCCCAGGGGAATTTTAATATAACAACCAAACTCAAAACCATTCTCATTTTTGATAAATAGAACAATTTAAAGCAAATAAAGCAATCTAAACAAATATTAGCTGATGAGACAATGCTTCTGCTGTCTGATGCCCCAACCTTCATGAGATCAAGGCCTATATTACTTACTACATAAGCCTATTTCTATATTCTCTCCTTTATATAATTCTTCAGGCCTAAGATTCTACTGTCTGAGATAGCCTAGGTGACTTACCCGCTGCCTTTGAACTAGTTTGTTTTAAAGATTGAATGCCTCAATATTTTATTATCTATGTCTATTTACTGCATAAGTCCAGGCTCTAGTTTTGTCCTACCAGGCAAAGAAATCCCAGAAATTCTATTCATATACCATGTTCAAAGATCCTGAGAAATTGTCCTGACAAATTTCAAATCTTCTCTAAAGCATTTTTTAATTCAATCTCCCTAACTTCTCCGTTTTGTGGTGTTTAACATTGTTCTGTCTACTAACTGGCTCTCTACTTCTCATCTTAAGCTGTGAACAGTAGGGAGGAATCCCCATGTGGCTTGGGCAAAATCTGTATTCCTTTCTATCCTTAAAAAAAATTAAATCAAGTTTTAAAAACCTATGACTTGTTTATATGCTTGTAGGAAGTAGGCAACTTTTACTGTTTATCTTTCACTGCCTTTGAGCCGCTGGCCTGTGTGGTTTTTGCACAGCAGGAGCTCCCAGCATCTCTGAGCTGAACCTCTTCCTGTGTTCCTTTGTTCAAGTTTGGCATGCTGGAATCACATGACTCACTCTGCTCACTGAGAAACCAATCTACCTTCTTCCTAAACTTGTATCACTGTGTGTGTATAATGCATTCTTGATTTTCCAAATTAATAGTGGATTCTTGCCTTCTACATTGCATGTCACCTGTAGAGTATAGCTTTTGCTAGCCTACCTTAAGCTAAGTAATGGGCTATGCACCTATCCCCCACCCAGATTCCATTAGATCCATAGGTAAAAAACAACACACACACACACACACACACACACACACACACACACACACACATACATGCAAGCCAGTTAATCTTAAAATGCCTTTGATAACACAGTGTTTGGGCACCCCTAAACCTCCCCTTCCACCTCAGGCATAGTCAGATAGAGTTGCCATTGGTCATTCAAACTGAAGACTCATTTCCTCCTTCTTCTCCCCCAGCTCTTTCAATTCTGTCTGCATTCTCCCAGGCAACTTTAAGTGTCTTGCCCCATTGCCAGACATTGGGTGCGGGTATCTTTAGTGATGAATCAAGAACCAATTGGGGAATAGGATCTTAGCATCAGAACAAACAAGTGCAAAAAAAAAAAAAAAAAAAAAAAAAAAAATCAGGAAGTGAACAGGTCACATAAATTGCTCCATGACTGCTGTGAATGATTAAGAGAACTCTGATAAAGATATACAACTGACAGTGCATATGACAGTACAGACTGCCATTGGTTTTTCCAGCGGGCAATTGTACAGTGCCAGAGAAAAAGAAGATTTACGTCTATGAGAGAATGATAAGTTAGGAGGCAAGAAATTAGAGATTGTGTAGAATTCACCCAAGCATTGATCCAGGGAGAAGCCTAGAAATTAGAAAAGAAGTGGAAGGATACATGACAAAAGGGAACTCTAAAGGTAGAAGGATTTCTTGAAGTTTTTTTTTTTTTTCCTTCAAATACATGGATGGTAATAAGGGATCAAACTGCGACAACATATATACATAGAAAATTTTGTTTATATTTCAAAGAATTATAAACTTCATTAAACTTTGTTTAAGTTTATGGGTCTAGGTTTCATAAAAACTGCCCTAAGATGCACTGATTAAATTTCCTAAAGATGAGATTTCCCACTTAATTTTAAACAATGAAATTTCTACATTCATTTAGTGACCTCCACTAGATATACATTATAAGTAAATAAATTTAACACTTCTATTTTTGGTGTTAGTAGTTAGTTTAAACTATTTATCATAGCTCTATTTTTTAAATGAGTTAAAACACATCACCTATGATTATGTGAAACAATAATTACTTTATTGAAGCTAAATTCTACACAAAATGAATGCTGTCTCTGTGTAAATTACCAAGTCAGAATATTTTTATTAATAAAGTCCTGGACAATCTAGAGAAAGGGACATTAATTTATAAAACATTCTTTCTCTTTTTAAAAAAATTACTCAAGATCATCAGTTCAGTATCACGATTACTGAAAATGTTTTTCATTAGTTTAAACTGGTAAATTGATTCTGAATTGAACTTTTATAAAGCATTGATGAATTTTGAAGTGAATGGTTGAACTTCCTTGGCTTGGTGTTTGTGTGTGCTGTTTACACCCAATTTCAAGCCCTGAAGTAGATATTGCTGAAGACTCTAATATTCATATTCTTGAAGGTGGGTATGGATTACATCTTGGAGAATGGAAGACAAAATACTATTTTAGTAGAGCTGGACAACAAAATGGAATATATGGATTCTATTATTCTATAGGTGTTGAGCCCTAGGTGGCCTGAAGCAACACTTGAGACATAGAGGAGCTTTCCAATGAAATACTCAGACCTTGGTTTTAATTCCCTCTCACTGTCACATGAACACAAGGACTGTCCAGAAGAGATTCAACCTCTCATCTATCAAATATATTATTCTGCTCTGTCAGAGACTAAACCTTGATTAAAACTCTTATCATTTATTCAGCACCTTTTTTAACATGTTCCAAAGTCATTAGAGAATCATGAGTGTCTTTGGGGGCTGGTTTGAATTGAAAGCACTATATCCTTTTTTTTCTCACCTCTGGCCTTTTAGTTATGAACAATCCTCTATCTCAGTGAGGTTTGCTAATGAACTGTGTTCATATAACAGTCTTGAAGTCCCTGTAAATGTAAAGTGAATTCTTTGTGAGTAAATATTTCAATGTTGATATGTTTTGACTTGAATTGGATTATACAGTAAGCTATTTCTTAAACCTTTATTTCCCATGCTTAACTCTGGATACCGTTTAAAGTTCCATTGCAAAGACATACTGCCTTCAGTATTTGAAAAAAAAAAAAAAAAAAAAAAAAAAAAAAAAAAAAAAAAAAAAAAAAAAAAACCAGTAGTTTTTGTTTCTGGTTTTTAATTGGTTATTTTATTTATTTACATTTCAAATGTTATCCTCCTTCCCAGTTTTCCCTCCACAAACACTATCCCCTCCCACCTTGCCCCTGCCTCTATGAGGGTGTTCCCCTCCCTAACCTACTCCTGCCTCAGCACCCTAGCATTCCTCTATGCTGGGTTATTGAGCTTCTACAGGACCAAGGGGATCCCCTCCTACTGATGTCAGATAAGGCAATCCTCTGCTACATATTCATCAGGACTTATGGGTACACCCATGTATATTCTTTGGTTGGTGGTTTAGTCCCTGGGAGCTTTGGTGAATTTGGTTGGTTGATATTGTTGTTCTTACTATGGGGTTGCAAATTTCTTCAACTCCTTCAGTTCTTACCCTAATTTCTCCATTGTGATCTCCACACTCAGTCCAATGGTTGGCTTTATGCATCTGTTTCTTTATTGTTCAGGCACTGGTAAAACCTCTCAAGGAACAGCTATACCAGGTTCCTGACAGCAAGCACTTCTGGACAGCAGCAATAGTGTCTGGGTTTGGTGTCTGCAGATTGGATGGATCCTTAGGTGAACAGTCTCTGGATAGCCTTTCCTTCAGACTCTGCTCCACTCTTTGTTCCTACATTTCCTTTTGACAGAAGAAATTCTGGATTCATATTTTTTTTATTGGTTATTTTTTTAATTTACATTTCAAATGTTATCCCTTTTCAGGTCTCCCCTCTGGAAACCCGCTATCCCATCCCTAGAAGGGATTGCACAACAAGCTGTACCAGCAAGGCAAGCTCTGTTTCCATCACTCTTTGGAGTCCTATTTGTACCCTCCAACATCACATGTCTTTCAAGTGTCTTGCCTCAGTATGGTCTTGCCTCAGCATGTGCATCTAATCAGTCCAACTCCTTGGAAGCAGCAACAAACTGCAATATCCCACCAGAAGTTTTTGTTTTGTTTTTGTTTTGTGCGTGTGTGTGTGTGTGTGTGTGTGTGTGTGTGTGTTTCTCTGTGGCTTCCCAACCAATGCAGCTCAACTACACAGTGTAAGGCAGACCAATACATGTCGGTCGTTAGCAAACAATCTTTCGTTATGTGTCCTTTCACATGCTTGCTTCAGCAGAACATCCTCTCTTCTGTGTCTCCTTCAGCTAAATGCTCCTTCATGAGTCAGCCTTAGCCTTTCACACCTGTACCCACTTTAAGAAAACATTCCTTCACATGCTTGCTCCAGCAAAGCACCATCCAACTGACTTTCCAACAAAAGCTTAAGTTTCCACTTCAGATATATTTGTAGGAGGAAGTTTTGATATATATCACTTTTATATATTAAATTATTTTAATCACTTTGATTTAAATGAAAATCAAATAATAAGCCTTTCAAGATACATCTATGCAATCTTTTCTTCAATAAAGTTAGAGTCATTAAAAATCCCAAATCAAGGATAAAACCAACAGATTGGGAAAAGATTGTTACCGATCATACATCCAAAATAGGGCTAATATCCAATATATGCAAAGAACTCTAGAAGTTAGACTTTAGAGAACTAAATAACCCTATTGAAAAATGGGTACAGAGCTAAAGAAAGAATTCTCAACTAAGAAATATCAAATGGCCAAGAAGCACCCTGATCTCCAGAATTTGAGAACTTTCCTTAATCTTTGATATAACCTCCATTATTAAGATAGTAACTCAAATTAAAAGTGATATTTAGAAGATTGAGATAAACTACATGTGATCAATGAAGCCTGTCGTTTACTTATTCACTAATGCAGCTGCTGTGAAATTTATAAGACAGCCTTTTTACTTATGAGAAAATAGATATTTATTAACAAAAATTGGTGCTAATATTTCATGAACAACAATAAGTTGTCAGAGATAAATAATGACAGCAACTGTAACTTTTACTGTGTCATTATGCATGTAGTAAATAAGGTTTGTGCTGTGTGGTACATGGCACCGACAACATGCGTTAGGTGTCTGACATGAAGATGTGGGACATTTGTCTTAAGTGTCAGGGAAAAGATATTTAAAACTTTAATGACTACTCTTCTTCCCAAATCCTAATCTCCTGGAAGTTGAAAAAACAAAGGTTCAATATTAAGAATAAGAAGTTCTGAGCAAATCTTCAGTGAAGAATCTCAGTTTGGAGAATTGATTGTCTACTTTTGGGATATATCTTATTACTAGGTTTGGTAACTTACAGAGGATGAGCTCCTGGGTAAGCTAATTAAGAATATTCTAGGAAAGTTCATAAGTGAGTTAGATATTCTTATGGATAACAAGCCTAGCAGATGCTCTACATTAAACCAAATAAAAAAAATGTTCTGTAGCATTTATATGACTTATAAAATTACACTAGGTTGTTATGTGAAGTACCTTTGAAGCTCTGACATTCTCACCGAGAAAACTGTATATTGTGTTTTGCCTGTTTGCATCAAATTGAGGATACTGAAAATGTCTTTTATTTCTCTATCTGTATGTGCATGTGTTTGTGTGATTTTGGGGTATATGAGTGCCACAACATAGGTATGAGGAAAGAGGTATAGGACCTCCCATTCTACTTTGAGACAGAGCCTGCTGTATGCCTTAAATTCTATGGCCAACCATCATCCAGAGATTTTCTTGTCTTCTTTGTCTCTCTATTTCCCTACTGAGTTGTTAGGATGTGATTTCTGTGGATCTGAGGGATTTCAACTCAGATCCTCAAACTTGTACAGTATGTACTTTTACCATGTGAGGCAGTTTCCCAGCCTGATACCTGAAATTTTTAAAACATAAAAATTTCAGTGACAGAATAAGGGCCTTTGAATTCAACATAATATTTAGGACTTTATGAATACTATATACATATGCTTATATGTTTGTGTATTTGTTCCCTAAAACAGATGTTAAAGATGTAGCAGTAATTATCTTCCATCACACAGGCTCCGTTCTTTTCCCTGCATGACACCAAAGGCTTTGATTGTGGAAAGCCAACGGGGAACTTGTTATAGGCAGAGACTAAGCAAGGAGTTTCTGTTTATCCTTCCTGTCTCACTTTCTGGGGCAAGCTACCACAAGCTATCCAGGCTTTCTCCACCTCCTGGCTGATACCCTCCACCTGTAAGAAAATAAACTAAAGTGGTAGAGTGCCTCAGAATGCAAAGATGGTTTAGCCTTTCACAATTGTTCCTTTGTGGATTATGCTGCTGCATGTGGTGACATTGGCTAACCTTCCCCCATTAGGCTGTATAACAGAAAACACTTAAATCTAGATTGCCTGTCAGGAATGGCCACCAGCTTGTCTGGGACCTTTGGAGTAGCCATCATGCCAAACCTGTGTCCTGGGGTTCCATATTGATTGGTCTTCAGGCCTTGTGCTTTGGACAGCATCCTCCCATCTGTAGCCCTGCCCCTCTTCATGGAATGTATACTCCCACAGGGGAAGCCCACCTTCTAGGATGCCATCATATTCCAATATCCTACCATATATATATATATATATATATATATATATATATATATATATATATATGCCACAAATACATATATATATTTGTATTTATTCTTCTCTCATATATTATATCATGACCACAGTTTTCCCTCCATCCTGTCCTCTCAGTGCCTTTCCCCATCCACTTTACCTCTCTGTTTTCCTTCACAAAAGACCAGAACTCACAGGGATATCAGCCAAACATGGCTTAGCAAGTCACAAAAAGACTACACATAACTCCTCATATCAAGGTTGGACAAAGCAATTCAAGAGGGCAAGAGGGTCCAAAACCAGGCAAAAAAAAGTCAGAAGCAGTGCCATACAAACATCAAGCTACATAACAATATCATCCAGAAGACCTAAGTCAGAAGCATATAGGCTTCCTGATTGTTGGTTCAGTTTCTGTGACCCTCTGATGAGTCCTGGTTAGTTGATTCTATGGGCTGGTTTCTTATCTACCTCATGATTTTATTGTGCCATTTTTTTTTTTGTTCATGTTGTTCCATATTTTTTCAAATTGCTGGTGTATTATTTCCTATTTAATTTTATTACTTTTTGAGAATTCCATACATGAGTGCTACTTTTATATCATTTTTATGCTTCTCTCATCCTCTAATGTCTATCTCCCCAGTACCTTTCCCATTCCTCATATTAATGGGCTTTTCTTTAATTATCACTACATACATATACATGCACACTCACACACATACATACACACAACTATTTAGCCTATTTATTGTTGCTTGCATGAACATGGATTTAGGACTGCCTGCTTGAAATTGCTTAACCTTGATTGACTTACCAGCAGTGTTTCCCTGAAGAAAATTGACTTGCTCTTTCCCAGGAGCCATTGATTGTCCACAGCTCCTCTTCTAATGGTGAAGCTTGGTGAAATTTCTCATCCACATCGACATGTCAACCAGTGTTTTAATTATTCGGGCCTTGCTTATGCAAGCATACAATTGAGATTTTGTGGGTACTAATTCATAGTCAAGACTAGAAGACACTGTGTTACAGAAAATCTCCTGGTTCTCAGGAAAGATTTTACAATCTTTCATTGTGTTCTTCTCCAGTAGTGCATCAGCCTTAGGTGTAAGGGTTAGATTATAGATGTATGAATTGGCCTAACTCTTCATTGTTATTCTTTGTACTTGAACAGTTGTGGATCTTTGTAATGGTTTACATCGGCTACAAAAGGAAGTTTCTTTTTGTTCAGTGCCAAATGATTAGTCCTGAAAACATACATACAGGTAACATTATATGACCTGAATGGGTTACATTTAGAAATGTATGTGTGTACATATAAATGCATATATGCACGCAATAACAATTAATGAAAACAGAGGCCATGGATTTGAAAGGGTGAGGAAGGATATATTAGCATATTTGGAGAGAGTGAATGGAAGGAAGAAACACTATAATTATTTACAATTCCAAGAACAAATAAGTAAAAATCAACAGTGAAGAAACTGCTTTGATGAGGATGGGATCGTCATTTATCTTTCGATATGTGGATGAACATTTAGAATAAAATTAGAAATTTTATTGGTTTAGCAAAAATGCAGAAGTCTAACGACTTCTCCAGCCAAAGGTAGTTGGCTAGGTTTCCAAGACTAGGTGTGAATTCTCTCTTATTGAGCAGGTTGTAAGTCCAATTAAGAAGCTATTAATATTCCCAAGATAAAATTGGTACTATTTCATCTCTGAAGATGTCTTGCTGGGTCAGTCATTGTTATGGTTCACAGGCTTTACAGCTTGGTAGGCTTACTGATGGTCTCTCTCCCTTGGCAGTTGGCACAGCACCTTCTTATACTAAGAATGCCAGTAGGCCTCAAGGAAGAGGCTTTTGAGGCAGTTCCAGCTGGTTCCTTCAAGTCCTGTTTGATTCATGTGGTGTCTTCAGCAATAGGGTTTTATCTTCAGTTTCTGAGAAATAACAATAGTCTATGTGGTTTGGGTAGTCTCTTGGACACCTTTGAATGACAATTAAAGCAAAGTTTCCCATGACTTGGCACTGGTATTTTTTATTAGTCTATGGTTAGTTTGGGGGGCATTAACACTCTATCCATATGTACATATTTATATATTCTTATATAATTATATAAGTTTACAAAATATACTAAATACTGTTTCTTTATTGCTTTTTTGTTAGAGGTATTGATTTTTCTTGTTCCCTCTCACTTTATCACTCTTTCTGTCACCTCCCCAAGCAAAGTCTCACCAGTTTCCCCTGTACTCCTTAGATAGCATCTGTGTTCTAATATCCCCCTCTTCCTATTTTTAAATTTTAATTTTATTTATTTTTTACTTATTCACTTTATATCTCCCTCATTTACCCTTCTCCTGATCACCCCTCTCACAGTCCTCCCCCAATACTCCTTTCCCTTTTCCTCTGAGCTGATGGAGGCCACCTGGGTATCCTTCTCACCCTAGTGTTTCAAGTCTCTGCAAGGCTAGAAACTGCCTCTCCCATTGAGGCCAGACAAGGCAGCCCAGCTAGCAGAATTTATCCCATGTACAGGCAACAGTACTTAGAGATAGCCCCAGTTCAAGTTGTTTAGGACCCACATGAAAGCCAAGCTGCATATCTGCTACATATGAGTGTGGAAACCTAGGTCTAGCTCATGTAAGTTCTTTGGTTGGAGGTTCAGACTTTGAGAACCACAAGAGACCAGGTTAGTTAATTCAGTTGGTTTTCCTGTGGAGTTTCTATCCACTTTAGGGCCCATAATCCTTCCTATTCTTCCATACAAGTCCCCAAGCTCCATCCACTGTTTGGCTGTGGGAGTCTATATCTGTCTGAGTCTGCTGCTTGGTGGAGACTCTCAAAACTGGAAATAGTTTTACCTCGAGAACCAGGTATACCACTCTTGGGCATATACACAGAAGATGGTCCAGAATCTCATAAGGACACTTGCTCAACTATGTTCCTAGCAGCTTTATTCTTAATAGCCAGAAACTGGAAACAACTTAGCTGTCTTTCAACTGAAGAATCCATAAAGAGAATGGAGAATACTATAAAGCTATTAAAAACAAAGACATCATGAATTTTGAAGGCAAATGGATGGAACTTGAGAATATCCCCTTCTCTTGATCCAATTCCTCCAACCTCAAACAATGTTCTTTTTCTGCTTTCCTTCCTTTGGGAGTTTCTTTAGGTTATGTACTCACCTGTGAAGAGTCAAAGCCAGGATTGCAAATAAGCCAGGCCATCTGATATATGTTATTTGTTTGGTTTGTCCTCAGTTTTATTTGTCCATACTTGCAGACAGAGGAAGCTCTTATTTAACTTGAGCTTTAGGATATTAATCATGTTTATCTTAAACACCAGGTAAATTTCAAAAATAAATTCTGAACTTAGTGTAAATTTTAAAAGAGAGACTAAAATACATTTTTGATTCTATCTAGAATCGAGACATGTCTTTTAGATATAATGGGAGTGTTAGAGCCTATGGTGCAAAGATTGCATAATGTTAAAGCATTATGAAATAGCTTCTAATGAACTTCATTTATACATTATGTAATGAGGTCAAATTAAGAGACATTACAAAAAATTCCCAAACAACTCATTGCTGACTACTATTGCTCTAAATATGGTGACAATTACGTAGTTCACAAAAAAGTAATACCAGTGTAATAAAATGCAAAGTTTTTCCTCTATAATAAGCTAAAGGATACTTATAGAAAATTTTCTGTTCACTGAATTAGAGATTGTATAAGTACAGAATAGATTTTACATTTGGGATTAGCTATTAGAAAGCTGAAAGTAAAGGTCATAACCCTTTTCTTTTGTGAATTTTGTGTCCTAGTTGCATCTCTATTTTATTGTATTGTCTCTATTTGCATTATCCTGTTACTTTTAAATAGATACTTGTAGATACTTGTAGAAACACTTGTAATGTCCATATAGTATAAACAACCTGAAATCATCTCGTAGATACTTGTAGATACACTTGTAATGTCCATGTAGTATAAACAACCTGAAATCATCTCTTGGAATATGGCTACACAAATCAGATGAAATAAAACAACTAAGTGTTAACAATATTTTCAAATTAAACTAACAATATTTTTAAGAATTTTATGAATTTAAATGTATTCATTTTTAAAAATATGTACTGTGTTAGTGAAGATTCAATACAGTTTTTCAAAAGTATTCACTGCCATCATCTGTCACAGGTTTACTCTTAGAGAACTTGTGTCATCAGGGTTTTTATGTGCTTTCAAGGATGTAATGGGATAGCTCTTTTAAAATTGTGATCAGATTTTTAAAAATTCACTTATGATCAAGAATAGCTTTATTGTCTAGACTCCGATAATACATGCACAATACATAATTTATAGCTGTGCCCCACTCCCCTAGTGCTTACTTCTGAAGACCCTGGGCCTTTGGGTGGAAAGATTTCTCCTAGATTCTTGTAAACATATGCCTCACTCCTCCCAGATAAGGATACTACTATGATGGGGAAGGTGGAGGTTACATTTAAACAATTTTAATGGAGGAGAAAATTTATAAGGAAAGTTGTAATGTGTAGATGCATACTGCAATAATGAAGTATTTGCATAGTTGACTGCAGCCTTTATTAAGCAAGGTGAAGAATGCCAGGCAGCTCCACATAATGGATTTGGGCGAACAAGTCACATACTCCATAGTAATGGAACACATTAATAAAGTTTTCACAGTATGTGTCCTTCATGCAGCCTGTGGTGACAAATATCCATGCCTTTATAAGCTGCATGGTATTACATTGCTGAGACCTCTGGGACTTGCCTGCCAATGTACTGTCTATCATTTATTTTCTGCCGTGGTGTGTATGCTTTGAGTGATCTTAGAGGAAGGTCACAGCCTGTGAAGTTTCCTTACCAAACATTTTTTTCCCCTGTCTGAGCTTTGAGCGGTTTGCGTTTAAGGTTTATTGTACTTCATTTTAGTCAATGTTCCAAGGAGATTTAGGATAAGTCTTAGCACCAAAGTCGTCCATCAACTGTTTGCTCTGTTGCTCTTGTGGGTCCCCCAAGTTCCTAGTTCTATAAATAATCGCTGAAACATTGCATCAACAGGTTTATTGCTTTTACTCCTATCTTGTGCTACTTTTAAAGTTCTTGTTTAAAAAAAAAATACAGGTTTTGTCAGACTTTTATGTAATGCTATTGGCTGCAATTGGATAGGCTGTGCTATAACAATGCTCCTGTTAAAACTTGCCCCCACTCCAGTCCTGATCAGAGCTCTCACCCAGGCCCACTCATCAAAGTAAAGCTGGTAACTGATAGCTAACTGGTGTCTCACCAGAGATCACTATACCATGATCTCACCATTTGAAATAACCCTGTCTGTTTCCAGCTGAATAAGAACACCAAATTATCTTTATTTTTATTTCCAAGACAGTGCTTAACATTGAACCTTCAAAGACAGATGGAAACATTAACCATCATCCCAGGTCTTAGGCCAATGGCAAGATTGAAAAAGTACATACACGAGAGGGAACTGTGCTTTTTCCAGAAGAGATAAACCTGTAATCTATCTAAGGCACACATTTGCAGCAGTGTGACAGGGTGGTGCACATTAATAGTAGCACCTGTGTAGCCTTTCATTCTCTGCAGTATCATTGCCAGTGTGGTATTTTTAGCACCTCACAAAGCTGGCATGCTGGGCGTCTGTCCTTCCTACTTCACTGTCGCTTGGACTGGCTCATTTTGAAGCAGGTGGGTGTTAGTACAAAACTGAGAAGCAACCAGATTCAGACCAACTCCTCCACTGCTGCCCCACCTCCTCTGCTGATATGCACAGCTTCACTAACACAGGAAATTGAGCCGGAAAGTAGACACAAATATGTCTTATATATCTTGGCTGGTTTTGAAGTTTTGGGCTATGGAATATTTAATTTAGAAGAAAGATAAGATAATCAAGTTCTTTATAAGGCCCATGTGTTATCGTGTCTTTGAGGCTTTTTTTTTAAATGTGAAGACAGGGAATCTGGGTGCTGTGAGGCTAGGCTATAGCACTTGGGGAGAGAAATCATTTTAAGACCTCAAAACATGAATTCTAAATGATAAGGTTTTATATATGACTTTAAACAATACTGTTCTTACTTTTGTAATATTTGTATTCATTCAACCCTATAACAGAAGAGTACAACCATGGAGAAAGCAGGAGAAATAATCTAAGGAAAAAGTCCTCCAACCCCATAACTGGTTATATAATGGCCAATGATCAGTCTTGCAAATATATACATTTGAGTATCATAATACAAATAGAGCATTTTATTATGTATTGTTGTGCACTTACATGCAATAATATGTATGTATCAACAATTAAAGAAAAATGAAGCCATGAATTTGAAAGAGCAAGGAACAGGAGACGTTTGAAAGGTTTCAGAGAGACAAAAATAAAGGGGAAAATGATGTAATTATATTATAATCTCAAAAATTAAAAATAATTAAAAATTAATCTGAGTTAAAAATAAAAAAAAGAAATAGTATTTGTGTAGATGAGACATCCATGTACCCAGTAGTTAGCTAAACTATGAAACTGCATTTGATCTACAACTGTCACATTCCTGTCAAGTTGTTTATGTGAAAAAAGTTCTTATTAGTTGACATAGCTTATTTCTTATGCAATTTTTAAAGTACTACATGTTATTTAAAAATGTATCTGTGATTTCTTGTTACTGACTGATCATATTATTACTGTGTTAGGTTTGTCTTTTGTAGAAAATCACTGTATCATTTTTAGTACTATGGCTTATTTCATGTAGACACAAATGTTTTAATGTTTACTTTAATGTTTTTAGTGTTGGTTAATGTGAGGTGTGCAAGGGATTTAGAAAGAGTCAAGAACATAGAAGAGTCCTTTGATTTTTGGCACATGTCTCTGAGACTGAGTCCATGTTGTAAGCCTAGCCTGTGCCAGTTGGCTTCTACTTCTTCACTTGCTGTGTTTCCGGCTCTTGCCCAGGGGTGTCATTTCACAGTATGTCTTCTGGTTCCTAGGCCATTGGTAACATCTTGCTCTTCCTCTTATATTTTCAGCTTCTATAGTCTACATTTTTGGCCAAGCCAACATCTTTTCAATGAATCCAGTTGTATGAGTATGCTATAATTCTTCAATAAAACCTGAGCTGCAGAGCATGGCCACTGGATAAGCTCCCTACTGCTGTGTCTGAATTTCTGCATCTTTGTTCTCAAAGCCATCCTTGTTCTGCTCTCCTTGAAGCTAACAATTAATTCTTTATATTGTTTTATCTTACTTTATTTTATTTTTTACATTCCAGCTGCTGACCCCCTCTCAGTACCCCCTCCTACAGTTTTTCATCCTGTTTTTCTCTCTCTTGCCAGAGAGAGAGAGAGAGGGGAGAGAGAGAGAGAGAGAGAGAGAGAGAGAGAGAGAGAGAGAGAGAGAGAGAGAGAGAGAATAAAGGAGGACAGGGGAGGGAAGGGGTAAGGAGGCCAGGTAGCTCCCCCTCCCACAGTCTTTCCTTTCCCAGGGGCCTCAAGTCTCTTGAGGATTTAGTGCTTCTTCACCCACTGAGGCCAGAAAATCCTTTACTACATATGTGTTGGGGTCCTCAGACCAGCTGTGTATGCTGCTGAGCTCCCTGAGGTCCCAGTTAGTTGAGACTGGTGATCTTCCTACAATTTGGGTCAGATGCCAAAACTTACAAGGTAGAAAATAGAGTGGAAAGCATTGGCATAAGCAGGCTGCTTGGAACAGCAGGGCAGACATCTTAAGCATGTCCCAAATAGCCTGGAAACAAAGGTTGGCCAGGAAGTAACATTCTTTCTAGAGGCTAGCCTGGATAAGTGTCCTATTGGACATAAAGGGTTTTCTGTAGTTTTGATTTTCACTAGCAGATCCAGAGGTAGGAATGTGTGGGTTTTTATCGGTCCAGATGTGTATCTGGTGAGAAGAAGGAAAGATGAGGCTTAGCAGTTGTCTGTGGTCAAATGTCAAAAAATGGAATCAGTTTCTTTATTGCACTTTTTCATGATAGGTACTAAGTAAATGTTTGATGATGAATAATTATACTTTTTATTAATGAGTTACTTATGAGCCCTGCATATTAGAATGATTGCAGTAATCCATAAGGATAGAAATTTTCTAATCTAATTTGTCCATACAAGTCTAGCTTTAGAGACATCTAGAAGAATGTCATGCTGGGCAACATCCTTTAGGGAATAGTCATGTACCTTTTAAACACAGCAATTTATAACCTTGGTTCTTTTTACTTGTATATTAATTAATCAAGATAAAGAAGGTATAATTTCTAATTTGCTGCAATTAAGTCACCATGACGTTTCTATTGAATTAATGTTAAATGGCCTTATTCTTGGATGACAGAGGTTTTAAGTAAAGGGTATGGTTAATTCAAAGAGGAAAAAGTATGATCACTGCATACTGTCAGTTGTTTCAATGTGTGCAGTTATGTGATTTGGATAAGGGTGCTTATGTATGAACTGATTACATTAAAACAATTCATTTGCTGTCCTCTGATTTTCCTGTACAATTTGCTTGGAATAACAGTCTTGTTTTTACATTTTTCATGAAAACTATGTTACTATTATAAATATGTATTAATTTGATTAATGTCTTACTATAATATAGAAAGATATGTAAACATCTACTTCCTCTTGGAAGAGATAAATCAACACATTGCCAGTTCTTCAGGAAATGTGCCTTTGCTTCCTCTCTGCCCTAGCTTCATTTCTGCTATCTTCTGTTAAGCAGTTCATGACATGAGAGTAGCTAAATTATTATAACCTACAAGTCTTACATGATTAGTAAATTAATTATTTCACCATCCCTGACCTCAAGTTGTATTACAGAGCAATAGTGATAAAAAACTGCATGGTATTGGTACAGAGACAGGTAGATAGATCAATGGAATAGAATTGAAGACCCAGAAATGAACCCACACACCTATGGTCACTTGATCTTTGACAAACCATCCAGTGGAAGAAAGCATTTTCAATAAATGGTGTTGGTGGAGGTCAGCATGTAGAAGAATGCAAATCTATCCATTCTTATTTCCTTGTACAAGGCTCAAGTCCAATTGGATCAAGGACCTTTATATAAAACCGGATACACTGAAACTAATAGAAGAGAAAGTGGGGAAGAGCATCAAACACATAAGCACAGGGGAAATTTTCCTGAACGGAATACCAATGTCTTATGCTTAAAGATCAACAACAGACAAATATGATCTCATAAAATTGTAAACTTCTGTAAGGCAAAGGGCACCGTCAATAGGAAAAAAGATCTTTATCAATCCTATCTCCAATAATGAGCTAATATCAAATATATACAAAGAACTCTAGAAGTTAGACTCTAGAGAATCAAATAATCCTATTAAAAATAGGGTACAGAGCTAAACAAAGAATTCTCAACTGAGGAATACAGAATGGCTGAGAAGCACCTAAAGAAATGCTCAACATCCTTAGCCATCAGGGAAATGCAAATCAAAACAATACTGAGATTCCACCTTACACCAGTCAAAATGGCTAAGATCAAAAATTTAGGTGACAGCAAATGCTGGCGAGGATGTGAAGAAAGAGGAACACTCTTCTGTTGTTGGTGGGATTGCAAGCTGGTACAACCACTCTGGAAATCAGTTTGGTGTTTCCTCAGAAAATTGGACATAGTATTACCTGAGGACACAGCTATATCATTCCTTGTCATATACCCAAAGATGCTCCAATATATAACAAGGACACATGCCCAATTATGTTCATAGCAGCCTTATTTATAATAGCAGAATCTGGGAACAACCCATATGTCCTGAACCAAGGAATGGATACAGAAAATGTGGTACATTTACACAATGGAGTACTACTCAGCTATTAAAAACAATGCCTATATGGAATTCTTAGGCAAATGGGTGGAACTAGAAAATATCATCCTGAGAGAAGTAACACATGTTATTCACTCACTGATAAGTGGATAGTAGCTTAAAATCTCAGAATACCCAATATACAATTCACAGACCATATGAAGCTCAGGAAGAAAGAAGACCCAGGTGTGAATTTTTGGTCCTTCTTAGAAGGTGGAACAAAATACTCCCTGGAGGAAATACAGAGACAAAGTGTGGAGAAGAGACTGAAAAAAAAGGCCATCCAGAGACTACTCCACCTGGGAATCTATCCCAAATACAGTCACCAAACTCAGACACTATGGTAGATGCAAAGAAGTGCTTTTTGACAGGAGCCTGATATACCTGTCTCCTGAGAGGCTGTGCCAGAGCCTGACAAATGCAGAGGCGATGCTCACAGCTAACCACTGGACTAAGCATGAGGTCCCCAATGGAGGAGTTAGGGGAAGAACTGAAGGAGCTGAAGGGATTTTCAATGCCATAGGAAGAACAATACCAACCAACCGGAACCCCCAGAGTTCTCAGGGTCTAAACCACTAACCAAAGAGCAGACATGGAGGGACCTATGGCTCCAGCTGCATACATAGCAAAGGATGGCCTTGTTAAAAATCAAAGGGACATCAATGGAAGGAGAGGTCCTGTGAAGGGTAATGCCAGGGCAGAGAGGTAGGATTGGGTGGGTGGGTGGAGGAACTCCCTCATAGAAGCAGGGGGAGAGGGGATGGAATTGGGGGTTTTCATGGAGGAAACCAGGAAAGGAGATACCATTTGAATTGTAAATATAAAATATTTAATTAAAAGAAAAGACCAGAAAGAAGAAAAAATATTATTTATATATTGTATATTTATTTTAAATATATACTTGTACTAACTATAATTGTTATACTTAAATAATTATTTGATATATAATATTTAAATTAAATGTACATAATATCAACATATATTTATTTCCTTTCATTTGTTTTCATTTTTATATAGATAAGCTGAATTTTATTTATTGGTATATTATAAGATGAAAATCTGATATTTGCCTTTATTTTTGGGTTAACACTCCCCATCTCTGAGATTCTCGTATTTAAAGTGTAAAGCATGTTGAATGTTTTGCTATAGAGATATTGATTATAAAATGTCTTCAAGTAGCACTAACATTAAACAAAGTTTAAATAAACAACTTTTTCCACTAATGTAGATTTGCAAATAGAAGCTTTTCTAGCCAACAATGACTTGTTTTATGGTATTTTCCTATCTAACATTTTGAATGCATGCTCAGATACCTCTAGAATGTCATTTATTAGTTCATTGATTTAGACAATAATTTATTAATACCTGTAAATAGATCAAATCAATAGTTTGTATCAAACAATGCATTAAAGTTAAAACACACACCCATTTATTCAGTATGTACCAACTACCGGGTATGAAAAGGCCATTCTATCTGTCAAGTGATTGTGATATCTGTCAAAGAGACCATGTGTTGAGCTTTCTAATATTGTTTTAGAATATTATATTGTTCTGGTCTAATTCTCCAAATGATTCCTGCAGTGCTGGGTGGGCTATGCTGTTGCTTTGTTCTAAGCAGTTGAGTGACTCCTACCACTGTGGTCTGCTGAAGAATTTCTAAAGTACATGGTACAATTCTTTCTCAAATGATACAGTTTTAAATAAATGAAACAGAGATGTCCCATGCTTATTCTTTGATTGCCTACATGATAGTTATATTACCCTTTATGCCTATGCTTAAGGTGCTTGCTAGATGAATCTTTAGCAGCCTCACTTTCTAATACATTTCAAAATCTTTTTTTTTTTTAAACAGCACTGTGCATTATTAACCATTCAATTACAGTAGCGTCTGATGAGATTGGGACAGAATTGGGATTCCAAAGTGAACAGATATTCAGCATGTAATGGGTTGGAAGAAGCTACTACATACTCTTCACAACCGTCTTCCACAGTCAATAGTCAATACAGTACTAGTGATTATTAACCTAGCACACCAAGTGTGCCCAAGTGGAAAAGATGCAACAAGAAAAATATCTACGTTAGAAAGACCAACACTTTTAAAAAAGAGTAAAACACTTTCAGTTTCTCCCCTTGATCCCCTAAAACATCTCACGGGCTGGATCTACCTATATGGTCCTACATCAACTTCTAGAATATTTGTCAGGAGGGAAAAAGTAAATGACACTGGCCAGTATAGTCTTTGGATAGTTAGGAAGGGGTCGGGGAGAAAGTCAGTTCTCGTAACAACTTAGTCAGCCTCGGTCTGCGGGGTTTATGGATTCTTTGTTTTCCATCTCTTCAACGTGTTAGTCCTCTTGCAAACCCTCCAGCTTGGCAGCCGTTTGTGCCTCCAAGTTCTCTTTGTTAGCCTCCATTTTGTGGGTCTGTTTCTCCTCCGCTATTTTGCTGAAGTTACTTTCTCCTCAGTGGCTTTCTGGAGCACTTCCTTTTCATGCTCCCACTTCTTAGCAAGCTGCTTCAAAACTTCTGCTTCATGACACTTGCATCTTTCTTCTGCAGCTTCTAATTTCTTCCGAATTTCCTCCAGGGAAAGATCATTCTTCTTTGGGGAGCGGGGAGAGGGGGAAATCGGGGACAGATTCTTTTGACCGAGGGCTGATAATCAGTTCAAAAGCCCGGCCTGAAGCACGGCTTCTCCAGCTCCTTCACCTGAATATCGGAAGAAGCCATGTCGAACGGAAAACAGGAAACTGGCTGTACACTGAACACAACCCACTGGCAAGGAAAGCCCTGCTCGGTCCGAGCCGCCTAGTCACACTCTCCAAAATCTTTAAGGAACCGTAAAGTTCAGGAAACACCACTGAATGTCACTAGAACTGAAAATCTGATTTCACTTGAGGCTACTTAAACTACCAAGAAGAAATAATACCTGACCACAGTATTTAACAGGGTGATTAGAAAAAAAATAGATGAAATGATATACATGAAAATTAATTCTAAAATCATGAAAAAAAAAAAAAAAAAAAAAAAAAAAACCCCTAATGATTAAAGGTTAGTGAGGGATTCGGTGTCCTGGGCACATTTCTGATCTGGGCTGTTAGTCCTTACCAGGAATGTGTGAAGTGCATGCCTATGCAGCCGAGAATTCTTTCAGGTCTTTTGATTGTACTCTATCATATACCAGTCAATAGATTTTGAGGAATTCCATTTTGGGGGACTGTTTGTGTTACCAAGATTATTTAACTCCAAGTCTTACTTTAAGGGGTTTTTAAGCAAATATTACTATTAGTAAAGAAAAAGTGGCTAAAAGCAAGCTAGTTAATTTTATACATTTCAAGTCCAACTCAACTTTTCTTTCAAGTAAAAATGTATAGGATTTCATGATGAATTTTGAGAACTTATCTCCTCTCTGCCAGTTTAATTCTTATTATTTTATTTAATAAAAATATGAGACATATCTGACTGCTTTTCTACAGGTAGAAAATGTTATAGTTTTTAAATTTTCTTAATCAAACCTGATGTACAGAGTAGGATTGATTTCTTTTTCCTCCACATATTCCAGGGAATGATTGAACCTCCAGACCGCATGCCGAATGGTCTTTAAACAATACTAACTCATGTCTTTTGGACTTTTATAAATAAAATACTTTGTTTTATAGTACCTATTTCAAATTGTGCCATTTTCCTGGCTTTACTCTGTCTGCAGTTCTGTTCTTTGCAGGCTGGTGCTGGGGAGCAGCACCTGAACAACATGCAGCACCTTAGAGGTGTGTGTGTTTCTCCGGGTAGTTTAAAAGAGTGGGATTGCAAAATAAGACATGTAGAAACAAATGTGAATAAATATGATGATGATTTAGACACAGCTTTTGTTATAACATTGAAGGAATTTAGAGAGGAGGAAGGGCCCACCTTAAAATGGGTTTTACCCATTGGGCAGTACCATCCAGTGGGCTCAGGACCCAGGATGAATAAAGAGGAAAAGAACGGTGAACACTGCTATTACCCATTCTCCTCTTCTTTATCTGTCAAGATGTGAGCAAATGTCTCTACTTTGCTGCCCAAAGGGCTAGGAATGGCTCAATATCATACTAGATGAAGTAAATATTCCTTTCTTAAATCACTATCTGTCAGGAATTGTGCCTAAAAGAAACTAATACAATATCCTTGCCATTTTAAGCAGGTAATTGTTTAAAAACAAAACAAAACTAAAACCACAAATTAAAATTAAAATTTTAATTTTTAAAATTTTAGAAAAATCACATTTAAGTCCGATTTTCACCATATGAAAAACTGTATGTGCTGACATCTAGTACTGATGAAACATGAAGCAAAAGCTCTCTAAAGTAAGATTCCAAATCAGCAGAAGGTGCTTCCCTTTTCGGTAGCCACGTGGGTTCAAGTTACAGAAAGCTTTCTGTCCTTCATAGATAGGAACATCATCTTATACTGTCATACTGTGACTCTGCATTTCCGCATGTAAAGGAAGAGAAACAGGACCCTGTCCTGACAGAAAGAGTGACATCATATCTTAGAAACCGACTTCTGTGTTGGGAACCCATTGAGGGTTCTGAACAGCAAGGCGTGTAAAGAAGGAGGCACATTAGTTTTGTGTCCACTAAGGCAAACTCTCATATTTGACTAATCTGTAAACATGTCTTTGCAGAAGCAGATGTCTGGACAATTGAGAGTGCTGAGCAATGTGAATCACAGCATTCTTGGGCATGGGTGAGTGGGTGCATGGTGAAGGTAGTGGAGGTTGTGTTAGTTAAGATTATTCACCCCCAAAGAAAACTAAATCACACTCGTGTTTGAGTGCTATGGATTGTATTTGGTCTTGCCATCAGTAATTTGATACTGATACAGTAATTTAATACAATAAATATGTTGTATTAATAGTATTAAGCAAAGACAGCATATAATGTTGAGTGTTGGTATTGTTCAGTTGTCCAAAAATATAACATTTTTTTCTACCTGAAAATACAGCACAACTCTAAACTCACAAACAAACATAAAGTATAAATCATACATTATGATTTGTGAAAATATACTAAATATATTACTTTTCTTGGCAAAACATCTCAAGATCCGCTAGGAAGTTATAACTGTATTTATTTTGCTTTCATGGTTGTCATCACGCTCTGAGCAGCTTTGACAGTTTTCTGCTGGAACAACTCCATCCCAGAATTATTGCTGTAAATTGAAGTTCTATTTTTCTGTCCCAAGAGTATTCTTAATATTAACAGTTGGTAATTAGTCTGTCCTTTAGAGAGACTGAATGGATTTGAATGGCATCCTGTACATTTAATCAGAAACTTTAAGCTCACAATAAACTGTAACAGTCATTGACTATGATGGCATTCATTAACTGCTAGTACTGTTTGCATTTTGTCACTTTAAAGGAAATCCTTAAATATTATAACTTAATTCATTTTTATTCACCCATTTAAAGACATTATTGTATATAAATTTTTGGAAATAATAAATAATATTATTTATTGTTATAATATTTATCTGTCTTTACACCATCGAGATGCTATACAGGTGGCTAGTTTTGTTTCTTAATGTTAATTTAGGTAGTTATGCCCACCATTTTGGTAGCACATTTTAGATTAAGACAGTAAAACTACTGAAAGTATCATTTAAATACTACCTAGTCATGTTCGCCTTAGAGTCTTCAACTATTTTTATTTAATTTCCTGTAAAGTGTTCTTTCAATGCCTTCACAAGACTTCAAGCCATACTTCATGTTTGCCCTTGAGGCAGATTATTTTTATAATTGGATTTATTCTGGTTTATGCATAAAAACCCCTACCAGTGAAGGTACATAAAACAACATAAAGTATTATAAACATTTTTTGTTAAATTGCATAACAACATTCTGTTTCAGAAGATAGTGGAAGGTACTGTCAAGTGATAGGTGGATTAAGATAGGGCAGCAAGACCTATAGAAGTGATATTAAAAGTGGGAAATAGATGAGTAAAGTTTGAAGTAAATTTTCTTATACATGAATTTAAAAGTTGAATAAATTAATTACTTATATTATTAAATTATCAAATTAAATAAGAATAATTAATTACTTAAAATTAATTAAAATTAATTTTTACAACATAAAATATGCATTTGATTTTGGTTCATTTTGGATTTTCATTTGGTGTCATTATTTACCCACAGGTACCATGTTACTTTTGGCAACTTCTTTATTTTGATAATCATTTTACATGGTTATCAGCTAAAAAATTGACAAATATTTGCCAAATGGGATCATTTAATAATTTTAGGGATTATTTTACAGTTTATAAATATGTGTCTTAGGAGATTATTTCATTAAAATATGTCCAAATAATTAACATATGTACCATGCCAGAACCTTAATAAATTATGGAGACTCACAGGTCTCTGCTCACAAGATTGGGAATATTTTCCATTCAGAATAATAGAACTTATTATAACACATTTTTTTCTGGAAGTCTTATTTGAGAAAAACAGATATAGAGCTTGGGAGTTATGTGGAAGAGTGGAGGCAAAGATTGAGGGAACTAGAAAGGTCAAAGATACTACAAGAAGACCTATAGAGTCACCTAGCTCTGTGAGGCGCATGTGTACTCACAGAGACCAACCCACCACCCAAAGAGCATGCCTGGGCAGGACCTAGAACCCTTACACAGATGTAGCAGATGTGCAGTTTGGTCTTCATGGGGGTCCCCTAACAATTGAAGTAGGAGCTGTCTCAGACTCTGTTGCCTGTCTTTGGATCCCTTTTTCCTAGCTGGGCTGCCTTGTCTGGCCTCAGTGGGAGAGGATGGACTTAGTTCTTCTGTGACTTGATGTGCCAGGACAGAGTGGTCTCCATGTGGAGACCTCCCTTTCTCTGAGGAAAAGAGAAGGGAGCTGAGAGGAAGGTATGAGGAGGGTACTGAGAGAAGATTAGTTGAAGCTGGGCAATCAGAATATAACGTGAATAAATAAGTAAATAAATTAAAAAAATACATGAAACCCCTAAAGTCTGATAGTATTGAATCTTTAAAGCTTTATTCTTAGGAGTACATATAGCTTGTTGCAATTTTATTTCTACATTGGGATTTTTTTACTATTGGAGATTTTCTTCAAATATTTATTCATCTTTATTATTAAATATTTTCTTATACAAAAGAAGACATGAAACCATCATTAATTTCACTGTGTTCATGTATATATTATCAAAATGGGTTTATTGATGGTAAGATGAAAATGATCTAAACAGGCTATGTAGATTATACATATACTGCTTCATTTACATGTAACGATCTCATAATTAATTTATTTGAGTAGTAGTAACTTTTGGAAACCAGCGACCTATAGTGATTTTGACACATTTGACTGATAAATAGACTGAATACATTCAAGCTTCGCAATAGTACAGATGTTAACAACAATGGCTTTGCTAGTTAATCAGATGCTTGCTACTGGGAATTGCCCATGTGAATTGAATGTGACAGGAAGTTCTGCTTCACCTCAAATGTAATGACATAAGTATGTCACTTATTAGGAACTCCAGAAATAAAAATGTACATGGCAATCACTCTCAAACAAACAGTGCTTTTATCCAAATATCATCCTTGTTATTTGATAATAACTCATGCTTCAATCAAGCAATGATTCAAGAGAGAATGCAGATGCTTTGCATACTTAATAGTACATATTTTTATTTTATATGCTGTGGTTTAAGCTATATAGATTTTAGTCTAAGAGCCGAGACAATATCACTTATGAAGCTGAGTTTGATTTGTTAGTGTTTCCCAGAAGATGAAATGAAAACTCATTTGTAAGTAAAATGTGAACTGCATTATCTAGCTCTTCCTAGTCCTAGTGATATGAGATAGAGCAGAACTGGGCTTTAAATAGACTTCAGATTCTTTCACTTATGCTATATATTATTTTGCTTTTAGTTTAGTTTTTTTCCCCTCTGAATCTATGTCCTTTAATTACCCGAATGCATGTTTGAAATAAATGTACTTGTGACCTTCTTTATTGAACCAGATTATGTTTCTGGTGTGGTGCATCTGATGCATTGATTTTCTGCAGCAGATTCCAAGGTTGTGTGTAAGGACGATAGAAGCTGTAAATTGTGGGTTGGTACTAGCCACCAGCCTCTCCAGTTCTTTCAGTGAGAGCTATCAGCTGCCAGAATATTGACTTTATGTTGGCAGAAGAGAAGATTTGTTCTCATATCTGTCTCAGGGAAGAGGGTGGCATGAGGGACTGGCAACATTCCATTGTGCCAGTGGGTTAGTAAGGTCTTGCTAAGGGATACTTGTCCACAGACAAGAGAAAAAGGGCAGATCCTTTTAATGATATTCAATGGGAAATTTCTTCACCCAGGCTTTGGAAAATAAGCAAAAGTCTTTGTTTATTTTCTCAAATGTTTATTTTAGGAAACAAAACTAATCTCAATTATTTTTATTGCCAAGGATTAAGAGTTACTTGCTTAACATCCAACGATTAAAAAGAAACCTAAATGGAACAATGAATAGTGCAGAAAGAATGATTTTTTATGTTCTCAGAATAATATTGATGAAATAATGCATTTTTAAAATAGCCATAGAGTGGTGTAAAGGAAACATCATGTAAGGCATTCTTTCCTTTCCCATCAGTTACACTGATTGCTTTTACTGACCTGATAGTCTCCCTGGGGTCTGCACTATTCACAGACTAATCGTTATGCAGCCATAACTAGGTCACCTTAATTACCTGTGGAAATAAGGTATACTTGTGAAAGTTTCGCAGTGATAATTACTCCAAAATGCCAAAACAGTGTATGCAAATGTAGGAGCAACATGCTAGAAAGCTTTGTGCAGCTCACATCCATCAAACCATGTGCTCCATTCTTTCCGATTCTTTTATATTGTGCCACAACAGTTTTCAACCGCCATGAAAAGTGCTCCTCGATAAGCAATGCATTGAGCACACGCCATCAAAATCATTTGATACCATTCTTTTCTTGTCTCTGAATTATTTTCCAGTGTTTAAGAAATCAACTGACTATTGTGAAGGAACAAAGCCCACACATCACATGCTTTGTTTCACCTTAGCTCAGTTTATCTACAGTGATAGCACGGAACTCTTTCTTGAAGACATCTCTCTGTCATTTCCTCAGAGACAGAAAGAAGAGATTGGAGACTTCATGGTCTTTTTAAAAGGCAAGGGAATGAACAGTAGTAGCGTTTTCTACTTTCATATGAATATTTAGAAAACATTTTAACAACCTGTTAATGTGCTTAAAAGACAACTCCTCTTGAAGATTCCAGACTCTTGTAGAAGCCTGACAAAAGGGGATATGCAAAAGACCATTGAAAAAGTATATTGACGGAGTGCCACCATCACTGTAGAATTGAGAGTGTTCTTGAATATTTTGATGGCACAGTCTGTAGACTTGAAAGTTCGTATTACAGGCCATTATTTTTAATATGAACAATCAAATGAGAACTTTGCCATTGTTGCATATCAGTAACAGTATTTTAATCAAATTATTATGATAGAAGGAAAGATTTTTATGTTTATATTGAAGATTGTTTTTTTTTTTTACTGAACTTTAAGAAGCTAATGAAATACAAGCAAAAATCATTAAATTTTATAAAAAAATATAAAAAGAAAAAAATTGAAAATACTTCTTTTTTTTTTTTTTTTTAATGTTGTACCCACGATAGCCTAAAAAGAAGCCTGCAAAGCAAGCATTTAAAGCCATTAGCTGTATTGAGTCATCTGAATTAATCTACATCACACATACTTGAATTTTTAAGTTTTTAAATGGATTTGAAAAAATCCACTCATGAAAATTCAACTGTTTTTTCTCATACCTAAAGAAACTGACTTCTTAAAAATGTTTGTGCTCAGTCTATGCTATAGGTAATAATATACTTTTCCCTGGAGAATAAACAGGCCCTTCTCTTTGCTGCCTGTGGGAGGTTGTTCCCTAAGATGCAGTTTTTAAATTAGTGATGAGGTAGAATACGAAAGCATCATTTATATGATGGTACTAGAATAATGGATGCTTATGGAATAATGACAGGAAATATTCCTGTCTATATCCAGTTCAGGAACAACTGTGTTTTCAACTATTTCCCTTTTGTGCAATTGGTTCAATAATGGACAATAAACTTATAGACAGGGGCAATAAGGTCTATTAAATAAGAATGGCAACTGTTTTGGGCCAGTCTGATATAAAAATCCATTTGTGGCTTAGGTAGTTACGGGATTTTTATGCTGTGAAAAAGTCCTTATATGTCTCCACACTTAGCAAAGTGCTTCTGGCATACTAACAGTACTCTGCTGACTCAAAGTCTAACCCATATAAGCTAAAGTGATTTTATTAATTTATTTGATTTTGTAGTATAAATGCATCTAGTGGTTTATTGCAGGGTATGTTCTCACTAATCTAAGTCACCATCTTAAGTATTAACTTGCCTCTGATGAGACAGGAGACAAGTAGGCTGGAAACTTTACTTGTAAGAAGTCACTACAACAGTTATCAAATTGTTGTTGTGCTGATCATTTAACCTGAGGAAGCTCAGACTATCATTAGTACCCTTTCTGTTTTCAATCTGGAACTCAGAGATAAGAAATGTGTCTCAGTTTGCAAGTTGGGACTAGAATTTTCCCTGAAATTTCTGATTATAAAGCTCATGTTTAGTCTCAGAAGTCAATGACCTCCATCAGCCTTCAAGTGGCTCTCTAGCAATGCTTGGACAATCCATTTGCTTACAATAATCAGAAGACTGATTTTGGCCAAATTTTCTGAGAGTCAAAATGTTTTGTAGCATTCAAAGTATTAAGTCGTTTTTCTCCCCACTCACCCCCATTATGGGATCCCACTGAGCATTTGTAAGCTTGCTGACAACACTTGATTTCTTTTCATACTGACAGAATTTGAGTATTGCTCTTAATAATTTGTCTGCTAGCTTCTAAAGCTGTATGTTTGTATTCTACGAACTGCACAAGTGTATCATCTGAGATCATGGAATGGCACATTCTAACACGTGGAGTCTCTTAAAGCCTGCTACAGAAAGCCATTTCACAGGCATTATTTAGTCATAGAATATTATTTGACTCTCTTTTTTTATAGAATAGAAATTTGCTCATTAACTTTTCTACTACAGCATTGTTTGATATTCTTGCAGTACATACATCTACACTACTTTCTGGCAGCAGCTCAGTAGTATTATGAGCCAGGAATTATTATCCCCATTTTGCAGATGAGAGCTTTAAAGATGAGAGTGTTGACGTGATTTGTCCAAGGTCATAAAACTGGCAAGGGGAACGCTTTTAACTGGATCAACACTTTTTCTCTTTAATCATGGCTTCTGCTTTCCACTTGTAACTGTATAGTGTGATCATTATTTTTACACCCATAGCTGCTTGTGAAAAATCTCAAACTATAATCCAGAAACAGAGTCATAACCTAAAATTTGAGTATATGTACTCTCTTTAAAAACCCTGTTAAGGGTGGAGAATCAATATCCTGAATGATAGGCAGATTTTGATTCATTTAAAACTATTATTGTGGTAGAGAATCCACAGCACAGTATTTATTCTCATAATCACTTTAAATATACATATAAGTGGTGTTAATTTTACTGTTTTGTATTAATTTTTGTGAAACATTTTGCCTAGCAAGTTTTCATTTAAAAAAAAAATGGAACTTTTTAGTCTTTAAACACTTATCTCCTTCCCTTCTCTATTACATTATTTAAGAATAAATTTCCAGCTCATAGGAATGTTAAAAATGTAATATGAAAATCTTTATCTCCCCTTTGATGTACAGGGGAGTAAATTGCAGACTATTTCCTGAAAATAAAAGTATTTTTCTGTGTAACCATAGCACAGGCAATTCACGTGTCAGGCGATTCACATGGAGAAATCACCACTATCAAATCCTTAGGCCCTGCTCATGTTCTTCGGTTCCCTTAAAGATGTCTATAACAGCAATAAGATCCAGTCAAAGATCTCACTTTGCCATTAATTGTCACACTGTTTTTATTTCCTTCTATCTGAAGCAGTCTGTTGGGACTCTTTTGCCTTTCATGCATGACCTTGACTTCAATCAAGAGGACAGGACAGTTATTTTGAAGAACTCCCTTCAATCCTCAGTGGTCACCGGTTTCTCATTTCAGAATTGGCTTTTTCCCATGGCAACACAGCAGTGCTGTTCTTCTTTGCAATGGATGGCATCAGGCGGTTCACAATTTTGGTTTGTTCCATTACCGGCTATGTTTCATCACAAATTAAGATAACATGTTAGTTCTTTCCTGTTGTAAAGGGGCACTCTATTTTATAGATTGAAATGAATAAATATTTGCCTGGGAGGCACTCAGGACTAAGTACACATGGCATTTTTCAACCGCCATTTCCATTTCCATTACTATGGACTGTTTATTGATTGGGAATTACCACATGGTAATTTTTGTGACTTTAAGTTTCTTCTCACTGGTGCTAGCTGATATTCTACTTTAAGAGAAACATGATATACTTCCTGATTGTATATATTTTTGATTATATCTTGGATTTCTGTTTTTAAGGAAATCTCAAGAAGAAATAATTAAAAATAGATATTGGATTAAGATATAAAAGTTTGGGAACTCTATTTTACTTTTTTTCACAGAAAATGTAGTTTAGCCGTATCTTAGAATCTGTGAGGTGTCTACTGTCCTGGCATTATTATAACAAACTTTCCTATGAATTCTATTCCTTCTCATAAAGAAGATATTCTAAAACCAAGATGTGAGCTTCCGGTATACTTCTTGCTTTAAGGAGGAGATGGACAAGTTTCTCGGCCATCCCTGGACACTATGTCTTATTCCTGATTCTTCATTTACATGTTAAAATCATGTATTTATACCAATATTTTATTATAATCTGTAATATCTATTCTCATTTGTCTTCAATGAATGAAATATTGTTTTCTTGATGAGTGATCCACATTGTTGAATACTCCTCACATGATCAATGATCAATGTTCCTGCATGTAGTATCTTGTCTGCCTTTACTTGCCCTTGTGAAAGTGACATTGATAACTCTGTTGGTGTACACTACCATCAATGCACTAGCCTCTTGTATCTGCCACATTAATAACCACATTTTTGTGTTCACATGTGTTTTTGGTGATGAAATTTTCTAGAAGAAATGAGAAGACAGCAGGGAAGGAGATAAAAGGGGAGCAAATGGGGCAAAGGATAAAAAAAATGAACTTCTATACATCTTAAGAACATGAGTCATTGTGAATATGTGTGTGTGTGTGTGTTTGTGTGTGTGTATGTGTATGTGTGTGTGTGCATGTGTGCTTGCCCATGTATGTGCAAAGAAGGAAGACAGAGATTTAATTTAAATATTGTGAGCTGCTTTAGTTTTGGAGACAGGGTCTCTAACTGAAGGTGGAGCTCACCATTTTGGCAAAATTGGTTATCCAGAAAGACTCCAAGATCTGCCCATACCCTCCTCCACAGCAGCAGGCTTACAAATACTCACTGTTACTCCTGGCTTTTATGCAGATTATGAGGATCAGGAGTAGAGTTTACATACTTGCACAGAACACACTTTATCCATTTAGCCATCTCCCTTGGCTTCATAGGTCACTTTTTTATTGCTTGGAATGTCGGAAAAGGTAGTTTACATGTATTTTTTGACTAATAAATACTGTGTAAACATGGATGAACAATTAAAGAACTTTGTCTGGAGAAACATTTCACTGATATTAATATGAATTAATTAAAATTAATTAATTATTAATTAATATTAATAATTAATATAAATTAAAAGTACAAACCTAGTTTGTACTTTTTAGATAACTAAAGACAACTTACTTCCCTTTAGTATCATATTAGCAATGACTACAGATTGAAAATTGAAAAATTGAGAGCAAATTGGTGAATGAGAAAAGAGTGACTGTTATTGACTAAGGATACACAGACATCTCATGCTCATGTAAGGTTTCTAAGTCTGTACTCCTCCTTCTGTTCCTGATAGACTCAACAAGAAATTAGGACTTTTATTCTTATTATGTAATACAACTTTAGATAAGGGTAGGTCAGAATTTTTGAGCTGTATTCTTTATTCAATAATGATTTAAGCTTATGAGACAATTTGGTATTTGAATCAGGAGCAAATAACCTGAAAAACTATATAAGAATTATTTTTATTTTTATGGAAACTAACCAGAAATACTTTGAGTATTTCAAAGTTTTAACCAAGTACACAATGCCTTATATTATATTTCAGTCCTGTCTATATTAAATCTTTAAAATCATTCATTATTGTTCATTAGACTCTTAGGCTACTTTGTAGGTGTGCATATTTGTTGTAGCAATCAATTTTCAGCACTTTAACCAATGGAATCCCTGTTCAAATGAATATTCTTGAATCAAGAAAATAGAGCCATCACCATAAGTTAATTTGCCAAGAGATTTTCCAAATTTAATATTTTTAAGCCAGTATCTTATATTTTTTTGAGCATCCCATGCTATTTTTATATCTTGCAATAAAATGAAAAAGAAAGGTTTATCAAAATGTGCATGAAGAAGAGGTATAGAAAGCACAGATGTCATGATGTCAAGAACAGAAGCTACATGAGAGTGCTCGTCCAACATAACTGTTTATACTATGTGCAAATATAGGGTAATCTAATCTGCATTCTTTGGATGCAAGCCACTATTGGCTGTGCTAAAAAAAGAAAAGGAGTGTTCCTAAGCACTGAGATCTTTGTTATTTAACCCAAATGTTGGTTATAAAGATAATGAAAGTCAACAAGCAGCATTTGAAATGCCATCCCATATTTGTAAAGTCTACCTTTCATTAACTATCTTTAGAAAAAAATTCATGTTTCTATAACACAGGGATGAGTCTTCACTTGGCTCTACTTGCCTGTTTATGAGAATGCTATTTCCAGTAAGGTGTGAAAATTCTGTTTAGTTGCTACGTGTTTCAGATGAAAACATTTTGCAGAAGGTATAACAGAACTTGTGAGTCATAATTAGGAAGCGTTTTAATGGAGACAAAGACTTAGTGCAATCTGATTTGGATTTGGAAAGGTCACATGTCATTTTGACATTATCATGTTTTTGATGCTTGCTTATTCTTACAGAATCCCACTGCTGGGAACACACTATTAGAAACAATGGTCTATTTCTTATTAAATGGGTTGTGGTTCAACAAAGGACATAAATATCCATGGCTATTATAATAATCCATGTTAGCATCTAAGTTGATAAATTTATAATAGATAAAATGCATAGATTTGTCATTTATGAGGATGTAACTTGCCAAGTTCTGTCACTTGGTTATACTTGGCTACAATGGCAGGACTTTGCAAACGGTCCTTAAGTTCAGAGTGGATTTCTAGTACTGATATTTTTCTGCATTTATTTTTATGTGAGGTGTCCTTTTCCCACCAGTACAGTTAGTGTTTCTGATGTCGGTGGTGGTGATGATTTTGTTTGTTCCTCTTTTTCAGAGGTTATGTTTTTCAGGAATTAGGGTCACACTCTGATGAACCTTATCAGATCTCATCCTAGCACTGAGTACAAAATGACACACTTAATGACTGCAATTATTCCATCCAGTTTTCACAGGAACAATTTGAGCCTGAACTGGTAACTATGTTATGCCCAAAGGTATTGCTAAATATGGTTAATATCAAACTTTACCTCATTTCTCTTTCTCTCTTGTGTACATATGTAAAATAAAACTGCATATAAAAATTGGGCAGCAGAATAACTGCTCATAAAAATAATTAAGGTGGGCATCTGGTTAAGACATGTGTTCAATTGTTTTGTTCAGCTTATTTAGAGCTCAGTACTTTCAACAATTCTGTAATTTACTAGTCTGTATAAAGCAAATCCCAGTCAGAATTGTTTATCTCTCAAAAAATAACTCATCATTATAACTTCTAGTGATAAATACTTTCTGATTAATTAGTTTATGATTCTCATGACCATTCTCAACTAAAATAAGTTTGAGTCAATTTCTATATTTTCTACAGTGTAATTACATTTGCATGATTATATATATATATATATATATATATATATATATATATACATACAGTTGGAATAGTATGGTTATTAAATGAATTATAATGAATTTTAAATTTCGCCTGTTGAATGGACAGGCATATCATTGTAAAAGCTTATTAGGGTTGATAACTCAGATCTTTACTAATGTTTTGCTCATGTATATATCACCCATCATTAATCTGTTCATAAGTAGTGACTTTTGGGCAATGAATAGATTCAAATCGCATTTATGCTTGGGGGTTACATTGTATAGTTTAATCTTAGGGTTGCAATTCTATTTATTTTACTGAAAATAGATTTTTTTTCTCATACAATATATCCTGATTATAGTTTCCCTTCCTTCCCTTCCTCTTTATTTCTTCCCATATTCCCTCCACTCCTGATCCACTCCCTTTCTGCTTCTCATTAGAAAAGAACATGCTTCTAAGAGATAACAAACAAATACAACCAGATAAAATATAAGATGAAGCAAAGTTCATATCAATTTTGGACACAGCAATTTAAAAGAAGAAAAAGAGTCCCCAAAACAGGTGAAAGAATCAGAGAACCACTTGTTCTAGTAGTTAGGATTCTTATAAAAAATACTAAGATATTAGATATAATTAATATATATGCATTGGACCCTCTATCAACCCATAAATGCCAGGTGCTTCTTGTGAGCTTATGCACTTTGTTTAGTTGATTCAGAGTTCTGTCTGGTGTTTTCCATATCCTCTAGCTCTTACAATCTTCCCACCTCCTCTTCTATGAAATTTCCTGAGATCTGAGGATAGGAATTTGACGGAGACATACAATTTAGAATCTCTTTCTGTGTGATGTTTGTCTGTTGGTCTTGGTATTTGTTCCCATATGCTGAGTGAGGAAACCTCTCTGAAGATGACTTGGCAAGGCCCTGATCTATGAGTATAGCAAAAATATTGCTAGGAATAATTTTATGTTATTGATATTTATTTATATATTTATTTATCTATTTATGACAAATTGTGTTTGGATTTATCTTAGGTCTTTAGACTATCAAGATTAAGATCTTATTTATCCAAGAATTATCTTGTATGGATTCAATATTATAGAATGGGCCATAAGTGCAATCAGATAAAGTTTGGCTACTCCCAAAAGTTCTGTGCCACCATTGCTTTAGCATATTTTAGAGATGGGAGGGGGGATTAGGTCAAATGTTTTGTGGCTGTATTAATGTCCATGTTTCTTTTTCAGTAGCCTGAAGAGTACCTTCCATACTAAAGGGACTAGAACATAGGGATAAAGAATACATGTAGGTTCCAACTCAAATTCTCCATGTTCAATGAGTTCTGTGGATGTTTTCCTCATAAATGGGACATGAAGTCAGTTTGAGGAGAATATCCTTTGGTCTTAGCATCAGCTTGGGTTGTTTGCAGATTTTCATAGGACCTTTTTGGCCAAGAACTCAATTAAATGCAACCCAGGCCTTTCACAGAAGGTCTTATTTGACTATAAGAAGTGAATAGCTGAGATTCTACAAATCCCATTACTAGGATTCCTCATTAGGTCCACCTTTATATATTAGGTGATTATATATAGGATTGCACTGTACTGTGTTTCCACATCACTTCCAAATTCACCCCCAGTTTCAGGTTTTCCCCCTTATACTCTTTTGCTCTATTGCACATTTTCCCTACAACTGCTTCTTCCCACTCCCATTCATACTCTCTCCCAGTCTACCTGTACAATCTTTTCGATTTTCCCTTCTCAGGGAAAGCCATGCATCCCCCTCTCAGAGTTCTCTTTTTACCTAATCTTTCTGGGTCTACAGATTGTAGCTCACTTATTATTAAATAATATCCAATTTATTAATATCTACTTATAAGAGAATATATAGCATGTTTGTCTAGAAAGATAAACCTCCTCTGGATGATTTTTTTCCTAGTTCCATCCATTTTCCTGCAAATTTTATCAAGTCACCATGTCATTTTTAACAAATGAGTAATACTCTGTTATGTACATATACAACATTTTCATTATCTATTCTTCTGTTGAGGGATCTCTAGCTTGAGTCCCGTTATGACTATTATGAGTAAAGATGCAATGAACATGGTTAAGCAAGTGTCCTGGTGGTAGGATGGAGCACCCCTGGATGTATGCACAAGACTTATACAGTTGGATCTTATGATAGATCAATTCCCAGTTTTCTGAAGTACTGTCATGTTGATTTGCAAAGTATCTATACAACTTTGCACTTCCATCAGCAATGGAGGAGTATTGTCCTTGTTCCACATCCACACTAGCATGAACAGTCACTTTTTAAATTGATCTTAACCAGTTAGCTGAGTATAAGATAGAATCTCAAGGAAATTTTGATTTGAATTCCTATGATGACTAAGCGTGTTGAACACTACTTGTACTAATGTAAGATATTCACTTGCTCTCCTTAGTTGCCTTATTGCTTTAACTATAATTTCAAGTACTCTATTAAGTATATTTGAAGAAAATGGACACCATCGACTCATTCCTGATTTTAGTAGAATTACTTTGAGGATTTTTATTTTTAATTTGATATTGGCTGCATGCTTGCATGCTAAATAAATTAGTTTTATTAAGTTTATGTATGTCCCTTGTACCCTTGATCTCTTTAACACTTTTATCATCAAGGAGTGTTGGAATTTGACATAAGCTTCTTCAGTGTCTAATGAAATGATCATGCATTTTTTTCTTTCAGTTTGATTATATGGTACATTACATTGTCTGAGTTTCATGCTTACCCACCCCTGCATCTCTAAGATGAAGCCCTCTTGATTATAGAGGATGATTTTTTTTTATATGATCTTGGTTTTGGTTTGCAAGTACTTTTTAAAAGTATTTTTTGCATGTTCATAAAAGAAATTTGTCTCTAATTCTTTCTTTGTTGAGTTTTAATGTGGTTTTACTATCAGGGTAACTCTAGCCTCATAAAAGAAATAGGCCAATGTTCTTTCTGTTTTTCTTTTGAGGAATGATTTGGAGAGTATTACCACTAACTATTGTAATAAATTGGTATAACTCTGTGCTAAACATGCCTGGTTTGGGTAATTTTTTTGGCTGGGAGACTTTTAATGATTGTTTCTGTTATACTTGGGATTTTATATCTATTTAATTTTTTTATTTGGCCATTATTTAACATTGGTATGTGATACCTATTTATCCATTCCTTTTAGGTTTTCCAACTTTATGGTGTACAGGTTTTTAAAGTATGTCTTTATGATTCTCTGGATTTCCATGGTGACTGTTATATCTTGATTTTTGTTTCAAAAATTTTTGTTTCAGTTTGATTATATGGTACATTACATTGTCTGAGTTTCATGCTTACCCACCCCTGCATCTCTAAGATGAAGCCCTCTTGATTATAGAGGATGATTTTTTTTTTTATATGATCTTGGTTTTGGTTTGCAAGTACTTTTTAAAAGTATTTTTTGCATGTTCATAAAAGAAATTTGTCTCTAATTCTTTCTTTGTTGAGTTTTAATGTGGTTTTACTATCAGGGTAACTCTAGCCTCATAAAAGAAATAGGCCAATGTTCTTTCTGTTTTTCTTTTGAGGAATGATTTGAAGAGTATTACCACTAACTATTGTAATAAATTGGTATAACTCTGTGCTAAACATGCCTGGTTTGGGTAATTTTTTTGGCTGGGAGACTTTTAATGATTGTTTCTGTTATACTTGGGATTTTATATCTATTTAATTTTTTTATTTGGCCATTATTTAACATTGGTATGTGATACCTATTTATCCATTCCTTTTAGGTTTTCCAACTTTATGGTGTACAGGTTTTTAAAGTATGTCTTTATGATTCTCTGGATTTCCATGGTGACTGTTATATCTTGATTTTTGTTTCTTATTTTGTTCATTTGGATATTCTCTCTGCCTTTAGTTAGTTTGGATAAAGATTTGTTTACCTTGCTGATTTTCTCCAAGAACCAAGTCCTTTTTTTCATTGATTCTTTGTACTGTTCTATATTTATATTTTTATCAGTTTTAGCCCTTGGTTTTATGATTTCTTTTCATCTACTCCTCTTGTGGGTGCTTACTTTGTTTGTTCTAGACCTTTCCTGTGTGCTGTTAAGTTGCTAGTATGTGATCTCTCCAATCTTTAGTGCTCTGAACGTTCCTCTCACACCATTTTCATTGTGTCCCACAAGTTTGGATATGCCGTGAATTTGTTTTAATTGTGTTCTACAAAGACTTTAATTTCTTTTTAATTTTTGTCTTGATCTATTTTCATTCAATGGACAGTTGTTTAGTTTTCATGAGTTTATAATATTTTAATCATTTTTTATATCCAGTTTTAATCCATGGTGATATGATAGGATGCAGTTTTATTTATTATTTATTATTTATTATTTATTATTTATTTCAGTTTTCTTGTATCTGGTGAGATTGTGTGTGTGTGTGTGTGTGTGTGTGTGTGTGTGTCTGAGTATGTGGTCAGTTTTTGACCATTTCTATGAGGTACAGAGGTAAAATGTTCTGTAAATGTCTGTTAGGTCCCTATGCCTATTTATAATGTCTGTTAGCTCCAGTATTTCTTTGCTTGTTTTTTTTTTTTTTTTTTTTTTTTTTCTGGATTACCTGTCTATTGGTGAGACTTAAGTATTAAAGTCTTCTACTATCTGTATGTATCAGTACTATTTCTTTTTTTTTCTATTTAATGTATACAATTTGAACATACTTCTCCTCAAATTGTTTTACCATGGATATTAATACTATCAAACAGGTATCCATTTCTTTGCTGTTCCTTTCAGTGTTCTCATGTGATTTTTCTATACATAGAATTGTTAATCTACCACCTAGGACCTTCCAAGGCTTGATAGAAGTCATTATTTACTTTGTTTATGTACTTTTGCATAATGTGAGTAAGTTTTCTCTTGATATTTTCAAAAATACTCTTTGGTCTTTGATTTTTTAGTGACTCATTTATTTTTCTAGGTGTGAATCTGTTTGACTTGAGGCAACTCGAAAGATGAGTCAGCTTTTTCATAGGATCTGGGTTCAATTTTCAGTACCCACATGTTAGATCACAACCATCTGTTACTTCAGCTCTAAGGGACCAGATGCCTTTTTCTAGACTCTATCTGAGTATATCAGGCTGACAGGTGGTGCATAGACACATGTGCAGAGCAGCAATTATAGACATAAAAATAATATTTAAAAAATCAACTGGAAGTTGGTAGAGTTGTTTGAATTTATTAATAAATTTATTTTCTTTAAATAAACTAGATATATCTTAAACTACTACCTGCATGTTTCTTGGAGACTTCATTCTTTCTTTTCCTTCTAGAACTTTTATTACTCATATCATGTCATAATTGGTACTTTTTTCTTCAATTCTCAGTTTATGTTCATACTCCTTTTCTGACTTCCCAAATCTGTTGTTCAGCTTATGAGTAAAGGTCACATTCCTCTCTCTCTCTCTCTCTCTCTCTCTCTCTCTCTCTCTCTCTCTCTCTCCAATCTTTGATTGATTTTTTTAGACAGGGTTTCTCTGTATAGCCCTGGCTGTCCTGGAACTCACTCTGTAGACCAGGCTGGCCTCAAACTCAGAGATCTGCCTGCCTCTGCCTCCCAAGTGCTGGGATTAAAGGCGTGCGCCACCACTGCCCGGCTGATTGATTTTTTTTGTGAATTTTGCATCATACTTCCTGATCTCACTTATCCTCCCATAACTTCATAATGCCCTCTGCCCTTGAAACCAACCCCCCTCAAAAGAAAAATATCTTTCCATGGAAACTGACATATGTCACATGGTATACATTTTTGCCCATACAATGTTACTTGCAAGTGTTCATTGCATTGAAACATTGGTCTAGTTTAAGGTTTCTGGCTTTTGCTACACTATCAATATTGGATCCTCACCAGGACTTCTCTTGTATATCCTGTTGTTGCCTTATGCCATGTTGTTCTTGCAGCTTTGGATCTATAGGACAAACCTCTTCACATACTCCAGTAGTTCACAGATTGAGTGCATGTCAGGGTAACTCAACTTACAGCCCTAGATCTGGGCCTTGGTGAAGCTGACCAACAGATTTCCTATGCCATCAGAGTTACCCCTGAGTTGCTGCTTAGGTGTTGTATGTCTCCTATTCTGTCAAGTGTGAGTGCTGCAGATGTTGGGGCTGTGAGGCAGGGCATCATTTTCTCATGTACACCATCACACAAAAGATTTGGGGTAGGGCCAGCTCACCTGCTCTATTGCTTTTAGGGCCAGCTCATCTCCATATTGCAGGTGGTAAGAGACAGAGTCCTTCACCCACATCATTACCTTATGGAAGATGAAGAGCAGGGATAGCTCTCCTGTGCTCAAGTCCTAGGAACAAACTCCTCCATGCCTCCTCCACTAGGGCCAGCTCTAGTATGTGTAGCCCAGGTGAGTTATGAGGCCAGATCTCCTACACTAACTCCATCAAGATATACTCTTTTGTACCAACATTACCATTGCCAGCTCTTTCATGCTACACAGGCAAGAGGGCAGGGCCAGATTAGCATTGTGCTCAGACATGTGGCAGCACAGACTAAGGGCATATATGTGGTCTTTGGTTGTTAAGACAGGTCTTGGAAATCAACACAGACCCCAGCAGCAGCAGGACCACAGATCCAGACATGCCCCTAAGCAGTAGTCCTGGTTCAGATGTCAACATAGTCTTAGGTGGCAGCATAGTCCATTCATATCAGTTTGGGTTTTGGTTTCAATATAATTCAATCATAAACATGATTTCTGTAAGGCTTCCAGTCATCAGCATAATCTCAGGCAGAAGCATAGACTACTGTCATTCATATGGTCTTCTGTGATAACATGGACAACAGACATCAATACAGGCACAGTAGGACCATGGACCCAGACATGACTTTTGGCAGTAGCTGGACGTCAACATGGCCATAGGTGGTTGTACAGGCTCCTCTTATCTGCCTGTTCCTCACTGACATTGAGTCTCCAGTTCTACTTCTCTCTACAGTGCATTGCTTTGCTTTCTTTTTCATCTCCACCACATTTTCACTAAATTTCTCTTCTCTTCATCACACATTTATTCATTTCAGTGGTGCTTGGATATCTTTCTTCTAGTTGTCCCAGGACTGTGGTACTCTCTATATCTTATGTATTTTATTTTCACAAATTTCAGTTGATCCTTTATTAAAAGAAGTTTTAAATTCTTTGCTTGTGTACTATTTATGCGATCATTGTTACCATGTTAATTCTTCTTTTAGTTAGATTTTTATTGTTATTAGAATAGATTTACAGTAAAAGCTTTAAAACTGTCATTTAATCTGATTACCTGGGGTTATTTGGAAAAGGTTTTGATCACTACCTTTTCTCTTCTTGTGTGTTTGTACTATATTTTCTTCTTTCTTTCCTTGTTTCCTATTTTGGAGTTACTGTTTTGACTAGATTTTTACCCCCCTCAGAAACTTGACAATGTTTCAACTATAAAGTATAGGTTCATAATACTACATGTTAAATGATGACTTCTGCTTACAATTTTTCTGTTTGATTTTATTTTTAAGTTGTGGGGTTTTTTTGTCTGCATAGGTGAGAAAACAAATGACTGATCAGAATTTACTCTCTAATAGATCAAGATAGCAAACATTGACATTTATGAATATCTTAGTGTGGGCTAAGAAGGAGATTACACCTGTGGGTTTTATCCAAAATCTTACATGTTTTAGGTTCTACTGTTGTTTTTCTTGGCATTTCTGAACAGTCATCTGTCTCCATGTGCCCTCTGAACTGGAGACTTGCAACTGGTGGCTATCAACCCTGTTTGTATTGATGTATATGTAAATTTGTTGTATGTTTCTAGGATATGTGGCAAATAGAGCCCATAACAGCTGTCTCACATTTCAGAACTCTGTCACATCCCCAGTTGACCTACTTTATCCCTTTCTTTGTTCACAGCAGAGCTCTGGCTACAGATTGTAGGAAAATAGTCCCAGACAAGAGTTTCATAGATCTGTATTACTATACATATACTTTTGGGAGTACTTCTTGAGTACAAAGTGCTCTGTTTGAATCTTGCCCAATGTTGGAGTTGCTTTTTTGCCTAAGAGATTCACTAACTTTACTCCATCATACTAGAATTAAAGAGAGATATGAAAACTGTTTGCCTACCTCCTGATCTGTAAGACAACATCATTTGTAAGTTGTTATATTTCTTGAATTCATAAATAAATGTTGCCTGAAATAGAAATCATTTGGGATGTAGACTTGAGTTGACTTTCTCATCCATGCCATCTTGGTTAATCTTATGTCACCGTGATACTAGTTATCTGGGAAAATGGAACCTCAATTGAGAAAATTCCCCCATCGAAATGGCTTACAGTCATGTTTGCATTGCAATTTCCTGATAAGTAATGGCTCTAGCAAGGACCAACCCACTGAAGGTAGTGCACATCGCCAAGACACAGTTCCAAGGTGCATAACAATGCAGGTTGAGCCAGCCATCAATAGCAAAACAATAATCAGTATTTCTTCAAGGTCTTTGTGTTAGTACCTTTCTTCAGACTTCTGATTCAGCTCTCACTCTAACTTCCCTCAGTAATGAAGTATAGCCTGAAAATATAAGCCAAATAAATTCATCTCTCAACCCTGAGATGCCTTGAAAAAGATTGGCTTCCATAGGCTTATATATTTGAATTGTAGTCCCTAGTTGGCAGAACTATTTGAAAATGGCTAGAAAGTGTGGCCTTTTTGGAGAAAGTGTGACACTGAAGTCAGTTTTCTTCAGTCTTTGTGTAATTTCTCTGTGTATTTTTCTGTCTCTGCTTCTGTAGACACCTGTACCTCTCTCTGTGTGTATCTCTCTCTGTCTCTGTCTTACTGTCTGTTTTACTGTCTGTCTATCTGTCCGTCTGTCTGACTGTCTCTCTCTGTCTCTCTTTCTGCACATGTGTGTATGTGTATATGTGTATATGTGTGTCTATGTGTTTGTGTGAGTGAGTGTGCATGCACACAGTTTTGTCTACTGAATATGGATAAGATTTAAGCTGTCAAAGACTGCTTGCCTGTCTGGTGACATGTTCCCCACCATGATGATTGTGGGTCTCTCTTTGAAAGTGTGAGTTTTCAAATTAAATGCTCTCTTTTATGATTTGCTTTGGTCATAGTGTCTCTTCACAGCAATAGCATAGTAACTAAGACAATCAACACATTGTGTTCATGATGTCTATAACTTCACAAAAGAACCCTAACTAGGACACTTGCCAAACCTAAGTCATTAAGTAAATTGAATTTCTTTTTTATCAACCTATTAGCTTTCAGAAGATGTAAATTATTTGTCATAAATTTCTATTATGTTAAGTTCCTTCTGCTACGTTAATAAATCCCTGCTTCTCAGATAGCATGTCTACATCTGAGGCAGCTGCTTTGCTTAGTTTGGCCTTGCTCTTCTCATATACAAATTTGTAGTGAACAAACATGGACTTAGCTGTTGGTGACACATATTTATTGAGTCCCTGGTCATAAGTCTTTTTGTCCCTTTTCTCTGAACCACTATCTTGATATTAACACATAATTTATTATTCTTTTAGTCTCCAGTTCTGCATTACAATGGCTTTTCTTTTTCATGAACAAATGGTTCTTATATAAAATTCTAGGTAATAATATCTTCACAAGAGAGCACCTCAGATGATTATTCAGTAATAAGTGACAGGAAAATGATTCTGAGGTTCCTGGGTAGTAATAAATATTCGTTACTACCTCACCCTGATGGCTAGTTTCAATGGTCTGGAGGGAAAATGAGATGAGGGTAATAGCTTTTACTTCTCAAATACTCACTATATACCAGATGAAGGGCTTAGCTGCCCTGTCTAAATTAACTTAGCTAACTCAGAAGGACAAAAATCTATGACGTTAGTATTGTGAATATTCACATTCAAGAGATATGAAACTAAAATAAAAGATAGTTTGGGAATCTGGATATAAAAATACCAGCACAATGTGGTTGGACACTAGATACAGCCTGGGTGTCTCTGATGTTTTTTCCAGCATTGGCACTGATAAAGCAAATATGAAACAAAATTTTAAAAAAGTCAATCTGTGTTTCACAAAGGCTGGAATTTCTATTATCAATTTTACATAGTAAATGATTGCATTTTTCAAATATAGTAATTCTTGATCATTCAGAGAAGAGTAAGTCAAGGTTTAAGTTGGTCCTAGTTGCATTTGTCTTCATAAAATCATGATATAAAGTCCCTTTTTATATGCATGTTTTTCTTGCGTGTTTTATCCTCATTATGGAAAGGGAGACTGTCTTAGGTTTTTATCCTGTGAACAAATACCGTTATCAAGACAACTCTTATAAGGAAGACATTTAATTGGGGCTGGCTTACAGGTTCAAAGGTTCAGTCCTTTATCATCAAGGTAGGAACATGGCAGCATCCAAGGAGACATGGTGAAGGAGGAAGGAGTTGAGAGTTCCACATCTTCATCTTAAAGGTGATAGGAGAAGACTGGCTTCCAGGCAGCTAGGAAGAGTGTCTTAAAATCTATGCTGACAGTGACTCACTTCCTCCAACAAAGCCATACCTACTCCAATAAGGCAACACCTTGAAATAGTGCCACTACCAGGATCAAACATATTCAAACCATCACAGAGACATGGATGATTTATATGGTATGCAAACATTCTGACAATGACTGAAGGCAGGATTTTTTGTTGTTTGTTTGTTTGCTTGTTTTTGTAGGAAGGATTCTACAATCACAGCTGTTGAATTTATTTATTTATTTATTGGATATTATATTTACAGTTCAGATTTTATCCCCTTACCCCATTCCCTCCACCATGTGATGATGATTCCAGAAGTTAAGTGCCTACAGATATGATATAAATGTAGTAGCCATTTAGAATTGTACATTAATTCTTTTTAAAAAAATATTATTTAAACTTTTTTTTACACTCCAGATTTTATTCTCCTCCTGGTCTACCCTCTGACTGTTCCCCATCCAATACCTCCTCCCTGTCTCAAAGAGGATGCCCTCACCCCTCCAACCCCTACTTCACCAGACTTCTAAGCTCCCTGGGGCCTCCAGTCTCTTGACAGTTAGGTGTATCTTCTCTGACTGAACCCAGACCTTGAAGTCCTCTGCTGTATGTGTTGGGGGCCTCATATCAGCTGGTGTATGCTGCCTGATTGGTGATCCAGGGTCTGAAATATCTCTTGGGGGTCCAGGTTAGTTGAGACTGCTGGTTCTCCTACAGGGTTGCCCTCTTCCTCAGCTTCTTCCAGCTTTTTCCAAATTCAACCACAGGGGTCAGCAGCTTCTGTCCATTGGTTGGGTGTAAATATCTGTATCTGACTCTTTCAGCTGTTTGTTGGGTCTTTCAGAGGGCAGTCATAAGAGGTCCCTTTTTGTGAGCACTCCATAGCCTCAGTAATAGTGTCTGCCCTTGGGGCCTCCCCTTGGGCTAGATCCCACTTTGGGCCTGTCCCTGGACCTCTTTTTCCACAGACTCTGCTCCATTTCCATCCCTGCAGACATTCTTTCAGACAGGAAGAGTTATGAGTCAGAGTTTTGACTGTGAGATGGCAACCCCATCCCTCACTTGATGCCCTGTCTTTGTGCTGAAGGTGGGCTCTACAAGTTTCCTCTCCCCACTGTAGGGCATTTCTTGTAAGGTGCCTCCCTTTGAGTCCTGAGGGTCTCTTACCACCCAGGTCTCTGGTACATTCCGGAGGGTACTCCCCTCTTCTACCTACTGAGGTTTCTTGTTTTCATTCTTTCTGCTGGCTTTCAGTGCTTTACCCCCTACTCAGTACTAAATCATGTTCTCTTCTCCACCCTCGCATTCCCTTTCCCTCCCCACCTTGTGATTGCTTTCTTCTTCCCAAGTGAGACTAAGGTGTCCTAACTTTTGCTTTTCTGCTTGTTGATCTTTTTGAGTTCTGTGGACTGTATCTCGGGTAAACTGTATGGTTTTTTTTTTTTTTTTTTTTTTTTTTTTTTTTTTTTTTTTTTTTTTTTCGGCTAATATCCACTTATTAGTGAGTACATACAGTGAGTACATACGAGGCATGTCCTTTCGGGTCTGAGTTACCTCACTCAGGATGATATTTTCTAGTTCTATCCATTTGCGTGCAAAACTCACACTGTCCTCGTTCTTAATAGCTGAGTAGTATTCCATTGTGTAAATGAACCACATTTTCTGTATCCATTCTTCTGTTGTGGGACATCTGGGTTGTTTCCAGCTTCTGCCTATCACAAACAAAGCCGTTATGAACATAATGGAACATATGTCTCTGTGGCATGGTGGAGCATCTTTTGGTTATATTCCCAAGAGTGGTATTAGTAATCTGCTACATCAGAGCATTTGGTACGACCCCCCACCCTGAAGTCCCACAACTACCACTGGGAGCCCAGTGGACTCAGGACCCGTCACCTCCCAAAATCCCCACCCACCAAATTTCACTTTGCTGCAGGCCAATCCTTTCTGTCAGGGCAGATTTCTAGCTAGTCTGCTCCCCTGAAGATACCACATGCTGAGGCATCCCAGGAGATCTGCTGCACTCAGGGCATCTGACACCACAGCCTGAGACATCCCAGGAGATCGACTCCACACAGGGCAACTGACACAATAACCTTAAGGCATCCCAGCAGATGTGCTGCACACTGCACAGCTGAGCAACCAAGATCACAGTCTGAAGACTTTCCTCAGTGCGCTCTGTGGCATGCAAGGCAACTAACCCAACAGTCTGAAAGCCTTTCTGGCATTCTGCTCTACACAGAGAAATAGAAACCACAGTCCATAGGATTCCTGGACATAGGATCCCTGGACAAGGAAACAGCTTGACTGCTTCTCTAAAGACCCAAAAATCTAAAAGCCTTCCAGGAGATCTACTGCAGTCAAGACAACAGATCAGCAGCTTCTCAGCCCCTCTGAGCCTCCACTCCAGTTTGAAGGCCCCATAGGAGGTTTGCTACAGCCAGGACTGCAGGCCTACCAGGAGACCTGATGCAACTCAGGGACAAAAGAGGCAGACTCTAGACAGAGTCATCCAGACCAGCAAACACCCAGGATAACCAAATGGCAAGAGGCAAGTGCAAGACCATAAGCAACGAAAGCCAATATACATTAATTCTTGTGTAGTATTTCTTTCAAGAAAATTATATATATATATATATATATATATATATATATATATATATATATATATATATCACAAGCACCTAATTAAGATTATACCAGATTGAGATTGAAACAGGTTTTTAGGAATTACAGTTACTCACTAATTATCTAACTTCTATGATTATTCTGCTTAAAACACATGTGTCTAAAGCAAAATGACTAAATCCACATGCAATAAATCCTCATACACAGAGAAAAGATGGTACATTTGTCTTTTTTGTTTCTGGGTTACCTCATTTAAAATAGTTGTTTTTAGCTCCACCCTCTTACCTGCAAATCTCATAATCTTGCTTTTCTTAATATCTGAATAATAGTCCACTGAGTAAATGTACCACGTTCTTCATATTCATTCATTCATTGATGGATACTGAGGTCAGCTTCAAATTTTGGCTATTATGAATAAAGCAAGAATAACTATGAATGAGAAATTATTTTGCAGTAGGATGTCAAGTCTTTTGGGTATATGCACAAGAGTAGTCTGGTTGGATTGTGTGCCAGATCCATTTCAGCTTTTTGAGGAATGTCTATACTGATTTCCACAGTTGCTGTCTAAGTTTATATTCAGATCAATAATGAATAAGTGTTTCCTTTACTACATAGTCTTGTCTACATATTATGTTGCCATTTTTTTATTAATCTTGGCTATTCTGAGATAATATGAAAACACAAAGTAGTTTTAATTTGTATTACCCCAATGGTTTAGGATATTGAACAATTTTAGAAAGTTTCTTAGCCATTTGAGTTTCATCTAATCAGAAAAATAAAAATATTGGATGTTCTCTTAATGTTCGGGGCTTTTTTTTTCTTGCTGTTGTTTTTAATATATTCTAGATATTAATTCTTTATAAGATAGATAATCGGTCAATATCTTTCCCTATTCTATTGGTTGCTGTTTAGACTGAATGGTGGTGTCTTTTGCTGAATAGAAACATTTTGGCATTAAAAAGTTTTATTTATTTTAATTTTTTGTTTTTGTACCTTCACTCTCAGTGTCTTGTTCAAGTCCATTCACTATTATTGCTTCAATCATTTATAGGGGATCTGGTTTTATGTTGAAGTCCTTGATGTATTTGAAGTTGTGTAGTTTTGCAGGGTGATAACGATGCATTTATTTGCATTTTTACATGATGTCATTCAGTTTTATCAAGACCATTTGCTAAATATTCTAGGGAATATTTTGTCTTTTTTCTTTTGGGAGGTGATTAGGTATTCACAAGCATTTAGATTTTTATTTGGATATCCAATTTGATTCTATTAATTAGTATTTATTAATCAGCAAGTATCTTTGTGTATGATACAGTCATTTGGGTATATGGCCAGGAGGACTGTATCTGGTTTATATGATAGCTTTAATTTTACTTGCTTAAGAAGCCTTCAAATTGGTTTCACAAAATGGTTTAATTTTCATTTACTCATGTCATGAAATTGTAAAGTCAAAGCCATCATTCTTAACTTTTACAACTGTAAAAGAAAAGAATGTATAGAATCATTTGTTATTGTCACCCATTGTGGACAATAACAAGAATTAATTTATTCTTACAGTTTCTTTCTATCATGGTATTTTAGAATACTTTTATAGGCAGACCTTTTCTTACTTTGATTGCTGGAAGGAATACATTGTCATGGCTGTGACAATATTAAGTTTAATGCTGACCAAGCAGTTTGGAGTCTTAACTTATCTCTAATGGAAAGATTTGCCATGAGATTGTTGATGATCTGTATCAGTTACCTTTCTATTTTTGTTGTAAAACATGATGACCAAGGCAACAGATATAAAAAATGTTTACTTTGGCTTAGAGATCTGGTGTAAAAGTCTATAATACAGGATAGAGAAAATAGGATGTCATGGTGCCTGGAACAGGAGGCTAAATCTATATCCTGAACAGAAAGTCTCAGCAAGAAGAGCAAACAAAATGGCAGAAGTCTTTAAACTCTAAAGCCTGCCTACAGTGACTTACTTTCTCTAGCAATGGTGAATCTCTTAACTTCCCCATCTAAGAATGTCACCAACAAGAGACCTAGTTTTTAATATATGAGCTACAGGGACACTCATTTAAATCACCACATGATCCATTCAACATTGTCTTTATTTAAATGTATAAACTCATTCATTTTCCTAAATGTGAAACTGTAAAAACTTAATATATAGAAATTATTTCCAGAAAAATAATCAACTTTCAGCTGATAGTTTTTGATAAATGTTTGTCTATATGTATGGCAACTTGGGCCATTTGAGGCTAGAAGAAGACTTCAGATCTCAAGAGTTACAGACAGTGAGAGTTGCCATGTAGATGCTGAGAACCAAATCAACATCTTCTGCAAGAGCAGCCAGTGTTTTAACTGCTATGCCAACTCTTAAACCACCTCATTTAATTTTTATTTCCATTATCTTAATAACTATGGATAAAAGTTAAAATTGTAGAAACTGTTATTTAAGCTTTGGGAAATATAGATACTTTGTAATACTTTTTTTTTCTATAGAAATCATATTTGCCATTCAAATATTTCCATCCACACAAGGGTAAAAACAGTCTCTTTCTCCTTAGGAAGGGATGGCCTTTAAGTTCCCTCTACATGGAGATTCAAATCAAGTCTATTAAGTGATGGCCAGATATCTTTAATACCTATAAAAGTAAAATGTCTTCATCCTGGATCAATGTGACTGATCACCATCACCTAAGATCTCTAACAAATACCTATCAATAAAGGACAGAATTCCTATGTACAGCATCTTTGCTGGTACTAAGATGCTGTTTAATGAAATGCTACTGGGTAGAGATTGATAAAGACCAGATGGCTTTGACAGGACTCTCAAGGAGTTTTTTTTAACTACAACTGAAGAGGATAATTTTTAGCAGAGAATGCAGAAGTACTTTAAAGATGAACAGAATCACAGTTTCAAGTAGCACCCTTGAAATGCAAATGAATAGAAAACTTTTAAAATGGGATCATAAATTTGACCAAAGCAAAGAGTTGGCTACGTCTAAACCATAGCCCCAAGACTCAAGTGAGAATGTACTAGAACCACACAAGTTTAAACACACAAAGCAGAATACATAAGTTAAGCAGTGCTGATCTTACATATTTTGAAATATCTTTGAAAGGAAAACATTCTTGTTAAAAGAAGACAACTCTTAGTTATTATTAAACTGACCAGTTCTTAAAAAAAAAAAAAACATGTGCAGTTACTCATTACTAACAATTCCTTTATGTGTATCATTAAAAATAATAAATAATAAGTTTCTTCCAATAACCACAGTCTAAGAAAATCCTGAGCAGCAGACACAAAAAACCTCATTTACAGTGGTTGGTCAAGGTAGTCTGATTTCTAAAGTCATAGACTATTGCTGTTGTCCTCTCAGAAGTTGAAAGCTAGCCCCTCTTGCTGAAGACACTGAGAACACAAGTCATAGGACTCAATTATTCAATCTGGATCTAACATGAAAGCCTTCTTGCTATAGTCTATATCTCACAATATCTGAAAATACTATGTAATTTGTAAGTGTAGGGAAGCATCAGACACTATAAAATGCATGAACATAACAATAACCAACATGGCAAATCATGAATCCCAGAAAGGAATTTACTACTGCCAATTTGTTAAATTAGCATAATTCTTATTAAATCCTCTCCTTATACCCACAGATAAGTGTGGGTTCTATCCATTATCAAGGAAGTTTCTCTTTATATCAAATATAGACCACCACAGAAAACCATACCTGGACACAAGACAGAGATCAATGGAGCATGGAGAGCTAGTTCCAGTGGATAAATCTACATCCCAGACCCTGCATCTATGTCTCAAAAAACATAAGAGAAAGAAGGGTGAAAAGTTTGTAACAGAAGAGAATACTAGGAGTCTGCTGTGAAAGTCTTTTTTAGAAATGGCTGCATAAAGAAGACCTGGACTATGTAGAATCAGTAGACATGCTAAGGTAAAATGGTGAAGTTTTGAGTAGTTCAGCTACTAACAAAGAAATAAAAACAATATAAAGTAGTCAGTTCTTAAATCAAGTACACATAAACACCAAAACCAAACCAAACCAACCAACCAAACAAACAAAAAAACCAGACTCAGCAAATTGTATTATATTCAAATACTTATGAATACTTTTACATTTATGTTACTTACAGGAGCAACAATAATAATAAAATGAGATTAAAATTTTGAGAGTCAGGGAGGATATGGAGAGTTCATGGAGGAGACTTAGGAAAGGGAAGTAGGCGTTCTAACTATATTTTAATTCAAATATAAAATTTTTAAATTTTCTAAATATTTTTCTTCTGGTGATATTTTTTATAACTGGCATTTTTGTAATTCTAAACCAATTAAATAATATCATTTACTTAAATAATGCCTGGCTATAGTATTTGCTTTAATTAACTGTAATATATTTCTTATGAACTACAAGTTTGACTATACTTACTATGCCTATTTTTATCTAATTAGATATTTGTTATAGTAAACATTTTCTCTATTTATATTTATTGTATTAACGAAGGAAATGAGAATAGCTGAAATTAAGGTATATTGTAAAGTTATTGTACTAGTCAATGATAAAATTGGGTCAAAATCCTATACTTTTTATCTCCCAGATGATCATCTAAACTCTCATACGGTATATGAAAATATTAGTTTTGTTTTCTAATTCTAGTTGGAAGTTTGAGAACACTTATTAAAAATTTCATTAGTACACATTGTCTAGTTGTGTGTCTCTGTGTTATTTTCCATCTACTTCAAGAAGCTTCTGTGATAAGAGTTGAACATTGAATGGGTCTTTGGGTATAGACATGTATCATTAGTAGTCATTTAGCAGAGTTAATAGTATTTCCCTGGGTCCCATTACCTACTTTGTCTTTTGTTCTTGGATTCAGTAAGTGTGTCAGTTATGGGTTTCATCACATAGAGAGGATCCTAATTCAGTGAAAACGTGGCTTGTTGAAAGACTTTGGGGTACTTATTTCTAAATGGGAGGTCTTTATCATATCATGCTCTTAAAGCTCAGTGAGTTATGTGGAAGAGAAAAGGGGAAAATCTTAAGAATCTGGTGTGATACACAATTCTCAGGATAGATTGTTTTCTAGACATACAAGAGATGATGGACTGAAGAACTCACAGTACTGTGAAAACTAAACATTACCTGAACATGTTCAAGCCAGATAAGAACTCAGACAGGAGAAGGGAAAGAAGGTACAAAGTATCACCACTACCCAAGAAGCTATTTTCAAATAATGGCCATGAAAGGGAAAAGAGTGTTTTCTTCAATGGAGTGATACTGAGCATGTCAACCATACTTCAGGGCAGGCGTGATACTCAAGAGTAGTTGGTTAACACAAAATGTTCTCCATATTTTTGTTTGTTTGGTGTATCTGTGTGTGTCTACACTTTTGTGTTTGTTTGTTTGATTTAGTTTTGTTTTCTAACAGAGAAGAATATAAAGCTTGGTGGTTAAGGATGGTGAGGACTTGGGAGGAGTGGGGTGAGAAAATAATATAGTCAAAATATATTGCATTTGAAGTTAAAAAATTATTACTATATTATATCATATAAGTTGATTTTTTTCTGATATTTTCATTAAAATACATCATGTTAAACCTACTCAGTCTCCTTTCTCTCTTTTTCCGTTTTCACTCTGAATAACCCTTCTTCTCTTACCAATAGTTTCTCTTTTACATTAATATATATATATATATTATATATATGCATTGTTTATATCTATGTTCTATACAGGCAGGAATGTCTTATCTAACTTCCTACCTACCTACCTACACACATACACACACATGCAAAGGCTGAATTTTATGCATGTCACACACATATAAAATTGTTTTACTTTCAAGTACATGAATAGATTTGATTATTTCTAATTTATAATCACCTGTTACAAATGTTTCTGAATTTGAGAGTATTTTTGAACATTTCTAACTTTGCATGCTCTCAGTTTATTTTCCTGTTCTTATATTTCTATATGTCAGTTTACTGACTATACTGAAAATAAATTAAGCATGAATGTAAAATTCGTTTTAGCATGAAGACCCAGTTTAGGTAATTTGTAATATTTTGCCATCACTGGAATACTCTATTTAATTTTCTATTAATTTAAAACAAATACATGATAATATTACAAAGAAAATGCATTTTAACAAAATATATAATCTTCCCTTCTATCATTTTCTTCTCTTCCTAAAACAAAGTCAGATTTATCCCTTTACTGGAAATGAAGTATAAAGAATTTTTGTTGTTTTATTTAAAAACAACTATTAACTGTAAGTTAATATTCATAATTTTATTTAAAGAAAAATAAAATAAGCCTCAATAATACAAAAGATTATAAAATTATAAAAATTATAATTATAAAAAAATAAGCAAGAAGTAATGTTTTAGATAACGAATATACCAGGTGTCCTGTTAAGTTAGATTTTGAAAAATAAATTAGAAAATATATTAGTTTAAAATCTCTTTGTTGAGCTAGAATGCTCAAGACCTACTACATCTATTGCTAATCTTTTCCTAACAATTGGAACATTTTCACTGTAATGAAGACAATGTTGCATTATATAGTAAGAAGGAGGTGCTAATAAATATAAGTACCAAGTGAAAAAGAACCTTTAATGACTGAATGTAACTGTGCCTTGCTCTCTCCCACTTTCTTCACTCTCTGAACATGTAGCCCAGGGCAATTCAATTTGTGCCTGATCTGAGGTGGTGAAGCACTGTTCTCCATCCACAGGGGACGGTGCGGCTGCTGTAACTTGAGCTGCTTAGACAGCATTAGACTAATCAGGTTTCCCTTTCCTTCCTGCCTAACTGGAAAGATGACACCTGCTTTGTAGCTTCAAAGTGTTGAAATCTTTCTGCTTTCCTGTGGTTAAGGTGTGTGGATATTCTCTGGTGAATTAAATGAGGGAAATTCATTATAGTTTTAAACTTTGATGCCCCATTAAGATAAATATGCATCTAATGAGCCAAAAAATTACCATTGCTGCTATCCCTCTTTCCTATCTCCTTGGCAGGGAGCTGCCTAATCATGTTGGTAGTCATCTGTGTTCTTAAACCACTGGCTATAAAATTTTGGCCGAGCATGCTTAAACACATGTTTAGTATATTCATAGTGTACACAATTAGTGTAGCTTCAATTAATAGTTAAGAAAGACTATTCTGACTTTTAATAATGACTGTAGTAGTAGGCTATTTTTTTATTATTATTTTTACAATTTGGATACAAACCGACAAAACCCAGAGGGAATGATTTATAGACCAAATGCTTTTACACCTGACAATGTTTTGTAATTCAAATAAGTAGTTTTACAAATATAACTCACCAAAACCTATAGAGTATTTTGAAAAACAAGCAGTTTTTGTCACTTTAGTAACACTTGGGGTTTATAAAAAAAAAAAATCTGTAACATAGCAATTTAAGGCAAGCTGAATTTAAAGTATGTCCTTGCAGCTTAGGTCAGGTGACAGAGGAATGAAACAATTTCAGGAGACAACACAGAGCGCTGAAGCCAATTATATTCCTATGTTATTCAGGAACATAGATACCTGCCTGTGCAGAGTCACAAATGCATGCACATTGTGATCTTTGGTCACAGGAGGGAAGCTCAATTTTCTCAGAATGGGCATAATCTAACAAACAGTTGACAGAGCAAAATGCTATTAGGGTGGAGCAAATGAAGAGCCTAATAAGAATGATGGGAATATTTTAACCAGCATATTTTATAATGTGTTCTCACACAAAAGTTGAGCTTTTAGTGTAAAGAAAGCATAGCGGGCAGTCTAGGATTAACAGGGATTCTGAACTAGTTTTGCTTGAAATAAAGGTTTTGCTTTGAATGTGTTTTATTCTTTTTTTTGAATGTTTTTTGCATAGATGATACACACACACACACACACACACACACACACACACACCAAAACAAAACAAAAACACTACTGCAATATATGTAATTGAACAGTGCCTTAATTCATCCGCGTGATAAGTTGATCTTAGTGGCCTAGGACTTTGATGCCAGGTAGTCAGTAGGCTGAGGCAGAGAAATTACAAATTCAAGAACAATATAGTCAATTTAGTGACAAACTTTCTCAAAATAAAAGGCAAAGATTGTTAAAGCATATTAGAAATGTCTTGTTTATGGCTGAAGATTCAATGATTACTTTTCGTCAGAACCCGTGCAGTCATAACTTTTCACTAAAGGCAGTTTACTGGAAAGAGACGCATCTCTGATTAAGACTGGGAGTAATAATTGTCTGTGGGCATAAACATATATTTAGAAAGGAGACAGAATCGTGCTAAATTAATTTAGTTAAACAAAATAATTTAGTTCCTTCCTATTCTCTAATCCCCAAGTTTGTACTTTTGTGTAGGATTCTACTACCAGGTATAGATTCTCTTTTATGGAGTGGACATGAAATCCAGAGAGCGCTTGACCATACACCTATAAAAATCATTCATGTGTTTATAAAAAGATAAAGAGAGGGAAGATAGGTTCTATGGTGAGGTATGGGTTACGGGTGCCTCAAGGGGCTCATGACAAGACATCCCTTCCCCCTGGGGGACCAGCCACACGATCATATAGTGTAAAATAGAATTTATTAAGGGCATGGGGAACAGTGTTAAGAGGGTAGTAGAGGCAGAGAAAGAGAGAGTAGAAAAGTAGAGGCCTGCTGGCCATGAGCACTTGGATCTTTCTGTTTGACATACAACATTTATTATCTGTATAATCTTTGTTTTGGGGGACTCCTTAAGATCACCCACTTTATGTTTGATACAAAAGAAGAGATTACGGCCTTGAAGGGCTTGCTGTTAGAAATGTATGTCCAGAAGATGTTTGATGCAGTCATGAATGACACTCGAGTAATTAAGAGAAGATTGTAGGCGACAGCAACTTTAATTTCTATGATTACTTTTGTGCACATATATAATTTTCATATTTATTTATAATTCTAGGTAAATTTCTTAGTTATGGATATTAAAGTCCCAAGTATTTAGTTGGAGCAAATGATGTCCATATTACTATATATTTATTATGATTGGTACTTTCATTTTTTTCTGTTATCTAGTCTTGCTTTTTATTAAATGTGACATTTAATTTGTGTATATTATTTTGAGGAGATGGAGATATGATTTAGATTTCATTTGAAGACAAACCTACCTTGCTCTAGCAGCTTGGTAATATACTATTCAAAGTCATTGGAACTCTTGGAAAATATTTTTAAAAGAAAATTTGACGGTGGCAGTTTACCTACTTGTCATGAAGGTCACTGATTTGTAAATGAGAGTTACTCATAGTAGTCATGACACTACTTTTTACATTCTGTTTTAATGTTGTATTTTAGTAATTGTTTCAATTCAATTTAGTAATACACATGCACAAAATGTGTAGTGTTTTTCTCTGTACTACATTGCTTTCTGGTACAAATATAATTAGAAAAACAACAATCAATCCTGACTCTAAATATAGAAATAAATGATTAAATTATATCTTAATCCAGTTTTTATATGTCGAAAATCACTGAAGACTTCAGTAATTATTTGTGAAAATAGGCACAAAAAGATATTGTACATTTGCCTCTTGCTTGTGACACATCAAAGAAGACAAATATCAACAACTAAGTAGAACAGAAATAGTAAATTATACAGACTTGAGAAAAAAAAGACAATCTTTTTGGCTGTAACATTTTAGTCTATCTTTCCTGTCTCTTACTCTCCCTCTTCCCCTATCCCTCTGTGTGTGTGTGTGTGTGTGTGTGTGTGTCCACATGTGCACAAGCGTGTGAGCTCACGTTTCCAAACAATGCATAAGATATTAAAAGTCATACATGGGAATACTTTCTTTTTTTGAATGTTTGAATGTGCAGTTGAAAACAGGGAACACAAAACAGTTACATGATAGGCTTTCCCCATTTTCCTTTTATACAAAACAGTTGGAATTTTCTCAATATGATGGAGGATCTGCGTAAAACATATCTCAACAATGTGCCTTAATGCCATGAGTCCTGCGCTTTTTCTCTATATTATTACTCAGGTGAGAAAAATTCAATTCCGCTGGGAATTGGAATCTAACATTTCTAAACTGTCTGAAAAAAGGAGCTCAATTGCAGGCAGTACCTCACACAACCTAGTTAATTTTGTAACGACTCTAAGTGCTGATGTGAAAGAAGCCTTCAGCCACTCTTTTCCCCAAAGGCTCCCTCCAAATCATCTCATATACCACAGCACAAGGCTAGAAGCTAAAAAAATGAATACACCAGTAATTTCTTTTTGACAATGATTTGACACCTGCCTGAAGGGAGTAGCTAACAGCATGACCTCCAGACTGTTAGCTTTGCTGAAAGAGATTCACTTCATACACCCATGGGGTTATGGATTCCTGCTAATAGCAGCAATAGAATGGATGATAAAATTATGGCAGGGTGGAAATGCTTTCTCAATTAATTTCCCATCATGTTAAGGCCATTATCATAGGATGTCATCTAGTGAAATGGGGTAAAAATGTCTAGTACATCTGAAAGATCCTTTTAGAACAATGGATAATAGTTGATAATAGCAAACCAGACCCTTAGAACAATTTGCCTTCAACCCAAGCTGTTGGAATATTGATCGACAGGAACTGATAACTGAACTGGGTTTAAAGCTATGCATGCATGATGGTGTAGAAATGGATATGTGTGGCCCTGAGAGGCATAGATCTTTAGCAAGAAAAAAATCTTTAATTACTTAATTCCTGACCAATGGAGAAATAGTAAATGCATTCTAGGAGAATGCTTCTGTTGGGTGCGTGCTGCAGATCAGGCATTACTATACTATTAAAAACAATAGGAAAATATTAGAGTATATGCCCATACAAGCAAAATCTGATTTCATTTTGTATTTCACTTTTTATAATCAACAATTTACATCATTTTACTTTATTTTCTCCTGCTTATAAACAATGAATTAGACATTAATATTATTTTCACAACATGAATAGAAAAAGCATATAACTAAATATAATTTTCCCAGTTAAGAATGGGTCTCATGGTAGCAGATTTATTCAGTACGATATTTCACTTCTTTGATTATTTAATAAAATGCCCTAAAATTATATGGATATAAGGAACAATCCTAATTGTACTTAGGCAAATAAAAAGTGTTTCAGATACATAAAGTGTACAGTTTTATTCATATATATGTATTTGTGGATTTTATCATCTATATAAGAGGACATAATTCCAGAAATATAAAAGAAAAGATATTGATTAAGTAGTTTGAAGTAAGGACAGAATCAAGTTTCATGAAGGTGACAAGTTGTGTGTTACCAATAATGGATCCAATACAATTTAAATTGTAAATTATTTCTCTCACTTGTGTCCCTTTTTGTCACTATTCATTGCTTGCCTATTAACATGAGAGTATGAAAGTTAGCCACAATTACATTTGTCTAAAATAGGTATTCATGTATCATAATATATACTCACAAATAAATTACTTAAATTTTTAAATGGATCATAGTTCATTTGATATTAAAAATACTTATACCTAAAAGATGCACTATTTAAAAATGAAATCCTTAAAAGTGATTTTTAAACCAGAGGAAAGAAACTACAGATAAACTTTGTGAATTATTTCATTTAGCTCTTGATAATATGGTCTTTATCAGCTACAATTTTTTGTTTGTTTTTGTTGTTGTTGTTGTTTTGTTTTGTTTTTTCGAGACAGGGTTTTTCTGTGTATCCCTGGCTGTCCTGGAACTCACTCTGTAGACCAGGCTGGCCTCGAACTCAGAAATCCGCCTGCCTCTGCCTCCCAAGTGCTGGGATTAAAGGCATGCACTACCATTGCCTGGCCAGCTACATTTTTAAAATTATTCTTTACATTGTACTGGGCTTTTCCACATGCCTTATGTTCATTCACACCCCGGAGGAAATATTATGAAATTGAATAGCATTCCTTAGCAGATACTAATTAGGATACTAGCTCTAAATTTTCACTTCTTATTCATCTAGGTATATATTGATTTGCTGCTCAACTCAAGTTCCTCATGTCGGTAGTTATTTTGGAGATTTTATTTCAATACATTTTGTCAACCAATGCCACACATTTAATATTGAATTTTTAGACATGCTAAATCTTTGTTTCTGAAAAAGAATTGTTTTGCTTAATTTATTGTATTTAATTTCTTATGATTGATTGGAACCCTGCAATTAAAGAAACTGAAGTGACCATGTTTGTTCCCTTGACTTTGTCAGACACAGAATAGAAACAAAGACCTTGATCCAGTTTGGAGTTTCAGTGAGACAGCTAACTCTCCCTATATTACTGGAGAGTTTTGTTTGTGAATTAATATCTACAGGAGCCACAGTGAGCAGTTTCATATTTCAGTTTTCACACTGAACACATTTTATGTATTTCAATTGCTCTTATTTTAACATATTTATGATAGGCACATTATAGCCCTCAAACATATGTTTAAATTTTCTCTAAATGTGACCTCTTCAACATATACAGTTTTACAGACAGGATTTCTCAAAATATGTATATGCTGATAAGATGATTGGTGAATGTCATGCCACAAATATTTAGGGCAATATTTTCTTGAGGTGAGACAAAAATGAAAATAAAATATGAGTAAATTTGCATTAATTGTGATTTAAATGTGTGTTATATTGTGTATGTGAGTATGTGCATACATAAATACATATAATTTTGTGCTCATAAAATCAGAAGAGAGAGTGGTAAAATAACACAATGATTAATATTGTGTTATTTTAAATTCTGTTGAAGTTTCACACTTATACCTGTTGTTTATTTTGAAGTATTAAATACTATGTGAATGTTTGCTAAGTCATCTGTATAATTGAAATACCAATTCCTAATAAGACATATTCTACTGATTACATTGTTATCCTCCCCTCTCTAGCTTTGGTTAATGCTGTTTCCTTGACCTACTACATTTGATCACTCCTATGTCTGACTGAAACTATGGATGTGTTAAGACAAATCACATGGGGGGCTCTATGTGTGAATATGCTCTGTGTGAATATGACTATAATTACACGCTTCTAAGTTTCACTGGAAAAACACATTTCCACTATTAGCAAACCCTAGGAAAGTCAAATCATATGGAGTGGATCTGAAAAAAGTGGATAAGGAGGTTGAATAGGATTTCATGTCCAACTCTAGGATTTCTTCTTGCTTGAACTTGCACAGGTCTTGTGTTTATGAGTTTGTATATTCTGTCATAACCACTGTGAGTTTATATGTGAAGTTTCCCTGAAGTATTCATGGACACTGTTTTTCTGTAGTCATCTACTACCCTGTCTTTTACAATTTTTCCGTCTCCAACTTTTATAATGATTGCTGAACGTTGGGTAGAAAATTCAAGTATATAGAATCCATTTAGGGCTGAACACTTTACATTCTTTAGTTTGTTTGGCCAACAATAAATCTCTGTGTTAATTGTCCTATACTGTGGATACAAATTTCTCTGATGAAGGTGTAAAGATGCATTAATGTATGCATATAACTATGTTGTCAGGAGTTGGAGTAATGCTATTTATCAGAGTAATATGTTATTTTCTAGGGTTGTTAACCTGCTTAAACATAGTTCTTAGCCAAATAATGGCAGAGGTGCAGCTTCATCTTGTGGAGTATGGCTTCAATCCAATCAGAAAGTGGTTGTTGACTCCCATGATGTTCATGCTGCTATTGTGGTAGTAGGCTTGTGCTATAGTTCATTGTTGGGCAGCATTGTACAAACGCTTTTGTAGTAAGCATAACACCTACCAGGACCATGTAAGCTAGCTAGTAGCAATGAAGTTTCCAGGTAAGTACTAGCTTGATTTCTCTGAATCTGTGACTCAAGATGTACTTTCAGCAATAAGATCAAGTACTAGAACATAAACAAAAACTTTGGCAACAGTCTATATTGTTTCTTTCCTTTTGAAATACCCCTGGCCAACAACTCCAAAAGAAGTAACTCATTCTTCACACTGAGCTTTCTATTTGTTTCTAAATTTCATTTATGAAGCCAATATTACTGAAATATCAAAAATCAGAATTATTTTAAAAAAAAAAAGAAAATTGTACCTGTATGGCCATCTCTTTCTTAAGGTTGGAGAAGTTTTCTTCTATGATTTTGTTGAAGACATTTTCAGGTCCTTTGAGCTGGGAATCTTTGTTCTCCTCTATTCTGATTATTCTTAGACTTGGTCTTTTCACTGTGTCCTGAATTTCCTGGATACTTTTGGTTAGTAGATTTTTATGTTTTGAATTTTCTTTGACAGAAGATTATAGGCCAATATTTTGAATGAACATAGACACAAAAATCCTACAAAAATATTCATGCAAACTTAATTCAAGAATATATTAAAAGGATTAATACCTCTAATCAAGTCAGCTTTATTCCAGGATATATGGGTAGTTCAACATCATGTAAAGTAATTGTTTTCTTAATTTAATATAAGAGTAATTAATTCTATCTCCTGATCACATAGCAAATTATCTGTTTCTTTTCAGTTTTTTAATAGCCTTTTCTAAAATGATTGTGAATTTTACTTTTTTCTTACTCAAATTCACAGATGAACATGTTCAATGAAGAACGACTTTCATGTATCATAAACACTTATCATTTTCTTCCTGTAACTTATACTCAGAGTAATTAATATGTTGTGACTCTGACACATAAGGATAATTTTGGTTTAAAAAATCAATTAAATCCTTTTATGTAAAAGTAATCTTTAGATATAGTTATGTGGCCATTGTGGAAAAATATTAACAGGAAGAAAGCTTCAAATTTACACATGCATAATTGAACAGAAGTCATAATGGAAATAAATTACAGTCTGTACATATGGACTCATCACTAGTTTATTCCATTTAAAGTTGAATCTCATTGTTGTATAAATGAACAATTCTCTTTTTGTTAGAGTTTTAATTTCAAACATTCCCTTTAAATAATAAATGTAGAAGTGTGAAAAATTAAACATTAAGTTTTTGTTTAGTTTTATTTAGAGAATACAGGATAAAATAAATTTAAGGATTATTTTTAAATTGTAAAATACTTATAAAATTCTGGTGAATCTACAGTAAGTTATGTGAGAATCTTCCATTATAGTTCGCTCGATATTTGTGATGATTAATTTTCAGTATGTCTTTGAATGGCTAAAGTGGTCTGAGAATAAAGAGTATTTCTGGATGTCTATGGAGCATCTGGAGCTGATGATGTATTCATTAAGCAGACTTTCCTGTCAGTGTGTGTGAGCATCAAACAATATTTTGAGGCCTTCAAATAACAAAGTATTAGGGGAAGGTCTGTATAAGAGAGTTTCTCATAATAAACCTATTTCACCATTCAGATTATTGGCCATGTTTCTCTAGAGAACCCTGATGCAATATTTTAAAACATTTTACTATCAATAATATATGCTTTCTGAACTCTCAAGAGCAAGAATTATCCACAGAATACAAAGTAGTATATGCAAGGAAAGTTTGTTAAGTAGTAAAATAAAAGTGCGTCTGTTGTTGTACACACAGACAACCTTCACAAGCATGGTGTGGAAATCAGAGGCAGGTGAGAGAGATGCAAATCTAAATACATTGTTAAGTATTTACATTTATCTTTTTCTATTATTTCTTGGAGAACTTTCGAGGTTAAATTATTTTTATATTAAAAACTAATTAAAGAAATTAAAATGAAAGAGAGATATAAAAATGGAAGTAGAATGAAGATTGAAAATACACGAATGAGCTGACCTGAGTGTTTTCTTATTTGGATGGGAATTCGTTCAATTTTATTTCAGTAGGCATAGGAAAAACTGAGATCTCTGCACCTCATTTTTATTTGTTTGTTTAGTGATACATAGATGAAATGGGTTGATGAATGCAACAAGAGTTCATAAGAACTAACCACCAATTTTACAGCTATGGGAGACTTTATGCTTAGTGGATAATAAGGTTGGACAGCTGAATACACAGGATTTTATTGATCCACATAGTAGAGAAGTTTCAGTTCCTTTGCTTTTTATTCCTTCATACATTATTGAAAAAGGTGAAAGGTGTGCATGTTTGCAGCTAATGCCTCAGTTTTCTAGTTCTTTGGATACAAGTGCAAAGTTTACAATCCAGCTAAATTACTATTCTCTACACAAGTATTTGCTGAATGAGAAATATCACTATATAAGCACCAGATATCTCTGCCATGTTCATACACAAGGCTAAAGAGCCAAACAAATCTTATTTTCTCACTTGTATTTTGGGAATGAAGATACATATAATTCATAAACATTAAAAGAGAATGACTTTTTACATTTTTTTGTATTCGTTTTACTTTAGGTAAATATATACCCTGCATGTATAAAACCACCACAGAAATCAGAAAGTGGCACAGGATCCCCTAAAACTGGTATTACAGATAGTTGGCATCTTCTACATGGGTTCTGGAAACTGGACCCACATCTTCTGCAACAGCATCAACTACTCTTCACTGCTGAGCCATTTCCCATATTAAAAGAAAAAAATCAAATTTAATAATGCCTTTTAACTTTTTCTATTAATTATGAAAAAAGACAATCAAATTAAGCATAACTCAGTAGAGTTAAGTGTTAGGCATTTGGTGGTGTAATATCTTATTCTTCACAACAGAATAGGATTCAGATGGTAGAAGTGAAAATGAAATGCATCCTCTGTTAAATTTCTCTTACAATAAGTTGTCAATTTTCCAAGTGGTCATTTATCATCCACAACAACCCCCAGAAGTTTAGATCTTGCTTTACACACTAGAGGGTCACTAAGAATATTTTTTTGAGGGTGGAATCCATCTGCATCTGGAATTATGTTAGCAAGACCTAGAGTTACCCATGGGAACACAGCAGGAACTCTTCAGCTTTGTAGACAATGAAAGTATGATAAGTGGTCTCCATATCAGCCATCATTGAGACATCTCCCTTTCCTGCACAAACTTTAGGTGCTCTTTTGCTCTCTATTTCCTGTATGCCACTCACCCCTGTAGTCTAATGAGATTTAAATAGATTAATAGGATTACCACTGAAATATCACTTAAATATTATGGTATTTAAGTGAATATTTAATACAAATATTCTTAGTATTGAAACATCATTTTATACATATATAAGTACTTATCTATTCTATTCATTTGCCTTATTTATTGTTTTATTTTGAAGAAAGTGTACCTTGGTGAAAATGATGTTTTTGTCTGCTCTAAAGAATTAATAGAAACAAAGAATATGTCTTGTCGAGATGAAGTCATCAGCTAAGTGTGTGTGTGCACACACACACATATTTGAAATAATATTTATATAGAAAATTTTCACAATAGATTTATCACAAAGATGTAATTCAGTTTCAAACATATTAAAAGAATGGAAACTATCAATTTGTCTAAAACAGTCTAAAATATTTGTTAAACCATCAAACTCACAATGATTTGACAGTTATATTACTTCAGGTAGGTTTACAGGCTTCATCAAATTTGCATTCTTTAGCTAATAATTTTATGATCCATACAAAAAAATACCTATTTTTGAGTGTAAAATGTTCATAAAGATTGTCTTTTATTATGTATGCATGTGTACAGAGTTATTGTCTATACGGGTGGCTACTTTCAGAATGCCATGGATCTCTTTTAGGAGAGGGTATCATAATGATCCAAAAATTGCCAATTAGATCAGAAGCAACATATGGAAGAAGCAGTTTATTTGTGTTTTCTTTTCTATAAGGAGAATCCATAGTGGCAGGCAACCAAGAAGTTTTTGAAAATTTGATATCTCTACTCTTTCTTTTCTTTTTCTTTTCCTTCCTTCCTTCCTTCCTTCCTTCCTTCCTTCCTTCCTTCCTTCCTTCCTTCCTTCCTTCTTTCCATCCTTCTATCCTTCCTTCTTTTTTTTTACTCTCCAGATTTTATTCCCCCCTTACACCCTCTGACTGTTTCACATCTCCTATCTTCATTCCCCCACCCCCCACAACATCTCCATGTGGCTGTTTCAATGCCCCAGTCCCCACCTCACCTGACCTCTAAACTCCCTGGGGCCTCCAGTCTCTTAAGGGTTAGGTTCATCTTCTCTGATGTAGTACAGACTCTGCAGTCCTCTGCTGTATATTTGTTGGGGGCTTTATATCAGCTGGTATGTGCTGCCTTTTTGGTGGTCATGTCCTTAATATGATTTGGTTTGCAATCTCTGTTTTTTATCCTACATTAACTTTTTAGAAACATCTTTATTTTTTCTGTTAGAACTGAATGTATTCTTTGTTGGTTAGAGGGTTATCTCTTGAACTTCACTCTTCATTAAGTATGAAGAAAAGCTCTTAAAATTATGTACATGTATCTATGTTTGTGTTTAACCTATGTGAAATATACATCACATATAAAAATAAAATAAAACAAGGAAGAAAGTGAGTATAATTCACAGACTACATGAAGCTCAAGAAGAAGGAAGACCAAAGTGTCGGTGCTTCAGTCCTTCTTAGAAAAGGGAACAGAATGCTCACGGGAGGAAATGTGGAGACAAAGTGTGGAGCAGAGACTAAAGAAAAGGCCATTCAGAGACTGCCCCATCTGGGAATTCATCTCATATACAGTCACCAAACTGCAGACACTATTGTGGATGCCAAGAAGTGCTTGCTGACAGGAACCTGATATAGCTGTCTACTAAGAGGCTCTGCCAGAGCCTGACAAATACAGAGGTGAATGCTTGCAGCCAACCATTAGACTGAGCACGGCTTCCTCAATGTAGGAGGTGGAGGAAAGACTGAAGGAGCTGAAGGGGTTTGAAAAACAACAGTATCAACCAACCAGACCCCAAACCCAGATCCCCCAGGGACTAAACCACCAACCAAGAAGTACACATGGAGGGACCCAAAGCTCCAGCCACATATGTAGCAGAGGATGAACTTGGGTATCAATGGGAGAAGAGGCACTTGGTCCTGTGAAGGATCATTTCCCCAGTGTAGGGGAATGGGAGGTTGGGAAGGTGAGAGTGGTTGGATTGGTTGGGAAACATCCTCAAAGAAGCAGGGTAGGGGGGTATGCGATAGGAGGTTTCTGGAGGGGGGCTGCAAAAGGGGTTAACATTTGAAGTGTAAATAAAGAAAATATTCAATAAAAAATGAATGCCATGAAAAGGCAAATCTCTCATAATCCAAATCAAGGGCAGCTTTTACACAACTGGACACTTAGCTTACGCTTTCCTTCCATCTTTAAGCAGAATGAACAGGCCTGCTTTTTAAAAATATTCACCTTAAATGTAAGTGCAAACACGTAAATATTTAAAGGCCACATATAGTAATACCACAACTGATAGCCTATTAGAAAGACACTTCAATTTTGGTTAGTCCGTGTACTTTAAAATACTACTAAGTTGAGTGGAACCAATTTCAAGTTCTATATACTTCTGATAGTATCTGCTGTCTGTACATAAGGTTATTTATTGCTACTGCAGTGCACCAGGCACTTTCACTCGCTTCTAACATGATTCTTAAAACGCAAAGAAGTGATAAGATCTTTGGAGCAATTTGTAAATTCCCCAGTGCTTATCATTTGAACAGAATAACAGACCATGTCTTCACTTCTGATGCCAGTATTATACTGAATTTGGTCAGTCCCATGAGACAGATATGGCAAGATAAATTTTGTAATGCCTGAGGGTCAAATAAGTAGGGATGTTATTAACCATTGTCAGTGGTCACCAATATTTCTTTTATGCCAAGAAAATCTATTAGAAAGATAGTACTCTGAATCTCCAAGGTTAATCCATTTGAAAAGCTTTTCAGGAAAAAAATGAAAGACAGAAAGACAGCATTTAAGATAATAAATGCTTAGGTAAATATTATGTCCAGAATTTGAGGCATCTAAATATGAATTGCTTCAAATACAAGTGAAATACTAAAAGTCATTCCTTAAATTTTTATTTTATTTTGCTATTGTTTTCTTGAAGATGATTTTTTCCACTTGATGAATATTTCTCAAAATAATTTATCTGTATTTTATTTCAGAATAAATTCTTTTAAAGACTCATGTTTCATCTTTTAAAAATACTTGGACCAGCTACAAGTTTCATTTTGAACTAGAAAGTAAATTAAAGATGCATAAAAAATATTTTGTTTTATCAAAATACATAATTTTTTCAAAATGGAGATCATTTTAGTGACTTATTTCGTTGGTATTAGGTGTACAAGAATGGAAAAAAAGTGATACTGTCTTTTAGACTCCCTTTCTTTACATAGCAACTTTAGTTTATTCCTGTTTATAAAGTTTGACATATGAAATATGTATTAATATTATATTACCATTAATATATTAATACTAATATATAATACATATTAGAAAGGATATAGACCAAGATCTACAGATTTGTGTAATGTTTGTACAATGTTGTCACTAAATCAGTCCTACATAGAAAAATTGTGAAGAAACTTAAGTGGATTAAAAATATTACTGTCTATGTTGAATGAGAAATAATGTGAAGTTTATTATACCCCTTTAATTCCTTGGTATCTCTAAACTTTCATTGTCTTTGAGATTTACTACTTCACAACATGAGATAAAAGATAGCAATACAAATCATTCTTGTCCACAGACATGCAAATGAATTTCTCTCATCAAGTACAATTGATTTCCTTTCTTCTCTTTAGGAGATACATGTTTTGCATCCACCAAATGAATTCATTTCATCAGGCTTAAACACCTTTAAGAATGTCTAATGGGTGTCCATAGATTGGCTTGTTATGTCATACCAGTATCCTCATTAATTGAAGTACTAAATAGAATCTTTGAAAATATTCATTCAATAACTGAGCACTGTAATTTTTGAAAATATATTCTTCAACATTTTATTTTTTATTCATCTTTGTACCTCATTGTGTATTTGTGGTCTTGTATGGAAACACTATTATAATTATTTCATTAGTGCATATTTTCAGGAATGTTAAGTCATCTTCACATTCTTCTTCCATATTTCTCCTTGCTCCTGTATCCAGATCAAATATGTTCCTAAGTTTTGCTGTGCAAATTCTACTATTTAAACACATCAGCTCCTAGCAGTAAATCGAAGTTTCTGGCAGGTTGAATATATTTGTGCCATGATATCCTACATTGCTCTATGTCATTTATATCTTTGATGATAATTAAAAATCTTCTTAATGAGTAAAAATGTATTTAAATATACTTAAACATATTTATCTGTGGACAAGAAAAATTTGTATTGCTATCTTTTATCTCATGTTGTGAAGTAGTAAATCTCAAAGACAATGAAAGTTTAGAGATACCAAGGAATTAAAAGGGTACAATAAACATCACATTATTTCTCATTCAACATAGCCAATAATATTTTACACTTAATGTAAATATTCTCATATTCAATTCTTTGTTCTCTTCTGACATTTTTCTTATTGTAATATAGAGAATAAAGGAGTTGAGATAGGACACTGCTGCCTCTACTAGCATTGCATAGATTTATAAATGAGTACATACAAAAGAATGGTTTATTGCTCTAATTGGCATTGTGAACTTCGGAGAGAGGAACCTAATAGTGATACAGACTAAAGTTTCATTCAATTGGAATTTTATTCAAAGCATCAGACAATTTGTGTGCTATGTGGTTAAGAATAGTCGCATGAATCAATTGTTCATTCACAAGAACATGGCACACATTGCAAAACCATGTTTTTCCATAGAGGCATATGAATAACAACAGCTGAAATAAACCCACTCCTACCTAATACTCCTGGGGGAAGCATGAAAACTCATTCCAAGAAAATTCTATATTATGAAAAAACTAAGTTCACAAGATTCTTGTTTTCTTGAAGTTTTCTCACAAGCATCTAGAAATCTCACACAGCTCCTTTTTTTGGACTGCGTTCCAAAAGAACAATAGAAAGAGAAACAGTCTACCTCTTGATAGTTGATAGAAGCAAATGAGTATCTTCTCCATCACTTAATGGAGCACATAAGGTTTCAGAACAAAAGCCAGGTGGCTTTATTGCTTATTATCACCATATACTGGACAGAAATGTTCTTCATTTGATTACTCTGACAAAAGCCAGGCCCATTCACACACAGTACACATGGCACTGCTGTCTTAATTTGGCTGTGTTCTTAAGACTTACCAAATGTTGCCTGTTCTGAATACACACAAGGAGTTTTAAATTCTCCAAGGTCCCAAACTTCCATAATTCTTTCTTCAGATCTTTTTTAAAACCTAAAAGTAAAATTTAAAACTTTGTAAGCAGCAAGTTATGTTAGAGCTTTAAATTTTATCTGTTGGTCTGATACAGAAGAAGTAGAAAAAGCAAAAAGGATAAAACCTGAGGAGTTTATCTCTAAATTCTAAATTGCTCTCTCTCTCTCTCTCTCTCTCTCTCTCTCTCTCTCTCTCTCTCTCTCTCTCTCAATAATCTGGTATTTCTTTGTATCTCAAAATAACTTTAAAATGTATTCATGTACCATTGTTCTGCTAAATGAGCAATAAAATGAGCCCTAAGGGCATTCTGCTATATCCATAGTTCACAGTCTTGCTCAGCCATTTTCAGAGAAGATTCCTTCTATAGTAGATGGAAACAAATACAGAGACCCACAGCTGAATAATGTGCAGAGATCAAGAGACCTTGGAACTCTCAGTTCCATTAAGTCCCTTCCCTAAGGGCCCAGGGAGCTCTATAGAAAGGAGAGAGAATGTTTGCAAGAATCAGTGGGATGGATGGCACCAAGGACACAATATCTTCCAGACACAGCACATGAATTCAGAGACTGTGGAAGCACAAGTAGGGTCTGCACAACACCAAGCCAGATAGGATCCTAGTACTGAGAGAAGGAAATGGATACAGCCTCCCATCTCTAACCTATCTTCTACCGGCAACCACTTGGAAAAGATATATTAGTTTTCTTCAGTGAAGTCTCACTGGATACATAAACCACACTTAAGCAGATCCCCATGCTCAGCAGCAAAAGACAAACACAAAACTAACTCAGAGGTATTTTTGAGGATTATTGTCTCATACTGCTCGGACAGTTTTTATTTTAGCGATCTTTTCCTTGCATAATATAGCTGGTTGCTCTTTTTGTGGGTTTTCTTAATGGGATTTTTCTTTCTGCGTATATTTCTCTTGTGTATATGTGCTTTTTCTATCCATCTTCCTTCCTTCCTTTCTCTTTCTTTCTTTCTTTCTTTCTTTCTTTCTTTCTTTCTTTCTTCTTTCTTTCTTTCTTTCTTTCTTTCTTTTTTCTTCTTTCTTTCTTTCTTTCTTTCTTTCTTTTTATCTTATTCTGACATGTTTATTTTATTTACTTGTTTGTAAAAAGAAAGTGGAGTTGCATAGATAAAGAATGTGGGAGGACCTGGGAAGAATTGGGAACCATCATCAGGATATAAAATATGAAAAAGTATTTTCAATATTATTTAAATGTATTTGTGAATTTTGTTTGCATTTTTGGGGTTATTTTTTGTTGTTGTTTTTATACAAAGAAGTCCAGGATACATTTTATTTATATGAGCATAGAAAATGCTAGGAACTTCTAAGCTAATTAAATATATCCATATTGTTGTACATATTAGTAAATTTAGTTTAATAAACCTAGTTAGTAAACAAATTAGTAAATTAGTAACTATTATTTAAATGGAGCTAGTGTTTCAGCAGTGTGGAGGACACTTAATGATTATGAAAGAAAGAAACAAAGGTTTGATTTGAAATAAGAATATACTGGAATTTATGTTTTCATGGAAGGGACAATTCATTGTTAATTTGTTAATAATCTTTTCTAGTCACTCTACATTTTAAAATTTCCAATTTTGTACAGAAAATAGAAACATATTACAAATGTGATAAAGAAACTTCTGTAGCTACAGATTCTGGTGGAGAGAGCTTTTCTGACTGGTTGACAGAGAGAGTGGTTTTCAGTCACCAGCTTAAGACAGGACACTCAGGGAGGCTCCTCAGAGGTTTTCCCCTTCAGTGGTGTGCAGACCAAAGAGTGGTGAGCTGAGACAATTCAATCCATATTACATTTGCCAACCTGCATTCCAGTGAATGAATCCTTCAAAAAGAAGAAGTAGTTATTTTCTTTAATTTGTTAAATTCTATCAGTGACTCCACATGAGGAGTGATTTTTGAGACCCTAGGAAACAGCTCCTTTTTTTTTTTTTTGATATATTCCCAGAAAAAAATGATTCAGAGAAAGGATTCAAAGTCTGAGCTGCTGTTCTTTTAGTGATGGACTATTTTAGGTGTGTAAAAGTAATCAGGCCACCTGGAGTTTATCTTTTATCTGGATGTTTGTTTCTTTAAAACTTTCTGTCTATTCGCCATTGATATACATTGATTATTTTTGTTGAGAGTGGGATGAGCTATTATGTGGTTGGATTTTATTGGCCTTCACTGTATGAAAAATAGTATGCTTAGTATCCTTGCTGTACCTTAGTTGGTTATACTTGTGGGGTTCCTGGCACTTGGCTTATTGTGCCAAGAATGATATGGTAATATCTTTTTCTGACTATTCTGAATTTCAGAACACCAAGACTGATATCAAAAATATAAAACTACATTATGAGAGGAATATTGTAAATGTATTCAATATTATACAATTTGACACTTTTCCTAAAAATCTATAGATAAGAGAAGCTTTTCATAAGAAAGATGAGAGCGAAACATTCTGTTTTTCACAATTTTAAATTCTAAAAAAATTAAAGAAGTGTGCTGCTTGGTCACTTTTGAGGTGATTGATTTGAAGACTGGATGTTAGGTTAGGAATAGAAGCTGTTTTCAGGAGCCATTGTTTAACTCCTGGAGCCTGCCATCAGCAAAGCCTAGGGCACTAAGCAAAACATGCCTTCCTTTTGTTTTTAAATGTGCTCTCTTAATTCTAAGAATCTCTTCGATTCATAGAAATAAAAAGTGATGTAACATTCTAAACCTAACAGTATAGGGTAGTACTGTGTGAGTTATTTACTGAACTGGAATACACACAGCCTGATTATTCCTGTAAGTACAAATCCGGGAACCTCTGCAGTTGCTTGACCTTCTCCTATTTTAATATTTGTACTCTTTGCCTTCCCATTCTGCAATAGCAACACTCAAGACTAGGTGATCTGTCTACTTAAGCCTTTGTAACCTTCTAAATGTCACTTTCCTGAGATGCTTATGTACTAGGCCTATCATATTGTGCGTATCAAAGACAATGCTCTCTAAAAACCAAAATAAGTGCTCTTAAAGCTATGAACCTGCTACAGCTCATTAAAACAAAATTAAGACAACACTGATGTTCAGGAAACAGCACACCCTTCAATAGTTGCTTGAATTGACAATGCTTTTATTTATTTCACTAAATTGATGGCCCATGTTGAAATATATATTTTCACAGTGTTTTATTTAATAATACTCTATTTCACTAAGTATAACAAGTTACTACAATTTGGCAATTTATAATGTCTGTGAGAAATATTTTGAACTTGCAAGATGAAGAAATCACATAGTTTATTAACTAAATTATAGAATGAATCTTAGAAGTAGAACTTTTATGGATTCCATAACTTGGTCTCTATATCCTATCTTAGTACTATGCACCCATGAGGCGGTGGTAAGACACTGAACTCCATTGACATTCAATCTCCTCACTTCTAATCTATTGAGAAAGTCAGGTGATTTTTCCCTCGCACATCTATCTGTAGCAGTTCCAAAGACTTTCTATATAATTCTGTAATTGTTTAACATTACATGAATTTCATAAGAGGGGTACTATATACAACCACTCTGGTCATATTCTCTCATTCAGTTCAATTCATGAACCAATAAATCACATGTTCAAAATTTATTATTTAGGTAAACACCATTTTATAAACTGAATATTCAAGCAAAGCAAAGCTTGGACATAGTAAAAGGTTTCAAATTTTTGGATCTAGCAAATGTTTAGTGTTGAATAGTACTTGGATTGTCTGACTCACAGCTCAAGCAAGGTTCAACTGAAAGCTGATAGTCTGGAGCAGATTTCTGGGGATGATTTCTGAGACTCCACAAGAATAAACACATGTGAATGCTTAGTGATTTGCCAATACCACACTTTCAACTATAATGAGGATTTAGTAGAGCTTACCACGCCATAAGCATCTGCTATTGTGCTTGAGAAGTACATACTGGCTGTTCTCACCAGCAGGCTCTGGCACCCACAGATTATTTCTCATTGTCTCTGCACACTTGCAATAATTACAAAGAATTTTGAAGCCACAGAAAATAACACTTCTCTCATCATACGCTTTATATATATTTACTGGAGAGAAATAGAGAAGGAAGGAAAATAGGAAAAAGCTGGAGAAGTAGTGCTCGCCAGGAAAGAGTACACCAACTGGTTGTCTAATACCAAATGATCATCCCTAACAACTTATATACAAGTAACATTATACAAACTGAATAGGTGGCATATACGTGTTTAGGAATACATATATAGTGCTACATATGTGCATATAATATAATAATAATTAATAATAAAAAGATCATGAATAAGAGAAGAAGCAAGGTATATAGGAAGCTTGCACTGAAGAAAAAGAAGAGGGATATTATGTAATTGTATTATAATCTCAAAAAATAAAAGAACTAATTTTAAAATATGTCAGAAAAATGTAAAAGTTAGAGCTCTTTGTTTTGTCTGAATATTTGGCTCATAGAAATGTCTGATTTAGTTAAATCTCTCATATCTAGTAGATACTTTTCATTGATCTAATGCAGATACTCTCTTCAGCAATTATTGACAGTATTGTTTGTTTCTTTTATTATGCTTTCTATAGTCATTTCTTTCATGTCTCATATGTAACAGGCTCTTATAGAAATAGCATATAATAATTTTTTATGATCTTGAAAACAATGTACTAGAGTACATAGTTATCATTGTTAATGATGTGTAATTTATTATTTTAATAATTTATACATTGATATTTCATATAAATCTACAATTTCAATGCCAATATATTTATGTATGTATAGTTGACCCATTTTATTTCTATATCTAATTTACCACAAAGTGTCTACTTTCTTCTCCATTATGGATCTAGATAGTTTATATTTATGTACTATCATGAACAAGATTTAAGTGAATACATCCATAAATATTTCACATGATATTTCTTTAGGATATTGTCAATGCTTAAGAAAACCTTCATCTCTTACTTTTCTCTACACTAATCTACGATTAAGTCAGACATGAGTACTTCTCAGTTAATGTTTACATCAATACTTCACACTTAACTTTTTAATTATACCAATACAAAAAGTTTAAATTAGTGTGTTGTGCTGTGTAAAGCAGGAAGGTTTTCTCAACATAATCAAAACAAACAAAGTTTCACCTATTTGACTTAAACTGATATTCCTAAATGTAGGTAACAGAATTGTCACGAGTAATTAAAGAAGATGTAAATTTAATTGCAATTTTTAGTTTTAAATCTGTCATGAAATTTGTTCTGTGGTCTTTAATTGCATAAACTATTATCAATACCGAAAGTAAATTTTAATGTGAAGCCCTTATAGCTTTCATTCCAAAACCTGTTTCTAATGTATAAACATTCCTTGTGTTGTATAAACTTTGTTGTAGTTAATTTTGATGTGGGATAATCTTAATTATTTGAAGGTTTTATAAGATTAGCAAAAATGGTATTTCTTTTTTAACTCCCTTTTCCTTTTCTGGTTGCTAGCATAATTATGTATTTATTTACTTTTTTCCTTTAATTTGCATGTTCAAAGATGTCAGTGAGTGTTGAGGCTCAGGATCATGGTCTCACAGTAGGAGCAGAAGCATTTGAATCAGATTTTGACCATCCTCAGTCATATAGTGAGCTTGAGGTTAGTCTAGACTACTGGAGATCATGTGACAATTATTTTACATTGTTTGGTGCATTTATTTTAGATATTAGGAAGATCTTCCAAAATATCTTTCAAATAGGCACATTTTATTTTTATATTTCTTTACATATGTCTATTAACACTAAACACTAAAGGAGCTTACATGATAGACTCCTAAGAAGTAGTGATCTGAAATAATTTGGGAATACAGTTAAGTATCTGGAGTTGTTGATTAGTGTTTCTGAAAATTTTTCATGCTTTTAGTTTGAAATTCCATTTTACCTTTTTGTGTAATGGTTATGTAGTTTTGCCTGCTCCAATGAAGTATGGAATTCATACAGACTATAATGCTTTATGTAGTACTAAGTATAGTATTTCTCTAAATAGTGAGTCAGTTACCCAAGAACGCTTCAATCAATAGGTCATTGCTTCCCATTGATCTTTGTTGCTTGTACTCCTGTATGTGAAATTCCTACAGAAACATGGGCTTGGCCCTTTGATTTATTGAACCTTTCTCTTTTCCATTGCTATTGCACATATTTGTCCTCTAGTATCTGGAGTATGTATATTCACACAAAAAGTATTCAAAATTCAAGCAGTGTCAATCTCTGAAAAGAAATCAACCCGCAAGAAAGCTGTGCTTTGCAAATTGAGAGTGAGAAATATCCAAGTACCTCTTGTTAAAACTATAGCAATCAAATCAAGTAAACAAGAGATGGTTTATTTTGGAGCTAAATATAAGTCATTATGGCCTTGCAACCAAGATCCAGTTTTCCCAACATGCAATATTCCATGCTAATGGCTTCATGATTTTAAAATATATAAACAGAAAAAAATCATAAATTCTTCAAATTCATTGGTAGTAATATCAGATTTACCCAAATACTTAAAATATAGTAGACTGGAGGCAAAAAGGGTAATACATTACTATTATGGAGTAAAGATAACTTAAGAAAATTCATTAATTATTAATTGGCATATATGCAAGATTCTCTCCTTTATATCATTGTGAAAAAATGTGTATCTTTTCTAAATAAGTTTTCACCTAGTCTGAAAGTTTCCTTATGAATTCTTTCAAATAATTTAGGAAGAAATGCCTCCCTCACACTAGGGGCTGTTTTTAGTATTTCATCTACTAGACAACAACTTTATCTATGAGATGGTTCTATAGGTACCTGTAAGAATAATTTTTAAATTTTTATTTATTTATTCATTGATTTATTTGCTCACATTATTCACTTTTTAAAAAATTAACCTGGACAAATAAGAAATCAATTGGGCAGAAATCAGGATGTAGTTATTCACACACATGGAACACATCAATTTATTCAGGATAACAGCAAAATCAGAATATTGTTTGGCCACATATTAGTCTCCTTTGTTCCAAAATGTAATGACGATCAACTCTGTGTCAAGGAGATGAAAAGGACACATCACAGGGGAGGACTGTGGCCTGTTCCCTCCTTACCCAGCCGCATTACCTTATCTGCCAGTATCCTTGGCAGCAGCACTGGTTTTATGAGCTGCCTCTCCTCACTATTTATAGAGGTGTGGTGCCTGGAGCATTTCATGATCATTTTTATTTGTATCAGTCAGCCCTCATTAGCCTACTTTCCCAGGACAATAGAATTATAAAATCACTGTGTCAATCTGCCCTATCCTTTTCCACTAATAACTTCTGATCCCAGAGGCGAATTTCAACCAGCTCTGGCAGAATGACAAAGGACTTGCTGTCTCTGTAAGCACAAAGGCACACACAGGAAAGTATGGCAGCCCACACACCCTTACCCACTCATAATCCTCAAAAAGAGACAGGTTTAGGTAAGAGGCCTGCATTATGTAAATCAATTAGACGTACATTTGCTAGATGAACTTGAAAGTAATCTAATTTAGTAGTATGTATTTAACAAAAAGAGTCTGATAAAATATATTTAATGAAACCCAGATCCTAAGCCTTCCTCACAAAATGATTTATTAAAATAGTTTTTATTGGTTAATAAATATAATAAATCTTTTTAGAACAATTTCTAAAGATTCTATTATAGTCTTGTCTTTAAACAGAATATTAGAAATTTTTATTCTTTTCATGGGTCAAAGGAGGATATTTATACATAGCTCACTCACTGGCATTTTAAGATATTTTGAAATTACTAACATGAGTCATCACTCCCTATGGGTGCCCCTTCCACATGCACTGATTGCACTCACCACTGTCTTTCATCCATACAGTGTTTCCTTGTATCTGTGAGTCTGGGAGTTGTTTGCTTCATATTTCTCTGACAGTTTCTCATGTTTCTAAAATGTATTATGGTGATCCATATTCAATATACCAGGTGCTTACTTTCTTAAAAACTCTTAAACTTCAGAAATGTTTATTTCTTTTTTCATTTTTGTCTTTCATTTTTCTACTTGAATATTATATTTTCATTCAATAATCATCTATAATCAGTAAATAGTATTCCATGGCAGTTGGTAGCATTTCATTAGCCTATTATCTTTTATATGGAAAGACTAATTTTAAAATCCTGTAGTTAAGAAAAATGAATCCTGAAGTCTTAATGACAATAAAAATGTCTTACTTACTTGAATTACACTTGATTTTGAAAACACACTGCTTCAAATTGCAGTTTTTGTTTGTCAAGAAGAGGAATCTCACTGAAGCTATCTCTAGGGAATCATCTAATTTCTCCAGCATACATACTGGAACTCTCTGGATGTGAATACATTATTAGGAAGAGGTTGAGCCAATGTACACATGATACATATAAGCAAAGGTTGTCCTGGGGGAAACTGAGGGAAATGCTGACCAGATTTTAGACTCTCAAAGTTCTTAAAGCATGCTGGATGGCTAGCAGAGCTTCCACCAGGGATCAGTGCCAAGATAAGGTCATGGATTGCTGAAATAAAATTCAAAAACAAATAGGAAAGGTGTCTGATCCACTGAGGAGTAGAATTAAAATGGAATTATAGTCCTGAGACTGTAGTAACCCTGAGACTCAAACTCTTCCTGAGCCAAGTTTTCCTGCTCTTAAAGACATATGTTTTTGTGGAATGAATGTGTTGTAATACTGAAATCAGAGGACTTTTTTGTTTGTTTTTATAGTTTTTAAAATTCAGATCTTCTTTGAGGATGGCAATGATGGTGTAAGTCTAACTTTAGATAAACTTGGCAGTTGGAAATAGAGGTGACTTATTCTTCAGTGCTAAATTGACCCACAAGAATAGCCTGCAGGAGCTTTTCTGGTTGTATGACAATATTTTTTTTTAAATAATTTAAAACATTTTGGTTGAATATAGTAATAATATACAACAATGGATTTCACCACATTTTCATAAATTCATATAGTATGACTTAATCATATGTTCTTGCATAAGTCTCTCCTAGCCATGCCCCTCCAAGTTTCACACCTGTTGATGGCCTTGATCCCATCTACAAATCTCTTTTACTTTCATGTGTTTTTCTACAGAGTGGAGAGGATCTGACCTACTGAGGTTCAGTAGGGCTTTCTAAGGAGCATAAGGTACATGGGTGAGGGATCACTTAGGTCAGCCTTTGTGATCTTCTTCTTCTTCTTCTTCTTCTTCTTCTTCTTCTTCTTCTTCTTCTTCTTCTTCTTCTTCTTCTTCTCCTTCTCCTTCTCCTTCTCCTTCTCCTTCTCCTTCTCCTTCTCCTTCTCCTTCTCCTTCTCCTTCTCCTTCTCCTTCTCCTTCTCCTTCTCCTTCTCCTTTCTTCTTCCTCTTCCTTCTCCTCCTCTTCTTCTTCTTCCTCCCCTCCTCCTCCTTCTCCTCCTCCCCTCCTCCTCCTCCTCCCTCTCCCTCCCCCTTCCCCTCTCCCTCTCCCTCCCCTTCCCCTCTCCCTCTCCCTCCCCTTCCCCTCTTCCTCTTCCCCTCCCCCTCTCTCCCTCTCCCTCCCCCTCCCCCTCCCCCTCCCCCTCCCCCTCCCCCTTCTCCTCCCTCTCCTTCTTCTTCTCCTCCCCCTCCCCCTCCTCCTCTTCCTCTTCCTTTTCCTCTTCCTCTTCCTCTTCCTCCTTCTTCTCTTCTGTCTCCTCAAAGATTTTGGTTTATTTGTTTTGTTTCATCTTTTTGTTTCTTAAAAATAATCCTGATAGAAATAACCCATAAAATTCTGTTGCTATATTTTCATGATTTAAATTATTTTACAAGATTCTCAAATAGCTTACATTTTTCTGCAGAATGTTTAACATGCCACTTTGTTAAATAAAATATTTCTTCCAGTTACCAAGGCTTCTAGAAGTCAAATCTTTGGCAACAAATTTTAATCAATATCTTTTTCTCTGATAGCCTTCTGTATTGCTCCACTATTTCCTTTTGTTCATTTAAATAAAATATTACTTTAAAATTACTGTGTTTTTTTAATTCTTTACTTAGAAATCATTATATAGCACCCCCCATCTTCTCCCATCAATTTTCCATCTTTGCACTAACTTCTCTTTTTTAGAATACTCAAATGATTTTTGGAGTAATAGTCATTTGCATCAACATATTTTTTAATTAAATTTAATTTTTTTTACTTATTCACTTTACATCTTGCTCACTGTCCCCCTCCCAGTAGCCACATTTCACAATTCTTCTCCTATTTCCCCTCCTCTATTTCTCTGAACAGGTGGGGACCTGGGTCTCCCCACCCCTTACCCTAGCACTTTAAGTCTCTGCTACACTAGGTGCTTGCTCTCCCACTGAGGCCATACAAGGCAGCCCAGATAGTAGAACGTATTTCACATACAGGCAACAGCTAACTGTTTGATAACTCCTGTTCTAGTTGTTCTGGATCCACATGGAGGCCAAGTTGTACATCTGCTACACATTTGAAGGAAGGCCTAGGGTCCAGCCGTTTTATGTTCTTTGGTTGGTGGTTCAGACTCTGATAGTCCCGAGGGTGGGACTATGTTAATTGATTCTGTTGGTCTACCTATACCCCTTGGGGCCCGCAATTTTTCCTCTTATTCTCCATAGGAGTCCAAAGTTCCATCCACTGCTAGGCTGTAGGTGTCTGTATATGTATGAGTCAGCTGCTAGGTGGAGCCTCTTGGAGGACTTACTAGGCTCCTGTTTGCAAGCATAACAGAATATCATTAATAGTGTCAGGGATTGGTGCTTGCCCATGGAATGCGACTCAAGTTAGGCCAGTTATTGATTAGCCATTTCTTTAGTCTCAAGTCCATTCCCCGTGCCTCATATTCCCAACCGAATGAGTTACAGCTAAAGTTACCCTCACTGATTTTTGGGTACCTCTCTTATTCCAGGTCTCTGTCTCATTCTGCAGACAACCTCTACGTCCTCACTCCCATCAGTTGCAGATTTCCAGTAATTTTCATGGCCATCTAGCCATATCTTTTGTCCTTCCCCAACCTGTTCCTGAATCCCCCATCACCTCTCCCTTCTAGTTCCATACGTCTATCTACCTCTTATGACTATTTAATTTTCCCTTCTAAGTGAGATTTAAGCTTTCTCGATTGGGCCTTCCTTTCTGTTTAACTTCTTTGAGTCTGTGGAGTATGACATGGTACTTGCATTTTATGAAAAATATCCACTTATAAGTGAATACATACCACGCATAATGGACCAACATACTTGCATTGTGCTACAAGACATTAAACCCCATCAGTTTCAGGCATCTTATTGTTTTAATTGATAGTGCTAGTTAGGATTTGCTTCCCATGCTCATAGTTCATTAACCAGATTGTTTGTCCATACTAATTGTGCTTTCATTTTAGTTTACTTTTTACTTTTAAATTTTGATTTTTGATATATTATACTGTTATTTACATATTTATTATGTTAAGTGAATGCATGTGTTAGTACAAAATTTCTATAATCTTACATAACATTGCAAGCATTACAGGTGTATGTGTTACTAATATATGTGCAGATATTCTTTGAAAAGTCCTATCTTTCCCAGTTGTAACCCTCTCTCTATATACTTTTGTATAGCAATTTTCTTCTAATCGAAACACTCCTTGAAGAGCAGACAGGGGTTCTTTTTAAAATTTATTTATTTATTCTTTAATCTTTTTTTACAGTCCAGACTTCATCCCCCTACTGGCCTGCCCCTAGACTGCTCCCCATGCCATACCCTCCCGTCTGCCATCTCCAAGAGGATGTCCCCACTCCTCCAAGACAGAGGTTCTTAAAACTTAAGAAATAAATGAAACTTACAAGGCTCTTGAGATTGAGAAAAATTACAAGATTTTTGAGGCATTACTTCAAAGGTATCTGAGCAACAGACATGCACTTCAAATAGGCAACTCTCTCACTGCTCAGGTTATATAGAAGTCTTACAATGAACTCCAGTGGAGAAACTTTTTATTAGCAGTCTATATTGGTGTTGGCTTGTGGTGATGCAGTTGCCTTCAAGTTGCCCACATTCTTGTACAGGTATAAACTATCATGTCCTGTTTTTTCTATGGATGCTGGGAATTAAAATTTAGGTCCTATTGTAACTTACTGTAACTTCATTTACTGTAATTCAAGTAATTTACTTATTTGACAATTTCCCTCAATCGTTGAAATGTATTTTAAAATTGTTTTCATTGTATGAGTATGATATAATTTCATGAAAACTAATTTATATATCACATATATCATTTTATTAATGTGACCCTAAGATATGGCAAACCAATGAATGTTTAGAGTACCTGATACAGACTTAAAGATGTATTTTGTCACCAAGAGATTTTAGTTTAATCTTTATAACATTTCTATAATACAAATTGGTTATATATCATACACATATATGTTCATATACACATACATACACACATTCATACATATTGGTAGAAGAATCAATGATATATATGAAACATTTCTTGAGCTGAAGACTTTGCTGATGAGATGATTGAAAAATATCTTTGAGATTTAGGAGACAGATTGATAGCTAAAATACAGGGCATACAGAATATGGAAATTAGTAAGTAAATTTGCCTAAAAATAAGAAGTGAGCTCAACAATGGCAGACAATGATATTGGGGGAGGACTGGGGGGGGGAAGGTAATACTAAATTTAATATAGATCTTTTGAGATTGGCTTTTGAATAAAATGCCTTTCATTGGTTCTGTCTAAAAGAAGAAAAGCCACATAACCCCAAATAGGCCATTGGCTAAAAGGCCTCTAGAGAGAGCCCAAGTCAAGATCTGAGTGCCAGGCATACAGAGCTAATTAAAAATATATCATTTAGTAACAAGTGGGCTTGCAAAATGCAGCACAAAAGAAACCCAGTTATACATAATTAATATGTAGTTTTATCTACCAGGATGTATCTTCCTAAAATGATTGATGGAGCTTCATGCAAGACACAAGAAAATACTGAATATGAATCAATATTAAAAATTGATGCCATGATAAGTCCAGAGGTTAACTTTCCCCCATGTGATGAGGGAGGATGTCAGCACATTTGCAGTGCCACATGTTTTTCTTAGACAACAGCATCCTTGAGTTGCCAAGGTGCTTGATATCTTGCTCATCGATCCTAATTATTCCTTTTCCCCACTCAGGATTAAATATACCTTAATGGATCTTAAATCTTCCCAACAAAGAGGCTGACACAGAGACTCGTCTTACTCATGACATACAATTATTAATTAATGAGGGTCAGCTGCATAAGAGGCTTGCCATTGATATGTGTAATAAGGAAAATCATTGCAGACTGAATTATACACAGTAGAACAGGAAAGAGTACATTTTATTAGAACCATCAAAATTTCCTGTTTCCAAACTAATTAAGTTAACTCTTTCTGTAGTTTAAACAAATTGTGTTTATGACTTTCATGTTGCTTCAATTTCCTTCTAGCAAATAAAATGCCTGTGTCTTTTCATTAAGGGCAATAAGCTTCCTTCCTATAGCAGTTAATTCCTGTTCTGGCATCACATTTCTCCTTTATACTGTTGGGTGGGGGTCAAGTAGAGTGTGCAATATCCATCTTGAGTCAATGTTGTGAGCCCACAGGAACCCGAAAACAGCTAATTCTTTGTAGTCTTCTGTGCTGTTTCCCAACCAAAGACAAATGCTCCATGACACAGTGACAATTAACTTAAATCTGGCCCTTTCCCTTTGAGACACTCTTTTTACCTGATCACACTCTGGTTATCTAATCTTAGCTGAGACTTTGATTTGGGACTGCTCATCTCACAAGAGAATTCCTTTGAAGTTTGAAATCTTATTAAAATAAAGGACGTCTGATGACCTTACTTTCAATGAACTGAACTGAATCAGAGACCAGATGTGCAGACTCTCTTGAAGAAAAAAACAGTTCAGAAAATAAAGCAAAACACAACAGAATTACAAAGCTTTGAATTGAATATAGTTGCATGTTTCCATTGGGTATATCTCAATTGTCAGATCAATTTTTAAAATTAATATGTAGTATAGTTTTTCTTGTACAAACACTGAGTTAGCCAGTTTTAGGATTTGTCCCCATAAAATAATGTAGAAGTTCACCTCCCAAATCCAATGTTAATAGTAGTAAAAGGGTAGGCATTTTGTATGGCTATAATATTGAAAAGTGTTATCTTTGGAAATTGATTATCACTAGATAAGCCATTAGGAAGAGATTCTTGGTCTTCATATACCAAAGGAGAGAAACCATACAGTATACCTAACTACATTAATTTCTTTAGTCATGTGACACAATGCTGCCTGTCACATCAAGGCTGTCAGCAAGAAGACTCACAGAATATTAATACAACTGTAGTAGAACATATATATATATACATATATATCATCAGAATTATTAGAAATATAGAATGTGAAAACTATCAATTGGGAAAAAATTGTACAGTTACTTACTTAAAACATATGTCTGCTAAATAACAGATATATTGTTTCTTAAAATAAAGAAATACCCATTTTTTCTATCATCTCCCAAATCGTTAAAGATCATCGATCAAAGTTCCTATGCTCAGTTGATTCAGAATACTTTGCCTTTAACTTTATAGGAGGTAGCCTTATTGCAGATTAGCTGACTGGGGTGAATGTAAAAATCAAAATTAAGGTGTCATGGTCACCTTACAAATTAGAATACTAAGTATGTATTTATTTCTTAGAAAAGCAGATCAATTCTTGGCTGGCTCTAAGTGTTATTGCTGTATGAAACTAAGTGCTTTTAAATCTATATGTTAATTTTATTCTGTATAGTGTATTGTCAAAAAACCTTGAGTCTATTTGATGGTGCTTTCTAGTTGTTGCCTTGGTGGGGAGATCTTTCTGTTGGCAAACAGACTCAACTCCCCCAGAGCACAGTTGCACAACTGCTTTTAACATTCTTATTTACATATAAATATTTCTAGAGACTAAGACATATAATGCTTACATCAAAACATATAAAACTCTCCATCTTCAGGTGCAGTGCAGGACAAGGCATTTTGGAGGAAGGATATAAGGACACTTCCATATAAAATGTCAACTTAGTACTTAAACTCCTCTTTCTGAGCCTAGTTTCTGAATCTTTCATCTCTGCATTTATACACTTCAATTTAGTTTCATGTCTCTCCTCAGTAACAACAAAAATAGATATTCTTTAAAAGTACAAGCTCTGTTCTGAAATAGTACACAAATCTATCACAATATTTACAACAGGAATTATTTGATATATTTACTTTTTGTTTGTTAAATGGAAATAGTTATTACTCACTTTCTTGGACAATGTGTGTGTATTTTATGAGACCTGCCATTGTCTAATCATGAATATAAACCTTAGTCAGTATTCCTCACATCCTGCATATTTCCTGAAAAAATATTACTATGTGAGGGAGAAATTCTAGAAAATTCAAATATCAGCACAGATTGATAACAGTAAAATGTAAATATAAGACATATTTAATAAATTAAGATGTAAGTCTAGGTTACTGGTAACTAATAATGACTAACAGGTGTAGTACAAAAATAGTATCAGGATAGACATATAATTTGAATAATTGTTCTTAGTATGACAGATTATATTATTTTTACTCTTTTCTGAGTTTCACATTTGTAAATATAAGTCATTCAATCAGTAAACAACAGGATTTATGAAAATCTTGGAGCATTTTCTATATTTATTACTTAATTGCTTTTGTCTTGATTAAATGTGAGGAATGTATATGAATAATTAGAAGAATTTACCACCATGATGCAAATAGGCTTTCATAGCAATGCTTCTCTTTATGTCAAAATATGTGTGGGTAGAACTGAGACCACAACCAAACATGTTTTTCCTCAGTTTGTAAATTGTTTTTATTCATATTTTTATTCACAACAAAAGTAAAATAAGTGTTATTTCAATAATTTTCTGATGAATGAATGATAGCAGATATTGTTTAATCAAGGTGAAGCTATAGGTTTATTATTTTTTTCCCAAGACAGGATTTCTCTGTATACCCCTTGCTGTCCTGGAACTCACTCTGTAGACCGGGCTGCTGTTGAACTCAGAAATCTGCCTGCCTCTGCCTCCCAAGTGGTGGGATTAAAGGCATGAGCCATCACTGCCCAGCAAGTTTTATTATTTTTATGGGACTCTTTTGAACACTGACAATAAACTGAGCATTAATTCTGTTGTATGTAAAATATATCATGACAAGTAATCATATAGCATTGCAGTCTATCATGGTTTATTTTGTTTAATGAAGCTTTCTATAATCAGAAACATTCATTCATTAAATCAAAGAAGGATTTCAGATCTTAACGTATACTTTCAGATGTACTAAGCACGAGAAATAGGGTATGGGCAAAGCAGAAGAAAATCAACCCTTAGTCAAATGATGGGAGAAACACAGAAACAACAAGAAAAACACGAGAGTGGGGAGGAACTCAGGGCACTGACACAGCATGGTCACAAATGTTCCTGATCATACCAGATGATCTTGCATAATCAATATAGAGATGAAAGGTAAGAACCTTTTGATTACTTTACATGTAGGCTATAGAAGTAAATGAGGACCAAAAATGTGCATGAAACCAATGTCAATGCTTATATTTGGTTGAAATGGGACACACATGGTTCCTTGTCATCAGGAGAGATGTGTTCTGAATTATAATTATAGTACAGTCAGGATCCTAGTAAAGTATAAATTAAACAGCACATATTAGGCTGTTACAGAAACTCAAACAAGGCTGCTCTTAGCATCATCAGACTGGGAACAAAGTTACTGACTAGTACAAGTTTGCTTAAATCAAAACCATTTTAAATAAACTGAATTTTACCATGCTTAAATTTAAAATTTAGATATTTTAAAATAAGATATGAAATAATACATCTAAATAATTAACTTTTTGAGACATATTTCAGGTAAGAATTTTTTATATTACAAAAAATGTTTCCCTAAAGGAGAATTCTTTGCATAATGTCCTCACAACTGAATTTAGACTTGATCTTTTTTATGTAAAACCCACTAAGTGGATCTCAGAATAACCAGTTACCCCTACACTCACTTTCCCACATTACACATCACACACACACACACACACACACACACCCTACATATACACATGCATGGTTTTCATATGAAAATACATAGAATTTTATTTGTTTCATAGAAAATTTTTTATTAAAACAAGTTTACATGTAGTGACTTTTTAATCTTTAAGTTATCATTTATATCAATAAGGTACCCATATCACAATTCAAATTGTATTTTCCATAGAAATATATTCAACAAAAGAAGTTGAATAACAAAATTATAGGCCACATCTTTCTTAATTTCAATGTATAATAGAAAGCTACAGTAACTAAGACATTGAATTAATTAGACTAATAAAATAAATGCACAGATACAATATAAAATATATATACATATATGCACTCATAAACAGATACATGGACAGTCTCTTTAATGGAGTCTCTTGTGCTAACTGAATATGTACATGAAGAATTTAAAATGTTACTTATTTCATAATACATATAAAACTATCAAGTAAAACTGGATCAAAATATTAAACCTTAAAACACATAGGGAAAAGTAATAAAAAAACCAACCTTTTAATGGTGTTATGGGCCATTGTTTCATGGACATAAAACCAAAATAAAAAATATTCAATTGAAACTAGATTTATTTAGACAGTAAAACAGTAAAATATATAATTATAAAAGCAAAAAATATAGATAAATTAAAAAAAATCTAAAATAAGCCAAGATATCTTATATTTTATATCTGATAGGTGATCAATTTCAAAAATATATAAGGAATTGGTCCAAAACAATAACAGCAACAAGTACCATAAACAGGAAAGGCATTATTCTATCACTAACTGACGAGCATGGATTTGACAGGGGAAGGTAGTAGCCAAAGGATATAAAAAAGATGAATGAAAAAAATGTTTTACTGTGAATAAAGGTCCAAGCTTGTATCTCACAATATTTGTAATTTCAGGAAGCAGTTGACAATGTAATGAAGTAGGACATAAAAGTTCAAAGAATGTAGCACGACATAGTGTCCCAGACCTTTGAAAGGAAGGCTGCAGAATCTAATGAGCCTAGAATTCACTAGCAATATATTTTTAGTGGTGATAGAAGTAAAACTGTACAGAAAAATATCTTTTATATAGGTATCAGTATAAGCAGAGATTCAGAAATCAATGAGCAAAGTTCAAGCTGTACACATGCTGGAAAGTCAGAGCAAATGCTGGAGGCTTTTATCTAATAAGGCTGACCTTGAAAGTCACCCTACAGGCTGTGGTTGCTTATGATCGCACAGAGACAAGACAATTGTGACAAGAAAATAAGATAAATATCATCTCTGTAAATCCCAAGTCTAAAAAATGGTGTGAATGTCTTGACTATACTTATACTTAAGTTCTTTTTTAAAATAATGACAAATGTAGACAAGGCAGTTATTGCATGTTACAGGTCATTTATGTCTAGCTTTACAACATAAAAATGATTTAAAATATGTTTTCTGAACACAAATGAATTATTATCTCTTGTTTTCAGTAAATCATGATGAAGTTCTGGTAAGTGAAAGTTAAAACTATTTACTATTTATCTTTAGAAAACTAAGATTCTATATTTCAAGTCACACATGGGTAGGAAATGAGCTTCTCTTATAGTCAGAGCAAACAAATAAAAACCTCAAGTAAAGCAATCCAGTAAACCATTTTACATAATGTCTGCTGTATCCTCAGGAGAGAATTCCTGTAAAAGTGTTAGCATCACAAATTGCAAGAAGGCCAGGGGAGAATTGGGCCTATGGCCGAGCTACAGTAACTGTCAGGAGGCAGGAAAGAACATCTGGTTACTGTTATGGCCAAATACATTACCATGTTTTCCTACCTGCCTCTGTTCTTGAAGGATAATGGATCTTCTCACAAGTGGGACTGGAACTACTGCATTGTTTCTCATATAGCTCCATCAGGGGCTACATCTGGACAGACACTGACATCAACAGAAATTTCTTCTAGTGACAATTAAAAGACAGAGGATTCAAGAGAACCACTGATACAACGTTATCATTTCTATGTATTTGCTTTAGCAGATATAGAGAAGTTTGAAAATTTTCTGCTCCAACCATAAAGTCTAACACTGAATATTATATGTAAGAAACTTAACTCTGATGTAAAAATTTTATTCCTTCTCAAAATTAGTGTAGAGCTTAATTGGAAGGTATTGCTCATTTTAAAGAGATTTCCTTGAACATTATTGTACATAAAATGCAAATAAAGTCATGAATGCATGTAATTATTCATCATATGCTAAATTAGGTTATTGCAAGGACAACAATTTTCTATCAAGCTGAAAAGATGTAAGTACAGACAACTTATTAATATTGCTAATACAGTCCATTCTCTCTTTAGTTTTAGGTCAACATGCAAAAATCAATGTTCTGTGTTAATAAAGAGTTTACACATCTTAAATCTGTTGTATTAAAAATCTTGATTCTTGTCTTTTATTCCCAGAAATACAAATTAATGGTGAACTGCCAAAGGTTTTGCTTTAAATGCCTAGAAATAAAAATTATGCACACATCAACTGGAGCAGTCCTATCCACAAATGAAAACATCAGACAGAATTATCATGAAACATTTATCAACTTACGTATCTTTATCTGTCTTTAGATGAAGAAGAAATATTAAGGTCAATGTAAATAAATTATTTTTCTATTTTAGTTTATTATGCTTTTCTGTTTTTCCTATATTTTCTTTATTTTTATTTAGTTTTTGTAGTTTTGTAGGTTGTAGGTTTGGTTAGATAACTTTAACTCATATCTCTATTTTTGAACATGCCAGTTTATAATTAAGAAAATGCCATATGTTTATAAGTTGAGATCTGGGTTACAGTCTCTTTAGGAAACCTTGAAATATCAATATTTAAGCCAAAGTTTTAATTATGTACTTACATATGGGATATTTATCTATAGCTATTGTATGAATGACAGAGTTAAACTGATACTCATTAATCAAAGGACATCAGAAAATGTGCCTGTCATCTAAATTACATATATATTATATAAATATATTTATATATATTTATAATATATATATATAAATTACATACTACATATGTGTGTGTGTGTGTGTGTTGCAGGATTTTCCCTGTCCAATTACATAAAAATATTAGTGCAGTAGGAGGCCTGTGATTGGATAGGGAAAAGGGAAGGTGGAGCTAAGAGTTGGAGAGAGATGGAGCCTCTCAGAAGAGAGAGGAGGAGAGTAATAAAGATGGAGGATGGGCAGGAAGAAGATCCTAAACCAGCATGGGTTCAAACAGCCATAGGTAATATGATCTCATGTAGGGATAGAATAAGTGGGATAACTTGTATAATCTAGTTGGGCATCTTGTATCTTTATTAGTTGGCCATGAAATTATTGTGTGGGCATCTTGTGAATTGATATATGTTGATATATAAATCTGACTGATTAATTATAAGGTTCAAGAGCTTTGATTTTACTGGGTTACTGGGTATTCTGTATCTAACTGCCAGGTGGGCAGTCATTAAATGGAGCTAATGTGGCAGCTACCCTGTCAAGAGAAGTCAGCTAGTTGGGTGATATCTTGGGAGGCCCAGGGGCCATAGAGTCTGACTAGATGAGAACACCCAGCTGTGGCCATGTGGCCAGCCAGTGACCGGTGTACTAGAATGTGGCACAGCCAACAACAGGGGGTTTAGAGCTGGAGAGAAGGAACTAGCTGGTCCAGAGACAAGTGAACCAGAGCTGGGACTACCATGACAAGCTGCACTGGGGGCTAGCTAGAGACAAAGGACCATGCTGGTGCCAAGAGTTGCTGGCAATAGCTGCAGGAAGCCTCTTGGTCCATTTTTTAATACTTCCTGCAAAACACACACACACACACACACACACACACACACACACACACACACTATTTATATAGATATAAAAATTCGTTACCAGGATGAATTGTGAATTATATAAAGTTAAAAGGTAAAATGTCATAAAACATTGGCTCATGCTTAGTAAAGGTTTGAGCTTCCCCACTACAAATGGATCAGAGTAGAGATGAATATTATGAGGTCCAAGATCTGATGACAGGAAAGGAACATGGTCACATGAGGCTGAGAGGGGAGGAGCATGGTCACAGGAGGCTGTAAGGAGTTTGATGCAGTTTGAGCAACACCCATGTTGCTTTTACAGAACCTGTTGTAAAGTCAGAATGTAGGCATATGTCAGCACACATGGGGCACACACAAGTGGGTAAACACCTGAAGAACTGACACATACATAAGATGCATGGATGTAGGCACAGAAACCTACAGAGAGACAAATTCAGGCAATCTGAATTTGCGAAGGCAGGGAGCAAGACTAAGGCCCTTACCTCTGACCTCAAAGTCACACTTAGACACAACCCAGGCAACAGTGTCATTATGCCATAAATAGTTATATACCAGATTAGATCACTAATGAGAGTATTCTGAGGAAACAGTAATTTTAAACAGCAAATACTTCTCTCATTCATCTCATAAAGTCATCACAAAAATTAAAGGGTGTCCAGAAATAAAGAATTTAAAAAAATCTACAGAACTTAGAAAATAATGGCTATCAAATATTGTTTAAAAAATTCATATGTTAAGATGGGTTTTAGTTTTACTGTATAATGTATTTGGTTTGTGATAGAAATTTTCTTTATTCAGTTCCTTGTGACTGAGAAACAGACTATGGAAAAGCATTTAAAAAATTCCTTCTATTTTGTGAAAAACATGGCAGAAAATAGAGATAAATTTTATCTCTCCTCAATCTTTAAAGGCACTACTCAGTTCAAACCTCCTTTCCAACACCTAATCTGAAATACAGCTTTGATCTCAGTCATTCCTTGTGCTGTGTCAGAGGATAATAAATGTAAATGTAACATTTAAACTATCAGTAATTCATTCTGTAAGAGCAGTTCAAAAGGAGTGTCAGCTGAAGCTATTGATTGAGATGTGAAGCTTCTAAGACTCTTCATGCATCTACTTATTTAAACTGTAGAAGAATTTATATGGACAGTCACCAAGCAGATTAAGCATAAAACAGTCTGCTTAGTTACATACATTTTAATCTATAATTCACATGCTGGAACCTTATTTTCCAGACATTTGCACATTTGTATTCAAACAATCTGAAAGTAAATGTTTCCTCTACTATCTGGTATAAACAAAAGGTATGCAGGAATCAGCACATTGTTATATGTCATGTTACGGTCTTCTATTAGAATGTCTCATGCATAAGTTTAGGTATCAAAATAATTAAGCTTCATTTAATACATATGACAAAAGAGGTAATAATATATGGTTTTAATTATAATATTGTAACAATACGTTTCCTTCATGACATTAACATCTGTTCAAAAAGATAAATAAAACAATGGGGAGTAAGTTTGCCTCATCCATTACTGACAAGGAAAAGGATGTTTATAGAAACATTTTAATCATTTAAATTGTTGATGTAGTTTGATGGCAAACTGTCTCACTAAAACATATGGTTTTCATTGTCTGACTCATATTTTGCCTTCTCAGTGGGGAATTAACTCGAACTGATATTACCATAATAATAAAAGAGATTTACTGATACTCATTTCTCAATAAACAGATGTTGACTTCTACAGAGGTCAAAGTAAAAGGTACCTATACATTACAAAATCTCTGTTAATGGCTATTGGATAATCAGCAATTAACAGTATTCAGAATATTCGTTTCACTGGAACAATTTCTAAAATACATAGGTATGTGAAGGGAAGTCATCCCAATTTCCTTTTTTGGCTATAGTCATCACTTTTGTCTAATCTTTAATTTCCTGAGTTACTTGAAAAATACTATGTGCACAGCATTATAATGCTTATTTCCAAGAACTTAGGCATGGCTGTTTTTAAAACTAATGCAAAATGAATTCATTCCTTTCCTTGAGCTTCATAGCCCAGATGGAACACAAAGCTTATTGTGCAAAGGCAAACACTCTTGTCTTTGCCTGAACCAACATGTGGATCTTTTCATTCTTTAAAGCATTTTTTAAGTCTTCATGCAAATAACTCTTGGCAAGCAGCTGAGCAAAGTGATTCAATAGAAAAACTGTTCTCAACTAGAAGTAGGCTACCTGTGAATTAGTGTCATCTCTCAGCTATACTGGTCATCAAACATGAAGCAATTATAAAGGCTTAGAGAGAAACCTTTAATGTAGTATTTCTGGGATGATATCAAATCCCCACCATATTGTCAAATGGAGAACACATAGTAAAGGTAAACACTGGCAAAAAAAAGTATCTAGATGAAATGTGTGCACAATGGTTGATTATTGCAAAGCATAAGAAGAGTTGAACTCCCTACTTGCAGTTGACTTATAAAAAATATCTTAATCAGAATGTATTTACATACTCTAATGGACATTAATTTATAAATCTGGATTATATACAGAAACCAGGTTAACAGAGATGAGGTAAGGTGACTGATGTATGCAGGAAACTGGAGAGAGAAGGTAGAATGTCAATGTATGGCTTTTAGAGAAATGTATAGAGATTTAAGTTCAAGCTATTTTAAATTGGATTTGGAGAAATTGACTACTTAATAGTAGGAACTCTTGCTCAGATAAAAAGGTTAGAATCATTCTTGCAAACTACCCTACTTTACCTTCATAAAATTTCTGTTGTTTTATTTTGTTGTTGTTGTAATTAAATATGTTCTTTGAGAATTTTATGCATGCAAACAATAAATTCTGGTTAAACAGTTCACATTCTTTCCTATTTTCCTCCTACACGTCTCAAACCATTACTATTTTGACATAAATGTTTTTCTATTTCTCACTTTTTACTGCCAAAATTTTAGTTCAAGACAGGACCATTCCTTGATTAAGCAATACAGTATTTTCCCACATGATTTCACTGAGTTTCTAGCAAATTCTTCTACCCACTGACTTTATAAGGTGAGATAAAACATTAAAATCATATATACATATGTGTTTACAGATTGGGACAAAAGGGTACTCATGTGCATACACTTGAATGCATTATCATCTTTATACAGTAACATCTATGCCTCTGAGACTGTGCCTGTCTCCCTTCATCTTACTCCCAGGGTCACTCTCACCTTTTTTCATATGCTTAGCACACCCGGGTTTGCACCTGTCTCAGTATTTTTATTTATTGTTCTTATGATTGACATCAGTTAGCTTTTTAATGCCTGGTTGATTTTGTCTCATTTTTATATCTTATTTTACCTCTCTCAATTACATTATGTATTTATTGTGATGTTGTTATGCATTCTTTATTTAAATGTGAATTGATTACTCCCTTTCTGGGCCTATTAGATTGATATCATTCTTTTCTGCATACATTTTTAAGTTAACAAGGTAAAGGGACATGCCTACTTTATTTTCAATATCATAAATCCAAATCACAGGCTATTAAGCTGCTTATTTATGGTTTTATAATAAAATGTGGATGATTTTTAGTGATTTTCTGATTTTGCCCAAGAATAATACATCAATAGTAAATTTCTAGAATCAAGAACATCTGTACCACAAAGTGATACTTATTTTAGTCTCTTGTCACTTACCGTATTTACTATTTTGATCAGGGTTTTCTAGAAAGAATAAAATGCACACACACACAGAGAGAGAGAGAGAGAGAGAGAGAGAGAGAGAGAGAGAGAGAGAGACCATCTTATATAAGCTGAGCTACTTACTTAGTACTAGAAAATGAGAATTCCACCATAGACCGTATCCAAAATACAACATGATGGTCTGCAATGTAGAAACAGAGGAACACTGCCTAATTCTTTTTATGAAGCCACTATTACCCTAATAGTTCAACTGCATAAAAACCCAACAAAGACTTAATTAAAGACCTAGCACCTGTATAAACATAGATGGAAAAATTCATAATAAAATACTTACAAGCCTAATCCAAGAACACATCATAAAGATCATCTACCATGAACATTTAGGCTTCATCTCAGACAAGAAGAAATGGTTCAACACATATAAATTGATAAACTAAGTCCACCTTATAAATATACTGAAAGTAATAAATCATAATCATTTTAGTAAATGCAGGAAAGACATTTGGTAAAATTCAACACCCTTCATGATAAAAGTCCTGTAGAGATTATGGACAAAAGAAACATACATAAACATAATTAAGGTGATTTAAGGCAAGTCCACATCAACCTAAATGGAAAGAGACTGTTAAGAAATTCCACTAAAAACAAGAAAAAGTTTAAGGTTGCTCTCTCTTTCCATATATATTCAGTATTGTATTTGGAATGATAAGAAAACTGGAGGAAATCAAATAAAAAATAAAAAACCAGAATTTAGGATATCAAATTATCTTTATTTGTAGATGATAAAATTTTATATATAATTGAACCTAAAAATCCATTAGAAAACTTCTACCATTGATGAACACTTTCAACAAAGTAACAGGATAGAAAATTAACACAAAAAATCAGTAGCTTTTCTATATTCAAATAACAATTAGACTGAAAAAGAAACAGAAGCAAACTTTTCACAAGAGATTAATAAATTTAAAATATCTTGATATAGCTCTAACAAAGCAAGAGAAAGACTTGTATAATGAAAACATTATGAAACTAAAAAGGAGACATAAAAAATAGAAAGATCTTTCATGAACATGGATCTGTAAGAGTTATATAGTGAAATGACCTTTCTACCCAAAGCAATCTACAGAGTCAATGAAATCTCTATCAAAATCTCAAAACCATTCTTTACACAACTTAAAATAATTTTCAAGTTCATGTGGAAATACAAGGAAGCCCAAGGTGGACATAAAAATGCTTTATAATAAAAGAACTATTGGAACTCTTACCCTACCTGTTCTCAAATTGTACACACACACCCTAAAACACATGCAAATACACACACATATGGGCACCTGATTGTTGATGAAGAAGCCAGAAATATACACTGGAAAAAAAAAACACCATCTTCAACAAAGCCATGAACTTGATTGCTACATATAGAAGAACGGAAAAAGGTTTATACAAAACTCAACTCCAAATAGATGAAAGGGCTCAATGCAAAGCCATGCATATTGAAGTTGATAGATGAGAAAGTGGAAAATAGACTTGAATTCATTGTCACAGAAAAAGACCTGAGCAGAACACAGTGCAGGAATTAAGAACAAGAGTTAATGAATGGACCTCATAAAATTTAAAAGTTGATGCACGGCAAAATGCAGCATTTGCACAGAGCAACAGCCTACAGAGTGGAAAAAGATTTTTTACTAACTACACTCCTGATAGAGGGCCAATATCTAAAATATATAAAGACCTCAAAACTGGATATAAAGAAGATGACTAAGCCAATTAAAAACTAGGGTACAAATTGAAACAGAGTTCCTAAAGAAGAAACACAAATGGCTGAAAAACACTTAAAGAAATGTTCAATATACTTCAGTATCAGGAAAATGCAAATCAAAACTACTTTAAAATTTTATCTTGCACTAGACATAATAATCACATTCAATTGAATAAATAGCAGCTCATGCTGCTGAGAATTTGAAGTAATGGAAAACTCATCCATTGTTGGTGGGAGTACAATCTTATATAGGCTTTGTGGAATTATGCATGACAATTCTTTAGGAAGTTTGCAACTGATCTCCCTCAAGATTCCGTTATCCCACTCTTAGACATATGCCCAAGGACTCCACATCATACTACTAAAAATGTGCTCATCTCTGTGTATCACTGCTCTACTAACAGTAGCCAAAAGAGATTGGAATCATCAGCCTAGATGTCTGGCAATGGATGAATGAATTAAAAAAAAAAAAGATACCTTTATACAAGAGAATATTATGCAGGTATTATTGTCAGGTAAAGGATAGAAACAGAATAAAAAGTCATACTAAGTGAGGTAATTCAGAACCAAAAGCCAAGTGTATGCAGATATTAGCCATTAAATCTTTGACAAGTGTGGAGCACTCAGTGTAACTACAGAAATTAGGTGTAAAGTTTGAAACTAGGGAGGAGACAAGGAACACCTTATAAAGGTATAGCATCTAATGCCTAGAATGGGTTATGTTAATTGAGTTGTTGGCAAAAATGTCCCCCATTGAAACCTACAAACAATTAGACTATTGCCAGAACTTTTAGTTGTTCTCCATAAAATGACAGGAAAATACAACTCATTGAGGACAGGGAAGTCGAGCTGGTGCCTACCTCAAGCATTTACCCCTTCTCACTGGTGTTCATGTTATAGAAGGTATTCTTCCCAGTGTTAAAGGAGAAAGGTAAGCAATAATCCAGTTAGAAACCCTTCAATCTATAATGGAGAATTTACTGCAAGACACACAGATGATCTAACTAAAAGACACACTAATGCAATAGTGGCACAAAAGTATGGGAGTAAGCAAGCAATGTCAAATTGTATTTAAGGTCCCTCCATGAGATAGAATCTGTGCCAAAGATTATATAAGCTAGTCTTATCTAGGGGAACAAGGAGAAAACTAAATAGAACTGTAAAAAAAAAAAGTAGCAATAAAATGACTGATAAAGAAATGGCATTCTTCTATACTCAAAGGTATTTTTCGTTGCCATCATCAGAGAAGTTTTCTCCTGCAGCAGATGGGAACAAATACAGAGACCCACAGCAAGTCATTATGCAGAGAGTAAGAAACCTTCAAGTTCTCAAACATAAAAATAAGATCTACTTCAAATATCTCTCCTGGGGCTAAGGGAACCTTCATAGGATCAGGAGAAAAGGTTATGAGAATCAGTGAAAATTTAAGCCATAAAAAACGAGGTAGTCGAGACAAAAAAAAAAAAAAAGGTACACTTATAAACTTAAATACTGTTGACATGCACAGGCCTAAATAGACACAAGCCTCAATCCCTATCCCAGATGCCATCACCAAGTGATAAACATTCATAAAGAATAGTTTTCTCCAATGGAATTTCAAAACGTATTCAAATGACACTTAAGGGCAGGCCTCATGCCCAGCAGTAGATAGTCAACACAAAATGGACTGAATGATATTTGAGAGGATCTCTCTCTCTCTCTCTCTCTCTCTCTCTCTCTCTCTCTCTCTCTCTCTGTGTGTGTGTGTGTGTGTGTGATAGTGCTTTGTTTTGAAGGTTTCTTTTCTTACAGGATTTTTGCTAATGCATTATGGTTTTCAGTTTTATGTATTTATTATGTGTGCAATTGTGTCTCTATGCTTACATATGTTTCTTGTGCTTTTTCTTTGAGTCTTTTATTTTCTCATTGTTTACTTGTTTTGTTCCTATTCTGGTTTGTTTGTTTCATTTTATCTTATTTTATTTTACATTTTTTCTAGATGACTGCTTATTATCTAATAGGGCAAGATAAGGTATGAATTTGAGTCGGTGAGAAATAGGGTGAAACTGGTAGAAGTTGTAGGTGGGGAAACCATAATCAGAATATATTGTGTAAAGAAAATATCTATTTTTAATAAACAAGAAACAATACTTTGGTGAATGGAAGTTGATAGCATGGCTTATTATAAGGACGAACACCTAAGAACCAAGATACCTATAAAATAATTCTCTGCTTAATGACAATGTTGTGTCTGTGGATTTGGTGATACAAGTTCTTGAGTCCATGGACTATAACAATGAAGCTTAGATATTGATAAACATGGGAAATATATTCCAGTTTCAGAGAGAACAAGAACCACTTCTAACCTGGCATCTCCAGTGTAGCTGACAAGATGCTGCTCACACACACTGAAGGTGGACCTTTGTCATGCAAGCCACTGTCTAGCGTATAGCTGTCCTTAAAAACATAGTACAAACAAACTTAAAGAAGCCCAATCATTCATTTCTAGCAAATATCTATTTCCTTGTAGAAGAGGAACTGGCTTCCTTCCTATAGTAACAATGAAGGAAAAAGTAATGCTTTCAGTTGCCTTGGTATAACTAAATCCAGTAAGTTGCTATCCAATATCAATTACTGAAAGACTAGTTTGTAAACTTGGTATGCACACAGGTCACAGGTCACTGTAAACTACACATCAGCAAGGTGACAGCTTTGATTACCACCATTCCATAGGATAGGAAGCATTTCACTTTCCCCAGTGAAGAAGCAACACCCTCAAGTAGTATATACTCCTGAGCTCACTCATATCTCATATCACAAACACTATTTTGGAAAAACTAACAAGACTGAAATACTTCTATAAATCCTATCATCCTTACGATGCATAATAGAATGTAAACAAAGATTTGGGGTGACACTTTTGCATGATATGGATGTTGTGTTTCCCAGTGATAGTTTTATTTATAATTTTAGCAGCCACTTGTGATTATTTTAATTAATTAATTTTACTGTGGCTGAAAAATATTCATTTTTTATACTTATGAACTGATTTTGTTTTGAAGCCCCTTTTTCATTGAAAAGAGGTGAACAGCAAATTTACCTTAAAATACAGTATAAGCTTCATTTGTATATTACATTTTACAGCAATCCAGTATAATTTTTAGAATATAGCCTTCTGTGCTTTCAATTTACTTTATTCTCCTGGTTATCTTAATATCTCCATTTTCTCATGGATAAGTATCTACTAAAAGTATTATAATTTATTTAATCACTATTATTTTTATATTCTAATGGCAATAAATATAGAAGGTTTCTTCAAGGTGGCTTTTTTTGTCTTTAACATTCTTCATAACACTTCAGTACTTCTGTGCCTCTGGAACTACAAACTATCTTAAATTTGGGTTGTATTTTACTTGAGTAAAAACATTTGCCAAAGGAAGTTTGATTTAGTTTGGTCTTGAATGATATTTAACAATGAGATTCAGGAAAATAATCATGAATTTTGTCACTATCAAGACATTTCTTTTAGGAACATTCTTTACCCAGTATCAAACATTAAATTATATATTCAAAGTGTTGTTTTAAAATCACAGTGATATAACTTTTCTCTTAACTGCTCTGATTTATATTATTATTATCTATAAGTAATATCAAAAAGCTGATAATGCAACTATTTTGCTTTATTTTACAATTTCTAGAAAGTATTTTCTAAATTACAAATTCTGTTTGACCCAAAATGAAACCACTGAGCAACACAGAGTATTAAGTTTTACTTGTTACTCAGGATGATTCCAGTGAAACCCATGAGAACTGGTCCTTCCACTATAGCAACACAAATATATTTATGGATCTGATTTTGTTTTTTCTTGTAAAATGATAATAAGTTTATAGTTTTGTTCTGATATCAATCTCATATGCAAGCATAGATACACACAACATATATAGTTCTATATATTTTATGGAGTTCTGTTGTGTTATAAGGTTATACTTAGCTTATTTCTTGTTTAATCATGTTTAAAATACTTGAAAATATTTATAATTTATTATTACATAGGTTTTGAGAATACTCTCAAATTTATATTTTAAATGCAGACTTTGTTTTTCTATTAAGTGAAAACCGTTATGTTTCTTATTGAAAGGTAAACTAACTAAATATCATGCTGTTTATAATAGTATAAGAATTTAAATTATTTAGATTATTAATTATCTAAGATGAAATACAATCAATTCAAAGTACTGAGGTTTAGATCTTTCTTCAGTATATACACACAGGAAGAAAATTCTAATACTGATTACCTTGAAAAATGTACATATTCTATAAAACCTCTAAGAAGTATCATAACTCCATTGGCAGTTTTTGATATAGTTGAAATATTCTGAAAGTAATAGTAAATAATAAAAGTACCTAAATAGATTAAGTTTGAAAACAGAATAAAATTTTAGAAGTCAGTATTACTGATTTCAGAGAATACCATAAGCACACAACATGTAGCACTGAAATAAAAAAAAAAGTATATCATCTAATGAATCATAATAGAAAGCCTAAAATTATATCTATAAATATATGGTCAACTAAGTCATTTACAAGCATATCACAGATATGTTAAACAGTATTACAAAGTAAGAAACTGTCATGATAAAATTGGATCTTTCAAGAAATATTCATTGGTAAAACACCAACAGGTAAAAAATGGGTTATAGATTTATAAAGAAAACTGATTAGGTAATGAGATAATGTGTATACAATATGTATACTGATAATACCTTAATATTGACAAATATACCAAAACACAGGCAACAAAAAAAGAGCTAGATATTGCTTTAAAGAACACTTGAAGGCACAGCAAAAGAAGAGTGAATCAAAGCACACATATATTATAATGACCACATGTTATGAGAAAATTTAAGAAATAAAATTTGAGAATGTATTTGTAAGGCTTCTATTTGACTGAAGTTCAATTTCAAATTTTTATAACATGTAATCATAAGCATGATGTGAGCTTGCCTCTGTATCTATTTTCTATTCTCTCAGTTGCCTAGTCATAAAAAACAGAATGATTTAGAGAATGGGGGATCCTCTTAATGAAACCAGATAAAATGGCTTAATTTAGATTGGCTACAGAAAAGAGAATGATGGGAGAAATCTTATGAAGAAAGCATCCGACAAAATGACATTTTTAAGGCTTCCTAATTAACTCAGATATAGCACAGTCTGTTAGAGCAGGGAGAATACCAGTATGTTTTTTTTTCCTTTTTTTTTCATTGGATATTTTATTTCTTTACATTTCAAATGTTATCCTCTTTCCCGCAAGCCCCCATCCCACACTCCCTCTTCTTGCTTCTATGAGGGTTTTTCTCCACCCATCCACTCACTGCCACCTTCCCACCCTGGCATTCCTCTACACTGGGACATCGAGCCTTCATAGAACCAAGGGCCTCTTCTCATGTTGATGCCAGACACAGCCATCTTCTGATACATGTACCGCTGGAGCCATGGGTCACTTTGGTTGGTGGTTTAGTCCCTGGGAGCTCTAGTGGGGTCCGATTAGTTGATATTGTTATTCTTTTTATGGGGTTTCAAACCCCTTCAGCTCCTTCAGTCCTTACTAGAGAAAGGAGCAGTATAGTAATAACAAATATTTATTCCTTAGTGTCAAAAGCTACAACCAGAAGCCTTGAGGGCCAGCACAATGAATGGAAATATGCAAAATCGGGTGCTGGGAGCTGGGGACACCCTCTAGAAAGTACCAGAGACCTGGGAGGTGGGAGACTATTAGGAATATTTAAATCAAAGTACTTAGATAAAATACCCAACAATGGGGAGAGGGAACTTAGAGCCTACCTCCAGTAGAAAGAAAGGGCATCAAGTGGAGTGTTGGAGTTGCCATCCCATAGTCAAAAATTCTGACCCAGAATTGTTCCAGTCTGAAAGAACTACAGGGACAAAAATGGAGAAGAGCCTGAGGGAAAGGCAGTCCAGTGACAGGCCCAACTCTGGGTCCATCTCAAGAGGAGGCTTCAAGCCCTAACACTATTACTGTCGCTACATGTGCTTATAGATAGGAACCTAGCATGGCTGTCTTCCTAGAGGCCCAACAAGCAGCTGACTGAGACAGAAGATAGTTATACCCAACCAATAGAGAGAAGCTCGGGACCCCTGTGGTTGAATTAGGTAGGGAAAGGCTGGAAGAAGCTGAGGAAGAGAAAGACCCTATAGGAAGACCAGCAGTCTCGACTAATCTGTACTCCTGAGATCTCTCAGACAGACACTGAGCCACAAACCAGACAGCATACAGAAGCTGGTCCAAGGACCCTAACACATATACAGCAGAGGACTGCCTCAGTGAGAGAAGAGGTGCTTAATCTGTGAGAGACTTGAGGCCTCAGGAAGATGAGGGAGGCAGGGGTGGGGGTGTTGGGGGTGGGAAGAACATCATCTTGGAGTAGAGAAATGGGATGAGGAACTGTGGGAGGGTTGACTGGGAGGAGGGCAAGGACCGGACTGTAGTAGAGAGTGGCCTTATCTGACATCAGTGGGAGAGTAGTCCTTTGGTCCTTTAGAGGTTTGATGCCCCAGCCTAGGGGAATGGTAGAGAGGTAAGGCAGAGGGTGAGTGGGTGGAGGAGCAGCCTCATAGAGACAAAGGGGAGGAGGGAAAAGGAGGATGGGATAGTGATGGTGGGGTAACCAGGAAGGGGGATATCATTTGAAATGTAAACAAATAAAATGATTAATTAAAAAAGAAAGGAAAAAGAAAGAACACAAAAACAAAACAAGTGAACAAACGACTCCAAACCCCAAACAACAACAACAAAAACAAACAAACGAACAAACAAAAACCCAATAAAAACTCAATAAAGTATTTTCTTTACTTTAAAGGGTTCTTGGTTTAACAAGAAGACATAAAAATATTATATAAAGATTATGTCAAGATGCATAGTAAAAATTAATCTATTCTGCATGTAGGTTTGTATAAGGCAAAAAGAAACCATATTTAGTTTATCTACCATAGTTAAAATTACAAAAAGTGGTTATGGATATCGAGTGACTCCCCTCTCTTCATCTCATCAGACATTGTCATGGCATTGTCTGAAAGCCATGCATTTTAAGTGACATATTTTGAAACAAAGGAGACCACATTGAACCAAGGTTTGCTGTACTTCATTGCTATACTTTATTATCATTGGTTATTGTTGATAAGTCCTTACTCTCACTGATTTACAAATAAACACTTCCTTAAGTAAGGTTAAATACAAAAATGCAGCACAGGCATTTTCAACTTAATTTGGGATTATATCTCAAAAAACTCAGCATCTATTACAGATACAGTCAAAAGTAAATTTACAACCTTGGTAAATCATAGGTGGTTGAACTACTTTATACAAGAGACCATCTATACTGCTAGGTGACCTTGGTTTTTAGGCATTTAAAGTACTAACAACCCCTCTTTATCAATAAGGGACAGACAGTATGGAATATTTCATTCTTAGTAATTATTTTTTATACTTTTTCAAATTTTCCTGGAAAAAATTTGTTAGACTATTATTTATTCCTTGTGCTATCATATCTTAATTTCATTTTTTCAAATATATTGAAGATTATTCTATTATAAATCATACCTGATAAATTCAATATCTGCTTTCTTGTGAATCTCATTCTTTGGTTAGTAATTTCAGCTAATTTTCATTCATCATATGCTCCATAATTTTATAAAAGGTTTAATTTCATGAGCCTGGCAAATTTGTCTAAAAACATGTTTTGAGAACTCATTTTGAAGAATGTCATTAGGAGTTGCTTATGCATCAAAAAGGCTTGAGAGATTAGTTACACAGAGCCCTCGTGGCTTTTAGAATCCACCCATCTCCTGTCATTTGTGCCTAGGTACCAACAGAGGGCAAAGCTCTGTAGAGATGCATTTATTGTTCTTAATTCTCATCAGAACCAAGACTGAGAAAATCTGCATGGCAATGATTCCCTGTTTTTAGAGTTGTTAGAAACATTCATCCAATATTAGTGGATGGCACCTCGCAAAAGTGTTGCCTTGTACAAGGGCTTTCTGGGTTTCTATTTTGTCCAGTCCTCTGTTAACGGAAAACTTGTGACTTATTTAAATCTGAAGTTCAGATTAGGAGGAGTCAAAATCTAAGTACACACTTTAATAGGTTAGGCATTTTTGTTTTCTCTTCAGAGAAATTACTCTTTCCATGTTCTCACCATGTTTTCTTTGCTCAGTATTACCTTACTCTCAACAACAGCAGCAAATAAGATGTGTTTACTTACTTTCTTTCCACTAGAAGTTAATTTTCTTTTTCCCAGAAGTAGTACTTCCATATAGTTCAATGAAAATAGATTATTTTGCATATAATATATACTGTTTATAGTTTTCCCCAACAATATTTCTAGATTTTAACTCAGTTCATGAATATTATATTTATTTCAACTGTATAAGATTATTTGTTGTTCACATTCTATTATTTTTGTTGAAGGTTTAAAGACAGGACCTCACTTTTTGGGCAAGAAAAGCATATCTATAATCTACTATGCAAAAAAGAATTATGAAAAGCATATTAAAGTACAATTAATGTTTATTATTAAAATTAGAATAGTAATTTAAATATTATACTTTATATGAGTATATATATGTAAAAAAATCTAATTGAATAACATATAATTTGAATTCCATTTGATCAGCAAACAATTATCAGCAGAAATTTTAAGGAAGAAATGACTTAATATTATGTATCATGACAGTCAAAGAATCAATATAGAGTCCAGCAAAAATTATGCTCAGACTGTAGATTATGTCTTCAGTGGGTAGCCCAACTTTACTTATGTTTCACATGATTCTTCTTTATGTACATACAATTACAAAAGGAGAAACACCTCCAAACACAGTCTTTTTCCAGACTACTTTGCAGTATATTTAAATATTTGCATACTATGATTTCAAAACTTACTTTCAATGGAACACTGTGAATATAGGTTATGGTGATAATGATTACTTAGAGGAAAAATCATTTTTAGGTAAGAAAAGAGCAATGGAAATATCAAATATTTCAATTTTCTATCCTAAAGCTTAATTTAATTTTTTCTTTGTACCATGTATTAAAAGTCCATGCAATACAAAAGTCAACTTTAATTTAATAGAATATTCAAAGGTGGGGAGATTTAAAAAAAGAGAAAATAATAAAAATCAAATGTGTAAATATAGACTTCTAATTAATAATTTGTACTCACAGACCAGCTTTTAATGAGACGGTTGAGAATGTCTTACGTGCCTACTTATGCAAGGTTGTGAGTGTGGCCACGGAATAATAGACTGAATCACTCTCCAGACAGGTGGTTGTTGGCGCACTGGAAACCATCTCTGGGGCTCAGTTTATTTACAAACTGTCATAGTTAGCATCAGATGACAATATGACACATACTAGAGTCACCTGGAAAAAGGAAAACTCAATTGAGAAATAACCTTCATCAGACTGGTCTGTCATGCTTTTCCTTAAAAATTGACTCTGAAGATAGTCATCTCTTGGAGTTTATTTTCTTGTGCTGTGAAGTACATTGTAGGATTAAAAATTAAAACATTATAGGATTAAAAATGAACAGAAATTTAATAAATTCTGGACTTCATATTTCAACATTTTTGAAAAAGTATTTTAACACATTGTTAGTAATTTTAATTTATTTCTAACATGACTAAGCAAGAGTGATTTTATTTATTTTTGAATTTCTTTATTTTTTTTTATTGAAAATAGATTTTGTTCTCCTCACATAATACACCCTGACTATGTTTTCCTCTTCCTCTATGCCTCCCACTTTGTCAGTGCATTCCCTCCCATCCAGATCTCCTCCCTTTCTGTCTCTCATGAGAGAGCAACCAGGTTCCAAGGGAAAATAATAAAATAATAAAATAAAATAAGTAAACAAAATAATTCACTGGACAACGACAGGAGGACTGGAGCCATTACATGGTCCCCTTTAATTACTGGAGGCCAGGCCTCTATCCCCACCTTGGCAAGATTAGAATCGCCATGGGCCCTTCTATACTTGAAGAAGGGAGGAGATGTCAGTGGCAGCCCTGCTTATACACTGAAGGCCTAAAATCAGCCATAAGCCTAAAATCAGCAATAGGCCTGACATACATGCCTGCTTACACAAAGTCTTGGGTCTCTATGGAAAAACACTGAAACAGATGACTACTATAACAGATAGTAGTCACAGACCTTATAAATAGGCAGCCTTGGCTGTTAGTACCAAGTTAGATAAGGACAAATGAATCATAGGCGGAGTCATAGTGACCTGTCCCCTGAACCTTCACCCAGCTAATACTCTGTTCTGAAAGAAATCTGTACTCCCCCTGAACATCTATGTTCCTGTGTCATCCCCTTCCCCACATCCTGCATTTTCGTGTTTATAACCCCTGTGTTAAAAAGTAAAAATTATGATTTGATAATTAAAAAAAAAAAGAAATAACACACAGTGTCCCCCTGGCTCTGCTGATTTAGCTCCTGACAATCCATTTTCTTGTTCTCAGAAATACTTTGAATTATAAAACTTGATTGTGGTTTTTGTTAGTATGCTGGGTAAAATAATTTTTATTGATTTCATTTTAAACTTCAAAGTTTGTAGTGAGTTAAAATGTCCTTCAACATAATTATAGGTCATATTTATTTTCATATTGTAAAATGCTAGTTAATCTGTTGAACATTTTAAAAACTGGATTCCTTTTTGAGAATTTCATATATGAGCACTGTATTTACATAATTTTTCCTTTCTCTCCTTCCTCCCACTCTTCCCAATCCCCCATACTTTTCAAATACATCTTATTATTTAATTATTGTTCATATATGTATGTATATATGTATTCATATATAAGTATATATATATATATATACAAATATTGATAAATAAAGTGTTTTGAGTTAAAAAAAAAAAAACTAACACATCAGAATTGGATAAAATGAACTAATATGTTCCGCACACCTCCCAAATCCCTTTTTGCCAGCGAATAAGGACACAAGAGGCAATAATCAGGTATATTGCAAACGAGGACTTTACTTCTTGTCATGGTAAAGCGGAAAGACGGAAGGACGGGAAAAGCTGGAAGCGGCCTAGCTTAAATACACCCTAGAGTGACGTATTCACTTCTGAATGGCTGTTCGCTCACCACCCAATACTACGCCTCGGGATTGGCCAGTGACCTGGCGGTCTTTCTGCCTTAGCAGCTGCGCAGTTAATTGTTTACAAGTGGGAAGACAAGTGGCCAGCGCCATCTTGGAATGGTGGATTATACCACCGTTAACAGCGACTTCCTACATCTCTCCCTGTTTAAATTATTAAAATGAAACAGCCTTTTGCCTATTAAACGCAGTACCAATCAATATTCGAACTCAAGCCCGATCAAGCAAACTCCATCATGGGGCAATAAGCGATCAAGAGCTTATAGCCCGAAGATTTTCCCTTACCCTTCCAGGTGTGATGGAAACAAGTCCTCTGGGTGCAAGGGCTAAGGGGATGTAAAGAGGAATTGACACCCATCCCTGTGCAATGGAGTATAGCTCCCAGGAGTGCAAGGGCTGTCAACCTACTATTCAGGTACCACAGCTATTTAGGCAAGGGCTGGCTGGACTTAGACCTCTCATCGACCCAGTGCAATGGGCTGAACCCTTGGGGTGCATCGACTGAGGGTCTCAGTCATCGGCTACTTTCTTAGCCTAGATAGTCAAATTTCAGGGAGAGATGCTTGCTTCAAGACTGTAAGTGTTTGGGCTTTAGCGACCTTGTCACGTTTTTGTTGGGCTTTGAGCTTACAGACCAACCATCCATGAATACTAATCCACAACACAGGGCTGTGTCAAACAAGCCTACCCCACTCTTTAAGAAAGAAAGAAAGAGGCAGAAGAAATTCAAGAAGTAAAATCTCCAGGGGTAACGGGGTCCAACTGTGCTCCATCAAGGCTCGAAATCCGGATCTGCGATTGTTGCTGCACCTGGTCCAGCTTCCCATTCCAATTCTCTTTTAAATAAGCAGAAAGATTATGGCTTTAAATAAATGTATCATTCACAAATCTCAGAGGTGTAATACCTGGATGTGGGGTTGCTGACACTCAGCTTATTTGAACCACATCCGTGAGCTGCTCCACATGGGCTTGGAGCAAATCAACTCTCTGACCAACAGGATGCCTGCAACGCATCCACTTTCTGTGGGAGGGTCAAAGCCTCAGAGGTCTTTTCTGAAATTTGATTAACAACAGTAGCTGCTGTAACTTGATTGACCATGTCTGAGTCAGCTGTCACAGCTGTAGTTGTAGAGATGGTAATAGCAGTGATAAGGGCTGCAGTTATATCAAAATCTCTCTTCTGTTGGAATAAAATCAAGGTCCCAGACGTCTGAACGGGGATAGGGATCAGAGTGGTAAACTGGCTATTAGGCCTGCTTATAGAAAAAGCAGTCTAGCACTGGGACATAAAGTGAGTTACATTGGTACAAGTTAGCAGAAGCAACGCCTTTTAAGAAGGCAAGGGCATAGGTTTTGGAGAAGCAGATAGGATAGCCATCTAAATTCACTATATATATTAGGAACCCAATTTAGGAGAGTCCAAATGGGAGCTGAGAGCATCTGCAGATGAATCCTTCGGGGGTCATTTTCAGGAACCTCGAGTCGCCGCGTCAGTCGCTCTGGCAGCCAAAATGGATTGTCTTCTTCCTGTGGAAAAACACAAACCGCTCCCCGGGATCTTATTAAAATAGGATCCGGGCCTTTCCATTGACCAGTCAAAACATCTTTCCATTTTATCATTTCTTTTGGCCTAGTTGGTTCCAGGCAATGGCGATCAGCCGCTGTATTGCCCTGACTGTCCAAATTCAGAAAGTTGAGGGTAAAAAGTGCCAGAGAAACAGTAGCTCGTGGCACCGTGGGCAGAGCTTCCTCAACTTTTCCTTTTTGTTTTATCAAATAAGTTTTAAGGGTACGATGAGCACGCTCAATGATGCCCTGTTCCTGAGGGTTATAAGGAAGCCCCGTCAGGTGTGTCACCTCCATATGGCGACAAAATTGTTGAAATTTTTGAGAAGTGTAGGCTGGCCCATTGTCAGTTTTAAGGATTTTAGGCTTTTCCCAGGCACTCCAGGCCTCGAGGCAATGTTGAATAACATGGGCCGCCTTTTCTCAGGTCAATGGAGAGGCGAACATAATTCCAGAACAGGTATCAATAGAGACATGCAAATATTGTAATTTACCAAAGGATGGGATGTGAGTAACATCCATTTGCCAGATTTGTAATGGCCTGATTACCCGAGGGTTAATTCCTGTATGGGGAACAGGTAGGAATTGACAGCAGTTTTGGCATTGAGTCACGATATCTCTGGCCTCCCTTCTAGAGATGTTAAATCGACATCTTAGTGTCTCAGCTGTCACATGAAACCTTTTGTGAAAGGCTTTAGCTAAATCTAATTTTGGCGAAAGGGCAATTGCAATCAACCTTGTGGCTCGATCTGCCAGGTCATTTCCACTGGACATAGGTCCCGGTAAGCCTGAGTGAGCCCTAATATGAGTTATAAAGACAGGGAATCTTCGCTTAGCCAGGGTAACCTGAATCTTTTGAAAAACTTCTACAAGGCTGCTAGATGTCTTAATTAACCCAGCGACTTCTAACGCTTTTACTGCATTGACCACATAGAAGGAATCTGAAACAATATTTAAGGGACCTGGAAAGATTTCCAGAACCTCTGACACCACTAAGCATTCCACAATTTGAGGTGATGTTTCATGGTATTGTTTGGATGTAACCTTATCATTAACCACATAGGCACCCACTCCTGTTTTTGACCCATCCGTATAAACTACCATTCCATCTGGGAGCGGCTCCTGAGACACAATATGTGGAAATATTATAGCTTGAGTTAAGGCAAATTGTAAGATGGGATGTTTAGGATAATGATTATCTATTTGACCATTGAAGGAAGTAACCAGCACTGCCCAAACATCAGAGGTCGCCATTAATATTTGGACTTGATGGGCAGTATAAGGCGCTATCAAAACCTTAGGCTCTCTTCCAAAATGAGTAATGGCTGCTTTTAGTCCATGAAGGGCAAGTTGAGCAACTGCATCTGGATACCTTTCAATGATCTTTGCTGGAGAAGCATTGGGATGAACTCAAGTCAACGAGTGAGAACTAACTACGGGACTGGCCTCATATCCCAATTCTTGTAGGGAGTGGGATGATCTCTTTACAGGCCATGCCTTAGGCCACCAATTAGAGAAAATAATACTTTTATCCACTCCTGAGTCCAGAATTCCAGTAAATTTCTTCCCCTCTATTGCTAACTGTAAGGTGGGTCTAGTTTTAAAATCAACCACCAGATGAGCAAAGTCAGTTCCTGAGGAACCAAGCCCTTGAGAACCTCTAAGCTTCTCAGTGGATGGAAAACAATCATGTAAGCTTGGAAGAACAACCAATTGAGCAATCCTGTCCCCAGGGGAGATGGAGAATACACCTTGTGGGCTAGAACAGAGAACTTGAAGTTCTCCGGTATAATCCTGATCTATTACACCAGGGTGTACCACGAGCCCTTTTAAGGTAAGAGAGGAGCGGCTTAAAATGAGGCCGACATTTCTCTCTGGCAGGGGGCCTCTATAATCAACTGGGATCGGCTGCACCTCCATGTGTGGCATTAATAAGACTCGGGAGGTGGAGCGGAGGTCCACTCCTGCTGAACCCCTTGTGGCTCTGCAGCGAAAAGAGTCCCCTGAGTGTTCCGCAGTGTCCCATATCTTTTGGGGCCCTGGGATCTTGGGCCCACATATCCGTTTTTTGAAAAATTGTCTTCCTTAATGGCTGAGAGATTTGGAGGGAAGATCTGACCTTTTATATCCCTAACAGAGCGGCAATCCCGAGCCAGTTGATAGCCCTTTCTGCACCTAGTACACAGCTTTAATGGTATTTGATTATCTGGGCACTCTTTTTTCATATGTCCTGCCTTCCCACAGGCATAGCATCGGGCCATATGTTTTGAAGGGAATTTTCCACGATTCTGACCCTTAAGCAGCACTGCCGCCATTTCTAAGTTCACCGCTGCGAGTCCTGCATTAGTAAGGGGACCCCCCCCAAGCCACGGCAGACTCTTAACCTTCCTCGGAGACTCTTCCTCGGAGCTGTTAAGGTTTATGGAAGCAGGCTCCTTAATTGGGTGCGAGGGGCTCCCCCCGAACTCCGGTTTCTCTTCACCAGCTGGTGAAGGTTTCTTAGCTTTAATAGGCCCTGCAGTGGCCCCTATTCCTCCTGAATATTCTTTCCTATAACCAAGCTCTTTGGCTTGCCTCTGTTGTCCAGACTTCCTTGTCTGTTTCTCTTTTCCAAGCTCCATGGCTTGATGCCGGCTACCATACCCTGGTTCTGATAGCTTGGAGCAGACCTTTTTTGAAACCTCTTGACTTGCCCTACTAGCTGTGCTTCGGGCTGGATCCTCACAACACAAGTAGACTAAAAGCAAAACCACACGAGCAAGAGGCCAGCTACTGCAGCAGTGGCAGTGAATGAAATTTCGCTCACAACGAAGGTTTCCACCCCAAGCATACCTTCCAGAGATGTACCTCGACTCCTGCAATTTGTTAACCCGCCCCAAAACTTGGGTGGTCTTCCGCAGCGCCTTGAAATTCCCGGGTTCTCGGCACCAGATATAATGCGTGCCTCCCGTGTTGCCCCACGCCCATGGACGAGAAACAGGAGAGACAGTATTCGGGTAGTTACTGCAAAACGAGGCTTTACTCTGTATCAGCAAACGTGGAAAACGCGGAAGGACGCGGAAGGGCATGGAAGGGGCCTAGCTTAAATACACCCTAGAGTGACGTATTCATTTCTGATTGGCTGTTCGCTCACCACCCAACACTACGCCTCGGGATTGGCCAGTGACCTGGCGGTCTTTCTGCCTTAGCAGCTGCGCAGTTAATTGTTTACAAGTGGGAAGACACGTGGCCAGTGCCATCTTGGAATGGTGGATTATACCACCGTTAACAGCGGCTTCCTACACTAATAGATGGAAATGGGGCCCAAAGAAGGCACATGAATCAGAGACTCACTTGTTTGTACACTCAGAAATTCCATAAAAGCACCAAACTCTAAGATATAATACATTATGCAGAGGATCTGATGCAGAACTGTGCAGGCCCTGGGTATACTGCTTCAGTCTCCATGAGTGAGTTCATAGGAGCTTTAAACACTCTGATTTAGAGGGCCCGTTTACTTGATGTATACTGTGCCTTCTGGCTCTTGGGGAGGGATTTGATGGAGCCATCCCACTTAGGACTGTTTCAGGGTCTCTCATTCTCTGAATAATGTTTGGCTGTGAGTCTATGTATTTGTTTCCATCTGCTCCAGAAGTAGACTGTCTGATGATGACAGAGCAAGGTAATATTCTGAATATAGCAGAATGTCATTAGGACCCATTTTATTGCTATTTTTAAATGAATCATAGTATTTATTTTCCCCCCAGATTTATGGCCTATCTGGTTTTATATTTTTGCTATCCTAGCAGTTCTGATCATGGGTTCCATGTCATTGAGGGAGCCTTAAATGCAATCAGATTTTGGCAGGTTGCTCCATAACTTTTGTGCCACTATTGCAGCAGTATATCCTGGAGGCAGGGCCACATTGTAGATTAAAGGGTTTTCAGCTGGTTGGTATTTATGTCTTTCCTTTGGTTGCATATGGAGTACTTTACTGTATCATTAGAGTTTGCATGTAGGGTGAAGGGTCTATGTAGGCACCAGTTTGACTTCTCCTATATTCAATCAATGGTGTCTGTGTTGTCTTTAGCAACTCGGCTATGATGTCAGTTTGTGGAGAACAACCTATAGCCTTAGCAACAGCCTGAGTTGTTTGGAAGTTCCCATGGAACTCCTTTGGTTAACAACTGAATAATATGTCTCCCAATCCTGGTCCTAGAAGCTTTATTTGGTGACAAGAGATAGCCAGTTGGAACATTGTCTCCCCCATTACTTGCCTATTGTACTAGGTTTCCTTACTACCTCTTAAGACCCTCTCAATTTTAGCTCTCTCCTGTATTTCTTCCCTCATCTTTCTCTTTCATGTTACAACCTCTATCTCCATTCATCCATAGCATCCATAGCATTCTAACAAGGTCTGATCCCCCTAAGTCCATCTCTCTATATCTAACTTCTGTGGTTCTACCAAAATGTCCTGTTTTTGTGTTGACTTAACAGCTAATATACACAATAAGTGACTATAAATCATATTTGTCTTTTTAAATCGAGTATCTCACTCAGGCTAATTTTTCAATTTTCATCCATTTCCCTGTGAACTAACTACCTAACTTTCCTCCTTGCTTTTTTCTTCCTTCCTTTCTTCCTACCTTTCTTTCTTCTGTGGCTGAGGAACACTCTATTGCAAAAATATTCCATATGTACATTTTCAATCCTTCTGTTGAAGGACATCTAAGTTGTTTCCTATTTCTTTCTATTACAAATAGAGCAACAATAAACATGGTTTAGCAAGTGTCTCTGTGATAGGATAAACATCCTTTGCTATATGGCCAAGACTGGTGCAGCTGAATGTTGAGGTAGATTGATTCCATACTTTGGAGGAACTATTACACTGATTTTGATAGTGGCTGTACAAGATTGCACTTCCACTAACAATGGAGGAGTCTTCTCTTGTTTTACATACTTGCCAGCATTAGTTGTCACTTGTAGTATTAAAATTATCTATTCTGACAAGTGAAAGATGAGATCACAAAAATTAATATTAATTTGCATTTTCCTGATGATTAATAATGTTGAACATTTCTTTTAAGTGTTTCTCAGTCATTGAGATTTCTCTTATGAGAATCTTCTGTTTAGATAGCTGATATTTTAATTTTTTACCATACAGTTTCATTTCATTTTTAAACAATTCCAACAATTTCTAAGATTTTTTGACAACATAAATCAGAAAAATTATTAATGTTGATTGAGTTAAAATTTAGTTCTAGCATACAAATTAACAAAAGATGTGGGGAGGTAGAAAAATGCAAAAGAGATAGATGGGTGAAGGACTCTGATAAACAGTGTCTTTCAAACACAACTGGATTGACACACATATGAACTCAAAAAGACTGTGACATCAAGAAAAAATTCTATGCAGTTTCAAACCATACAAAATCTAGCATCGATAAATAGTAGTGAACATAAAAACTTACTTCTAGCCAAGAAACTATTTGCAATTGATACTTGCTGGGTAAGGAATAATATTTCATCACTGGAGTGGTACTTGGTATTTTAAATATCTTCCAGGTCAAGATTCATATCCAAGGGTAGTTGGCCAATACAAAACAAACTCTGGTTTTTTATGTTCTTGCAAAGGCTAAAGTTAATCTGTAAGCCCCACTTGCCCAAAAACAGATAACTTTCTGTTTTGCTACAGGCTGTGTTATTCATGTAAGATAACAAGTTATGTGTGTTTTAAGTTCAGTAAACAAAATTGGTTGTCCCAACTGCACAGGATGTGCTTGATCATCCGTAGGTGAGAGATACATGGGCAGGAAGTATGTCAGGATATATACTTGTCTTTGTTTGAATGAAAGATGGAAATGCTGTAGTACTTTGGGTTTTGCATTTTTGAGTATCTGACTGTTCTAATTCGAAGCCATTGGGGGGGGAAATTCAGGGAGTGGACTTGACGAGTGTCCATCTTCCTGGAAAGTATTTAATAGAGCTTGCTTCAGTGGTACCACTGTGGACTGGGTCCTTCTCCTCATAATTCTCAGGTTTAACAGCTTTTTGTTTTGTGTTGGTATATTTTTTTGGTATCATCATTTTTTGTTTGCTTTTATGTTTGTGATTTTTTGTTTTGTCTTTGTAAACTTGAGAAGGGGATCATTATGGTTTGAGTGTCTTCTAAACAAGCCAGTTTGATGCTATACAGTATTGTTGAAACAAGTTCAAAACTGCCCAAAATTATAGCTAAATAAAGTATTTTTGATCCTTATAGTGAGAAGTATGATTTAAATTGAGAGAAAGTAATTTATCCCCCAGTAGAGTGATGCTATGTATATCATCCACAGTCCAGGGTAAGCTTTGCTTAAGGGAAGTGAGTCAACATAAAATGGTCTCCATGGTTTTTATATTCTTTTATTGGTTTGGTGTCTTCTTGATTTTTCTTCCCTTTAAAAAATTTTAAGAAAGAGATAAAGAACATAAAATTGGGTGTGTAGAAAAGGGGAATATATGGGAGTCGATGGGGACATAGTATATAAGCATATATTATATGAAAAAATTTAAAACAAAATTTAAATAAGGATAAACATTACTTATAGCTATATTTCTTCAAATTTGCACTCTCAATTTTGATAATCTTCGCTGTACTGCATTCCACTGCTCAGAGGAGGCAAAACTAAAGTTCAAAACACTGGTCCACAGTCTGTGTCTTCCCTTTGCCAGAAAAGAAGGGGAAACAGTTGAGTCTGGGAAGAATGCTATGATTACTGGTCTCCTCTCTAGGTACCCAGATGCCAAAAATATACTGCTGGAAGTCAGGAATGAGCTGTGAAGTCTGGGTGTCTACATGCTGGGCAGAAAGAGGAAGGCATAAATATTTATTCACACACACACACACATTATTATCATCATCACCATAACTATCATCATCATGTCTTTCTGTGGTAGAAATACTAAAACAATTCTTAGAGATAAGAAATCAGGGAGAAAAGTCTACTCCTTCTACAAAAATACAATAAGCTTTAAAAATTCCTCAAAGTCGGCCTCCAACAGTTAATCACTGCAAAAACATTAGAAAATTTTATACTGCATTTGTCAAACTATTTTTCTGGAATTCTATAAACAGGTCTAATACAGACATTTGATTTTATCATATCTTCTATAGTATGACTGCAAACTGATCTTATTAAATTTATAAAGCTCTCTGCTCCTGTGTTTTTTTGTCAACATATATCTGCTTCCACATCTTTTCATATTGCTTTTGTTACATATACTTCCTGTGAAGTAAATGCTTGAAAGTGGATGTGCTAATTTATTATAGCAATCATGAGATGCTATCAATATCAATTCAAAAGAAACATTATACCTACCTAGACCCCTGTAACTCAAACATAAGATTTACATGCTTATCAGAACAAAAAGAAAACAATAAAGATCAATGATTTATTGTTATATTATATAGGTTTTAGAAAGTCTATATTTTAATTTTTAAGAATATAATTAATGTAGAGTAACTGCCAGTTTTAAAAAGTTCAAAGATATAAATCATCATTTCTTTACTCTTTTTGTCTGTTAAGTCAGCCTTCCTTTTGTACACCCTGAAGATCTACTCATCTAAAGCTCATTCAGATAATAATACGGGGCATATCATCTTTCATTTTTGGTCTGTTCTTTCAAATTTAATGAAATCAGTATATTTCTAAATTACAGATTCACTTTGGTCTCTAGACTTTAATAGTAGGATTGTTATTTGTTCTTTTTCTCTGTAACTTTGAACTTTCTACAAAGATGCATCTTCTGTCTTCTTTCTGACTTAATTCCAAAGAGTTTAGAGGTGGAGTCAGTCAACATTTTCTCTCACAGATGCCTTAGTCCTTCTGGTACTACTCAGTGGATCACAGCTACTGAACTCTGTGGCTGTAAGGTGAATCATCCACTGACAATCTGGAAATCAAATAGTGTGACTCTTTTGCAATATGTCTTCATTTATAAAACAAAGACTTGCCAGGTCTGACCCATGGGCCATATTTTGCTGACCCTAGTTATCTTTAGATATTTGCTTCATCAATTTAACCCATGATAGTTCAGGAAGTAATTTCACTTTTATATAAAATCTAAAATATTAGTTTGCACTCCCACCAGCAATGGAGGAGTGGTCTCCTTTCTGCACATCCTAGCCAACATGTGTCGTGGGGAGCAAACAGAAGGCGGCTATAATCCTTGCAGCCATCTTGAGCCATATACCCTGATAAGAGACTTGATTACATCAGCCTACAACAGCTGAGCACACTATGATAACATCTTGTTTTAGATACCCAGGATTTTCCCTTGGGTGTGTGAGACTTAAAGGTGTGTGACTTAAAGGTGTGTGAGATCAGATTTAGAGACAAGGCTTAAGGGCATGACTTAAAGGTGTGACTTAGAGGCGTGGCTTAGAAGTGAGACATATAAAAGGTGAGAGGCAAACAGAAGAAAGCAACAGATTAGGCACTTGGAAGTACAACTTGGAACTAGGAATTAGGTTAGAGGTACAACTTGGAGTACAACTTGGAATAGGAATTAAGCATTGAGGAAGAAGACACTTGGACTAGATAACTCGGAAAAAGAATTATTAGGCATTAGGCACTTAGCACTTGGAAGAAGTAACTTGGAGGCACTAAGGACTAGGAACTAGGGACTAGGAATTCAAGACTTGGGACTTGGAGAGAAGAGAGACTGAAGAATAAACGGGATTGAATCACACTCTGTCTGGTCTCCATTCCTGTAGTCCATCCTCACTCTCTCTCTTGCTGAACCCAGACCTGTAGACCGGAGCTGCTTGGGGCAGTATGAGTCCAACATTGACAGAACAGTCTAAGACATTTCTGGCCCCCAAGCGTGGGGCAGCTTGGGCCACAAAAATGTGTTGTTACATGATGTTTTGGTCTTAGCCATTCTGATTGGAATCTCAGGGTCATTTTGATTTGCATTTTTCTGATCACTAAGGAATTTGAACATTTCTTTAGGTGTTTTTCAGCCATTCGAGATTCCTGTGTTGTGAATTCTCAGTTTAGTTTTATATCCCATTTTTTGATAGCATTGTTTGGTTTTTTGGTGGTTAGCTTCTTGAGTTTCTTACGTATTTTAGATATTAGCTTTCTATCAGATATGAGGTTAGTGAAGATTTTTTTCCCAATCTGTAGGTTACCAATTTGTCTTATTGACTATGTCCTTTGCCTTATACAAGCTTTCCAGTTTCATGCATTTCCATTTATCAATTCTTGATCCATAAGTGTGTTGTTTTATTTATGGGTCTTCAATTTTATTTCATTGATCAAAGTATCTGTCTCTGTACCAATATCATGCAGTTTTTATCACTATTGCTCTCTAGTAAAGTTTGAAGTTAGGGATGGTGATTCCCTCAGCCATTATTTTATTTTTAAAAATTGTTTTTGCTATTCTGTTTTTTTTTTTTTTATTTTGCCTTTCCAGATGAATTTGAGAATGTAGTTGAAGAATTGTATTGGGATTTTGATGGGGATTGCATTGAATCTATAGATTGCCTTTGGTAGGATGGCCATTATTAGTATATTAATTTTGTCAATACCTGAATCCCATTGGGAAAAGAGAAGAAAGCAATCAAAAGTAGGGAGAGAGAAACCTGGGAGCAAAAGTGGATGGAGGTCAGTGGTTCGGATCCTTATATGGTATTGGGTTAGGGAAAAGGACTGAAGCCCTGAAGGCCAGCAGAAAAAATGGAATCAGGCAACCTAGGAAGGTAGGAGGCAGGGGGTCCCTCTAGAATGTACCAGAGACCTGGGAGGTAGGACTCAAAGGGAGAGACCTCAGATGAAATGCCTGACAGTAGGGAGAGGAAACTTAGAAAGCCCACCTCCAGCAGGAAGACATGACATCAAATGAGAGAGGGGGTTGCCATTCCACAGTCAAAACTCTGACCCTTAATTGTTTCTGTTTAAAAAAAAAAAAAAAAAAAAAAAAAAAAAAAAAAAAAAAAAACCTACCAGGATGGAAATGGAGAGTAGCCTAATAAAACGAAGGTCCAGCAACAGGGTGGGATTCAGCTCAAGGGGACATCCCAAGGCCTGACACTATGGAGTGCTCACAAAAAGGGACCTATCATGACTGCCCCCCAGAAGACCCAACAAGCAGCTAAAAGTGTCAGATGCAGATATTTGCACCCATCCAAAGGACAGAAGCTCCTGATCCGAGTGGTTGAATTAGGAAAAGGCTGAAAGAAACTGAGGAGGAGGGTGATCCAGTAGGAGGACCAGCAGTCTCAATTAATCTCGACCCCTGAGATCTCTCAAACACTAGACCACCAAAAAGCATGAGGCCCCCAACACATACACAGCAGAGAACTGCCTGGTCCATGTTCAGTCAGAGTTGGCCTCAAGAGACTGGAGGCCCCAGGAAGTTTAGAGTTCAGGTGTGGTGGGAGGTTGGGAGTAGGAACAGCCTCATGGAGACAGGGGGGTAGGTGGAAGAGTCAGAGGGTGGAAGGAGCAGGGGAATATAATCTGGAATGTAAAAAATAAATAAATAAGTAAGTAATAACATGATTATTTTGGCAAATATTTTTGTATCATATTATAATTTAGGTAACATGTTTTCTTCATTATTTATCTTTTATTCACAGTTCTTGTAAGAATGTGCTTGTCATTCACTATTAATTCTGAAACTAGTACCACATCTTACAATATTTCAGGAATAGAAACCTCTATAATATTTTCAACTTAATATCAAACTTACATATGATATGAATAGCGTGAAATCCTGGCCTTGACTTCATATCATAGTGTCAATGGATTGGTGCTTCCAGTTATGATGCTAAGTTGCAGGTTGCTCATGCTGTAACATTTGCTAACACATTCTCATTCCAAGTCATAGACTAATGTATCAGCAGATCCCCATGGGAATCTTGCACTGCATAATACAAACATTTCAAAAGTATCCTGGGTGTATATCATCCTAAATACAATTATCCTAGGAAATCACACTGTTGAACAAAAGTTAGGAATGTGTGGACAATAATCTCTCCCTAAGGAATAAAAGAAGACTGAGAACATTTTTGAGGAAAAGTTTAATTCCCAACATGTATCTATTTTTTTTTTATGTTTAACATTATAAAATGGTCAGTATGGTTGTATTAAGGATTTGTAATGCCAAACTAAAATATACACCTATTTATGCTACTAAATTTTGGAGCATGTGTTGGGAGCCACAGTCAGTATGCGCCATTCCAAGATGGCGCTGGCATCGTGTCTTCCCAGTAGTAAACAAGTAACTGCGCAGCTGCAAAGGCAGAAAGCCCGCCAAAGTCACTGGCCAATCCCGAGGCGCAATATTGGGTAATGAGTGAACAGCCAATCAGAAGTGAATACGTCACTCTAGGGTGTATTTAAGCGGGGCCTCTTCCTGTCTTCACCCCTTCCGCGTCTTCCATGTTTGCTGATACAGAGTAAAGCCTCGTCTGTGGTAACTACCCGAATTCTGCCTCTCGTGTTTCTCTCCCACAGGTGAGGGGGGACACGGGAGGTGTGCGCAACAAGCATGTGCATATCATCAAAAGTATATATATTCATTTAGCCAAGATAGTTGTTCACATTAGTCCTGAGAGAAATGTCACCATTCATTTTATTGTGTTAAAACTATTCATTCTGAAGTATGCACAGTGAAAATAAGTTTCAGGAGGAAATTTTTCACAAGTTTGTCCATGGTTAGGAAATCTTTGTGAGCTGATTTGTGAAGTTATTAATGATATGACTGGTACAATCAATCTGTAAATGAATTCTATGTTTGTTTCTAAATGAGATCACAGTGTAAGATTGCCTCCACCCTTTTCTTTTGAAAACTAATTCAGATCATTCTGGCTTAGCTATTTCTCCACTGTGGAATTCCATTAATATAGTCATAGAGTAAAATTAAAACTTGACTCTTAGAATCATAAGACATGGAAAACTAGAGAAATTGTACTTATCTCTTTGAAAAATTCATCACTTGCTTTGTAACCATTATATATCATCTATGCAAATACTGAAATTGTATGCACTGTTAAAGCTCAGTTAAACAGAATTCATTGGACATATGAAGAAAATGGGCTGTATATAAATCACATTCCATAAGTTTGTTTTAAAATTTCAACTAAAAGACAAACAACATATCTTTAAATACATTTTAATTTATTCCTTAAGAATTTCATATTGAATATTCATATTTTATATGGAAATTTTTTTGAGCAATTTCAGCCCCAGTCCCTCCTCTCCACTCCCTCTGAGATCATATTGCCACATTGCCACATAACCTTTTCCTTCTATCTCCTGGCCAGTTACACTTTATTTTAGCAACTGAGTCTAACTGGCATAGTGCCTATTTATGCTCATAAAAATATTATGAAGAATCTTAACAAAACTTCAAGCAAGCTAATGAATAAATGAATAGATCACCTGACTTAGTTTATAAGATTAATACTGGAGCACAAGGAAAGGGACACCAAGAGAGAAGAAAACAGACTAATGATGCAGAACCTCTCAAACTCTGCTAAAATGAAAGTGGCTAAGATGGAATTTTAGACCAGGGCCAGTATCATAAATGCTGGCTTAAAATTTTATTAAAGATTGGTTCCTGGGTGCCCTAGAATGTAAATCTTATTACAGTAGGTATTGTTTTAAGGTTTATATCAGTTATATGTAATAACGTTTGGCATATAATAATCACAACTAAATCACTGAGGTCATTTCCAGAAGGCACTATTTTAAAAATGCAAATGTCTAGTCTATACTTCAACAATATTAGGAATGAATTAAAAATATCCTCAAAAGTCTATTATAAAATTTTAGCTATCAATGTAAAGATAAATAGGTCTTCCAAAAAGAAAATAAAAGTGAAAAGAGATATCCTTAAGCTTTAAGGTCTTAGTAGTTTTAATTTCTCAATTGCACTAAGAAAGTAAATACACTACAAATTCTGAAATAAGCTCTGTTCAACCTAGTATTCTGTACTGTTAAGGTAAAACTGAATGTTTATGAAAAACCCATACTTTGTATATTATCTGACATTGAATGGACTGGATTATCAGTTAGTTCCTAGACCTTTAGTCAAATAGGAACACACTAGAAACACCAGAAAACTGTAGTTAAAACTACACATGTAAAAAGAATGTAAAAAGAAGAAATTTTAAGTAGAACAAAGAGAATTTAAAGGCATTTTAAGTAGAACAGAGAGAAGATGAATTCTCAAATGTCATCCTCCTGAGCCTTATTAAACAGAGTGGGAATAATCGAACTGCCTGTTGTGCATTAGAGTTTCTGCCCTAAACTATACACATCTATTCCTTGTCAAAGCTACTACAGATGGACTACATTTGACAACTACCAAAGATAAAAATAGGTTTAATCTGATCAGAGAAAGTATATCCCATCTCCTGATTCACAAAATTAAAGCAGAGACACCATACAAGTTAGAAATATAATTGAAAAACAATTTTCCAACCTTCTTTACATTTATAAGTTAACAACATGAATTCAATAAGAGATTTTAGAAAACAAAGGTATTACAGTATAAGAAAATATGATAATTTTGTATAAAAGGGAAATATGATATTTCAGTATAAAATTAAACATCCTTGATGAAAACTGAATAATGGCAATGGAAAAATTCCATCTTGTTCCCACCCTCTCCAATGGCATGTTCAATCCAAGTAGCAATTAAGCAAAAGCACTCTGAAAACAACTTCTGTGACCTATTTAGATTACAGATGACAAAAGACCTTCTCAATCATAACAAACAGGAGCAAATGTCAGAGAACTCATATCCATAAACTTTTTCTTTTTGTGGTAAAGGACTACCCCTCACAGATATTTACATAGTGATTGAATACTGAAAGCTTTGCTTCCAACTGTGGGATTAGGTGCTGTTGTAAGAACACTTACAGAACCTGGTAAACCTTTAGAAATGATCAATTCCATTGAAGACATATATATGCAGGTTTATTAGGAAGCTCTCTAGGGTGGATTCATTGGTTCTAAAGACCTGAGGAAGGCCTGAGAAGTTGACATAGGGAGGGACAAAGAAGGGAGTGGAAAAAGAGAATCCAAGAAAGAGCACACACAAAAGGAGAGGAGAGAGAAGGAGAGAGAGAACAATACCTTGGAGAGAAAAATATCTGGATTGTTTAGGGAAGAGCCTCTTCAGGAAGAGCAGGGAAGCTGCTGTGCTGAAAATGCTCCATAATGCAAAAACTATAAGTAAATGCCTGTTCCTGTGTCTCTGAGAACCTCTTAAAAACAAAGCAAAACAAAACAAAATCCTTCAAATATAATTCCATCAGTTCTTCCCTCTCTTACTTTTCCTATACTACAACCCCTACTTCCTCCTAAATACCTGCCCTTTCCTTACTTAATCAAAGTTGTTATAAATATAAACAATTAACATATAAATACAACCTACTGTGTCTTTTCTGTATTGCCTGTCAGAATGTTTCTAGGTCTGACTACTTGGATATCAGTTGGGTCATGTCTGGGCAGAATGAATTATCCCTCTTTCAGTTGTAGTTACTTGCTTGTAGCTCTTCATCTGGGTGTGGGAGAAGGCAAAATCACTCTCATCTATAACGGAAAATCAACTGGTCTTGGACTTGTACATGCCTCATTTAGGCAGAATGTTGAGATTTTATGTGTAGAGCTTCCCTGACATAGCAGATGGCAAACTATACAGCAGATTTTGTGGGTCTCTGGCTCTTACAGTATGTATGTTCTGCACTACCTAGCTGCTCTGGAGCCTTAGGTATAAGAGTGGTGCTGTAGATGTACATAAAAGCCCCCACTCCCTATGGTCAGTTCTGTTTTACATTTGACCAGTTGCAGCTTTCCATAGTGATCTCTTTCTCCTTCAACAAGAATTAATTTGAAGAGAGGGTTAGATCCACACTTTTAATGGTATAAGAATACATTTTTAGAATGTATTTAGAAATCATACCAATTTAATGCCATTGGTACGGTCTTCAAGAAAATCCATGGCCTCACTAGTGAGCTGGGCTAGATTTACAGTACTAGGTATAATTTCAGTCCTGTTAAATAGGTCTTGAACCTAATTTCCCAGCTGTTGGTTACTATTTGTGTCACTTGGTATTGCACCATTATGGATATCTTTTCATGCTAATCATAATATTTCTTATACAAACTGAACTTTATAAAATACCCAATATATTTGAGAGGCAAGTCAGGATAGAATACATTAAATAATAAAAATTATGATTGTAGAATTTATAGTGGTAATTCAATCTAACTAGGAACTAATAGTATCTGATTATAAACACAGAAATTGAGACTGATGAAAACCTAAATAATGTACTGATTTTAAAAATATACTTTCAAATAGTTTAATACAAGCACTTGCAGTATTATTGCAAGTATTGCAATTCTATTTTTAGCTTTCACTAAGCTTATGATAAAATCACACAAAATCATGGCACTATCCCAAACAAGGTAACTGGCACCATTAGAATACAATTAAATGTAGGCAGTGCATTGGGAATGAATGTACAGGTAGCTCCTAAAAATAGTTAAAATTCAATTCTTGATGTGGCATGCAAGTGAGTTCAGAGTACCTTGTCTTCAACAATGGCATTAAGTGCTCTTTTAAAAAGGGTTTACCTAGCATGCTAATTCTTCTGCAAAGAGCCACTTCTATCCTTGTTGACATAGTGAGGGCTATGCTTTACAGGATGCAGCACGAGGAGACTATCTCCCAGAACCAATAAGCAGTTTCTTCCAGGCACCAACCCTGATAACACTTTCATATAGTATTTTTAGATAGTAGAAGAATATTTGTATTTTATTAGAGTTATGATTTTCATAAAAATCACCTTGTTGTGAAAATACAAGAAGAGCAAGATAGATACAATTCATATTTTAGTAGTTTCCACTTGTGCTCTGTGTGGATGTGTAGCTATGGGTTTAATTTCCAGATAATGTATCAAATATTTAGTTCCATATGAACATCAACATTTTTCTTAATAATCTGTTTTTCCTTTAGCTATAATTCTTGGCAATGGGAAAGATCTTCCTTTTCCTAGAGTTCCATCATTCTTGGGATTGTGCCATTTCCTGTTCTTCTCCAGCTTGACATTTGATGTCCTTCCAAGTCATGGCATCAATACCTGTGTTCACAATACTTACTTTATTATTATTTTTTTTTGCTGTGTAGTATTTACATCATAAATGTATCACAGCTGAGAGTAATTTGTGGTGTGTTCAATTTTCAGGCTTTATAGATAAAATTTCTGTGAACATTTGTGTAGAAGATATTATGACAAAACTGGGTTCACAGTTACCCCAACACATGAAGAGCCCATCTGCCAACAAGTTGTGGTCTTTTCCAAAGTACGTCCTGTCTTGCTGTTGAAGGCATGAAAGTCTTCACTGATGCTCTGCTGCCTGTCATCACCATACCTCAATGTTCTCCTCTTCCTGCATCTACTTCCTTGAGGAGTTCTCTTCCATTTGATATCTGAGTTATCCTATCTATTCCTATTACTTTATAGCCAGGATTGGTATTGATTTATAATGTTTTTGATATGTTTGATATGTTCTTCAGTATTGTCTTCTGGTGAGAATAGCCTATTGATTTGGATCTTTGTATAACTAGGCAATCACATATCACAGCTTGCTTTTTCTAGAGGGTTGGCAGCTTTATAATATAAAAACAAAGCTCAAGTAGTCTTTGACTGAAGTCTCTGGTCTGCAAAGGCTGAAGATGCTTTTCCTACAGCCCAGCATCTTTGTTAGTTGGAGGGGTTTGTTTTGGGTGATGAAAAGTTGAGAGAAAAGCAAAAGTTAAAGAAGTTGCTGATTACCATTCAAGTTCTGTCCATTTGGACTGACTCCTGCAGAATTTAAAGTTTAGATCCCTCTACCATTGGCTACAGATCATAGAGTCCTATTTTTATATGTGATTTGGCTGTTGTTCATCATATATAATCTCACACGTGCACGCCAAGAACTTGAGGTGGAGGAAGATTTATTGTCTATCAAGGAGGCAGAAGGAATTTTCCATATTTTCACTGTAGTGGTAGTTATAGTGTATACATGTATTTATTAAAATTGTAGAATGCTATCTGTAAACATTGACCAAATTTATACTACAAAATTTATAGCTTACAAATATATTAAAAATAAAATTAGATATGCACATTCTATGGCTTTTTTTCCAAAAGACTTCAACTCTTTGTATTTGATTATTAAACTACTTAATTTACATTTACTACAAATAAAATTGAAGGATAGAGGATTGAAGGAAAACAGAGATTGTAAGGAGGGTATGTGGTAAATCTCAGAACAAAAACTGAGCAGAAATAAAGTGACTCTGGGAAGAGATTAATGGAAGTTTATAAAGGGTAGGGTCAAATTTTCTCTTTAAATAAAATCCTTACTCAGGACAGAGAATTGAGGAACTGAGAAAACAGGGAGAACAATGTTAATGAGATGGATGTTTGAAACTGTGTCATGGAAGATGAATTTATTCTATCAATAAATGTTAGGTTTGGCTACAGTTTCATTTTAGAAAAATAATAAAAGAGAAATATGATCAATAGATCAGTCACAGAAAAGTATATATTGATGTGAAATGCTTGGGTCTGTGTCTGTTGGCATGTACATTTCACTGGAAAGGTTGAAGGAAATTTACTTACCAAAGCTATTGATAGAAGAAGAATTTATTCATGTTGTACATAATGAAGAGGTACAGTAACTGAAGAGAAAAATTCACATTAGTGACAAACATATCAATATAAAATAGTTTTTCATCCGATTTTTAAAATTGAGAGAGACAAAATGGTGAAGACATGTTTCAAGTCAGCAGACTGTCAACTCGCAGACATGGCATGTGTCTGTTGTTGGAAGAGAGTGAAGGTACACTAGCTTGGCTGGAAAGAACTCTGTGTCTTCCATCATTGTCCCTGCTCCCTCAGACCTCTGAGGTCTGGTTCCCTGGTTCTTGTTTTTGTACTTTCTGTCTGTGTGGAATATAGACTACACCTCAGGTATCTCCAATCATCTTTGTCTTTTTCAATATATCTTAATCTGCAGCTCTGCCTCTTTTTATGTGAGGCACAAGTTAAACCACTTATGAGCAAGATAGGTCCAGACAGAAAGACCCAGTAATGAGGAGGGGGGCCCAAAACAGCTCCCCTTCTCACTAGGAGTTCCTTCCTCTTTCTCTACATGGTTCTAGTTTTAAGCAGGCAGTGAAATTATTAGTGTAGTGATTGGTTTTGTGAATCAACTTGACACAAACAGGAGTTGTCACAGAGAAAGGAGCCTCCCTTGAGAAAATGCCTCTATGAGATCCAGCTATAAGGCATTTTATCAATTAGTAAGAGGGCCTATTGTGGGTGGTTCCATCCCTGAATTGGTAGTCCTGGATTCCATAAGGAAGCAAGCTGAGCAAGCCAGGAGAAGCAAGCCAGTAAGTAACACTCCTCCATGGCCTCTGCATCAGCTCCTGCTTCCTGACCTGCTTGAGTTCCAGTCCCGGACTTCCTTTGATAATGAACAACAATGTAGCAGTATAAGCTGAATAAATCCTTTCCTCCCCAGCTTGCTTCTTGGTCATAACATTTGTGCAACAATAGAAACCCTGACTAAGTCAATTACTAAGTTCTCTCCTTTTGGCACTTAGTGAATCTTTGATATACTGCTGTTAGGTAGCAGCACCCAGATCACCCTATATGAAATCATAAAATTTTCAAATATGCTGCCAAGGCATTTTTCACCACTCTAAAATGTAGATGAGGACATTGGCATAAGTGCTGCATTTTTTTCCTTAATATAATCAAAAATGCTTGCAAAGCAACGATGTTTTTACTTCCAGATATAATCTAGAGATTTAGACTTCTCTGTTAAATAACTGAGATGTTTCTAAAACATCATTTGTACCCTCTTCCTTCCTCCCCTTCCTCCCTGAATGCTAATGTGAAAGTGAATTTTGAATAGATAAGACAAGCATTTGCAAATAAGAACTGAAGTTAGATCTAGCTGCTTAGATGGCTGTGGATATGACAGCTATTTGAGGGCATGCTCACTATATGTGTGTGGCCTTTACAATGCTACAGTAAATGTTTCAACATCATGGTAGCTTCTTAGTACCTAATAAGCAGAAAGAGAAATATATGATGGAGATGAATTGCATAATTTTAATATTTAAGGTATTAGGAAAGCTCTTGCGTTAGTCTCTGGATATATAGCTTTCTATACCTTAAATTAATTATATTTCTAACTCTACTGAAAGCAATCATTCTTTAAAAAAAAAAAGTGTTTAACCTACCACCAAGAAAGTTGCAAAATAAAGCAGTTCATAAACCAAGACGGTTTCTCTATTATTTTCCATAGAAATAACACAATAATTGGTTTTTAAAAAATATTATTATAATTTTTGTTAAATATTTCCTAGCTTTGTTACTAATTATTGAACTAAAGGGAAGGGTATAAAAGTAGATGAGATGAGAGAAAGAGAGAGAGAGAGAGAGAGAGAGAGAGAGAGAGAGAGAGAGAGAACAGAGACAGACAGAGAAAAGAGGTGAAGTGGTAAAGTTTTCATTCCTCATTCCATCCATCCATCCATCCATCCATCCATCCATCCATCCATCCATCACTGGAGATCATGGAACATTATGAAACTGAACTACAGAGTGGGGTTCATGGTAGCCTAGGCACTTATTGAGACTGTCTCAATCCTCAAATAAAAAAAAGAAGGCTGAGCACTTGCATAGCTGGGGAGGTCTCTGTTTTGAATCTTCAATATTGTTTTTAAACTATTTTTTAAGAGAATTCAAATCTCTAAAATTAGAATAAAAAACCTTTCTTATTAAAGATAACATGTTAGCAAAATATAGTAAAGCATTTCAGTGTAAGACATATTCCTTTAAGCTGTTTACTCAGTCTCTTGTCCCAATATTCTGGTAAGATGTGCTTAATTCTCTGTATCAGATGCTCAGAGTACCAATGCACTTTTCGGGGAACAAACTCAGAGGTGCAGTTCTAAATTAAATCTGGCTTCTCTATATTTTTTCATTTAGAAAACTATCAGTTCTCTACAAAAATGTAATAGGGCACGCTTTCTATCATGTTGCTTGTATCAACCACACAGGCTTCATAAACGTAAGTGACTTTAATATCAACAGATTCTCTACAAAGCTTTGGCTGTCAATATATTATTTCAGATAGTGTTCTTTTCTTGGTTTTCTCTCCACCTCCTCTTTCCCACTTCTCTGACTCTTACTTCCACACATCAGTATCAGGCATCTTAATTTCTCACCTAAAACAACTTACTTTCAGAAGTTTGACCTCTGTTTTAACCAGGGAGATCTTCATGCCTCTGATAATCTCTATTCTAAACTTACTCTACTGTGTTTCCAGTACCTAATAAAGTTTGTTTCCTTTTCCCTTCTTTTTCAACTGCTAAACCCATTCGAAAAAGAATTGGACCTTAAATTTCACTTATCCCTAGGTGATGGGCCAGACTTTGCCACCTGCTCCTCCCTTCTGCCCCGACATTCTGCTTTGTCATTTCAAGTTCAGCTGTATTGAAATTAGTCAGTACGGTATGCACTCTCACCTCTGTCTGTGCTTGATATTCACACATCTCCACTCTCTTCTTGTAGCTTTACTATATGGCTTCCCCAAATTACTCTCACAAGTACATTCAAATTACGGATTTCAGGGCTACCACATTTAACCTGCTAGCTCAAAAAGAGCCTCTATCCTCTGTCCTAAAGCAAGATTAGGCAACTCATAAGTCTTTAGGATGATGGGTTTCTGAAAAATTGTCTGCGATACCCTGAAGTTTTCCTTATTGATGATTTTACTATGCCGTAGAACATCACATCTGTAGGTCTTTTTTGTGTGCTAGTCTCATAATTCGAAACATGCTTCTTGTGATATATACAGCAGTCTAATTTGAATGTCACTTTTATTTTTTATCTTAACTTTTCATAATTGTCTTTGAATAATATTTTTAAAAGAAAACATTATTTTTTTTCACATTAAGTAACCAAATTAGCACCTAGAAACTAGTAATTCCTCAATGATATTTACTAAATTAAATGAAGAGTAACAACTTTGAGTGTAAATATTTAAAGTTAATTACAAATACATAGATAGGAGTTTGAAACTTCTATTTTTAATTTATCTCCACTTCCTTTCATTTCTATCTTCTTCTATCAATAAAGGCTATTAAATACAATTTAATCAGATGTTTTACATAAATTATAAAATATTAATCATGCCTTTCTAGGTAACTAATTTAGCCATTTTATGCTGTTCTAAGTAGTTCATATTTTAAAAGTCAACACAAAAGCTGTCTGTTAGAATTGAACAAAATTTACTAGACCATGATAGGAATTTTTTTTTTTCCTATTGCTTTGTCTGTGGTGGAGATTGTACTCAGGGCCCTCGGCATGTTTGTGGTATCAATAGACTCTGCTTCAGTTTCCCATCCATTGCTCTAAGAAAAGTCAAATTGGTGGGTTTGTGCATTGCCTTCCTTTCAAAACTAGTAAATATAAAGGGGTGAAGACCACATTTTCTTTTGGTGTCATAAAATCTGTATGCCTATTCAAATAAAAACTTTCCTACTTTTCTTAAAATTCTACATACTTTAAATTCAATAAGTAAGTATTTTGAGTTTTCCATGATCTTTACTAGTAAAATTCACATGTGGAGAAATGTAGGTTTTGAAACACTGTGAAGCATCAGAAATTAAATCTCTGGACTTTGGCCATATTTAGGAATGTTTTAAGAAAAAGATTCAAATTAAGAGAAAATAATACTCATGTTAACCTGAACTGTTTTATTTCATCAAATAAAAGAGATATAAATGCATAGGGGGAAGAGAGAGACATCACTCAGTTAAGAATGATTTATCAGTAGAGGTTTTAGTTATAATACTGGTTTAGTAAAGGAAAACAAATATAATTTTAGATATGCAGGTGTCTCTCATGCACAGTGTGCTCATAGTCCCTCTTACCTATTTTCTACAATATTGATGAATATTCTTAGATACATCTTTCTTTGTTTTATTTTCTTGTAATTAGAAAAGGTGAGACATCTGGCCATTCTTAATGTACGATGGCCTAAGTGACATAATAGCTCAAAATCAACTGACAAATATTCTAAGTATTTTTAATAAGACTTTCTGTGTAAACTAAATGAGAACACATAGATATTTAACATTAGATTTAGAAATAGCATTTATATTTCAATATTATTTTCCATACCATTATATTTATCAGTTATAATAAAAAATATTAAGTAAGTTACCATAATATTTTAAACTCTTAAGGATTTTTTAATCAACTTTTCATTATGTTAAACTGGTTAGATTTCCTATAAAGTTTAACTGTCTACAGAAAAAGTATTCTACAGAAATTTATTTTTGTCAGTTATGGGTAAATTATTTTTCCATTTTTCTTTCCTGTATTTTTATCTTAACTAAATTTTATTTCTTTTAGTTATTTCTAAAGAAAGTGAAATAAACATTTGGTCTGCTTGCAAATGTCAGTTGACAAACCACCAAGTATCAATCTTCTAAAACTGGCATTAAATGGATCACAATTACTGAAACTGAATTTTGCTTGTTATATCTAAATGTCAGGGAAAAAGATTTTTACCATCTCATTTGTCCAATGTCCTTTATGAGTGATTATTTAACCTTTGAATTCACTAGATTATAATATCAACAAAAACATAATACTATTTAGATTGAAAAATGTATTTGCTATAGAAAGACCCCAAATTAAAAGCCTGTTGTAGGTTAAATGTTCAGCTGTAGATAACATTATTGAAATGTTAATATATAGGCCTTTAGAAAGAATGTTATAAGTGGCAGTTCATGCAGCTTTTCAAAATTCATATTTAATCCCTATGAAAAACGAGAAATTCACTGCAGGAGTTGTATGCATTTAAGACAAAATTAGCATTATTAATGCTAATTATTCTCATTCTTTGCCTGAGGGAAAGGAGGCTTTGTCTTAGGAAAATGGAGATTTCCCTGTGCACCTTCTGGAGTTTCTTAGTATGGATATTTTCCAGAGCCTCATGGGTTCTGTTGACAGTTCTTAATTGTCAAATAAGATTTTATTACTTCTTAGAGGTGTTTGACCTTTTACTTGCAGAATAGTCATTATGTGACACAATAAATAAGCTATGGGGAAAAACAAAGCAACAAAGTAACGACAGCCTGAAATTTAAAACATACGTGTAGACAAGATGACAGTTATGCATTTAATCTTAACTACAAGTAAGGGATCAAGCAGGGATATATTTTTTAGACTATGATGTAGAGGTGAATGAGGATGGCATAACCAAGATTAATATGTAAAACAGACTCTTGGGTGATATAGTAGCATGCTTTTAAAGTTTTGCTTGTGATTAATACCTCATATTTTTATGGAAAAGTAATAACATGCAATTTAAATGTTTCCCTCCTCTCCGAAAGTAAGATAGATTGACTGCCAGATTTTACTATGTTATCCTTAAGAAAAAGAGTACCTAGTATCTTTTAGAAACAATTTTGTGACAGTTCATGTGGCTTTCCAAGATTCATATTTATAACCTATCAAAAATAGAAAATAAAACTGCATATATTCAAAATAAAGTTAATTAGCAACATTAATAATAATTAACATTAAAAATAACTGATCATAGTATATTGATGAAAGAGAATATTAAAATCAAACTTGCTCTTAACAGGAAAATTTCGATAGATACAAATGTGAGTCATTATTTTCATAGGATAGCAAAAATGCCGCCCTCTGCTCATGTCCGTCGCTATGGCCCTCTCACGTCCCCCTTTCAAGAGGTCATCCCTTTTTGCATGCCCCTGTAAATGTGGCTAAGCTTGTGGAGGTAAAAGCTGTTATTTGAAATCCTGCTAATGTCCATAGAATTGTAAAACCCAGATGAACCTGTAGTAGGCTGAGATGCTGGAGAAATGTAAGGTCAGTATCTATTTTCAAGCGAAAGCTCAGAAACACAAGTTTAGCCATCCTCAGAAACCACTTGCCTTATTCACAATTGAAACATTAATAAGCACAGCTAAGATCAGTTGAGCTTGGGCCACAAACACACTACTCAGTTGATTCACAGTCTCATGCATTCATTTATTAATGCATTGATTAATTTCATTGAAATTTGATTTTAAGTCTTTTGCTTTTTAAGTAATAAAGCATTAAAAAAATGATTAGGACCTACTGTATTTTGTTTCTTTGGAGAAAGTTTTGCTTCTCTTGTCATATCATTAAACTAAGCTTTATGTATTACATGCTGCATTTCTAGGAAAAAAATATAATCAAGGAAATGGCAGAACCAGCAAGCATTTACTACAAAAGAATGAGAATCTGAGTTTGAGTCTTCAGTGCAGACATAAAAGCCAGGTGCATTGGCATGTTATTGATTTAAGCTCTGCTTAGACAAAATAATAATAATAATAATAATAATAATAATAATAATAATAATAATAATATGGAAATCAACTGAAGAGGGTACCTGATGCTGATCTCTGGCTTCCACATACACAAAAATGTACACACACTTGCATATACACACTAACACACATATATGCAATGATAGAAGAAACAAATGGTGCATTTATATTTATTTTGCCTTACTCATTTTAGCCTTGGCTATATATCACAAGAAAGCTTCTTTTCTTCCTAAGAATCCAGACTGCTGTAACACATAACACAGGAGAATCAAAACAAGACAAAATTAATAAGAAAACGTGCAGTGTGGTACATACAGAACTCTTCCCTTACTAAGCACACCTGAATAATAACTCACTTTAAAAATATTGTATTAGTTTTTTGAGAATTTCATCTACTCTTATTTGGACATATTTCAATGCTTCCCAAACTCTTCCTTCTCTAACTACCAGTCTGTCTCCTTCCTTCCTTTCTTTCTTTCTTTCTTTCTTTCTTTCTTTCTTTCTTTCTTTCTTTCTTTCTCCATTAAATTTTGGGCTGCCAGTATATGCTTGGATATGTGACCTTTCCCTGGAGCACAGATGATTTACAAGTGGCTATATTCTTTAACAAACAAACAACAACAACAAAACCAACAAAACAAAGAAAAACAAATAAAAACAGCAACAACAGAAAAAAAGCCCTGACTTTCCAACTCCTATTCCCTGTAATTTGTAAGTAACTTCTGGGTTAGGAGTGGAACTTTACTACAAACACTAATCCTCATGTTGCAATGGTGTATCTTCAGTTTATATAGGTCCTGTGCAAAGTTACATCCTCTATAAGTTCATATGGGCAGCTTATCTGTTGTTCCCAGAGATACTGTTTCAATGTAGTTAATACACCAAAACCTCTGGTTTAAACTCTTTCCACTCCTTCTGTAATGATCCATGATACATTGTGTGTGTCTTATTTTAAGTGTATGTTACTGGGAAAAACATCATGACCAAAATCAGCTTGTGGAGGAGAGGGATTAATTTAGCTTATAGTTCTACACTGCAGTCCATTACTGACTGTGTTAGGGCAGAAACTCAATGCAAATACTAAATGCCCCCCCTCATTTATTTTTCTTTGCCCTTTATAGTCCTTACATTCTGCTACCTACTCTCATGAAATTATCTTTCCCAACTGCACCTCTAGATTCCTAAATTATGTATTAATAAATTCAAACACATTATATACTTCAAATATGATCAATGCTAGTATTTCTTAATGTTTATTTTATATATGCAAAGAAAACTGGCAGTTTGAGATCAATATGATAACTATCTTGATTCAACCTTATTACAAAACACAAAGATTAAAACATCATATTCAGTCTATTCATGTGAATTTATTATTCTCAAATAAAAATAAAGAAACATAACAGATGCTTATTAAAATATCAATACATACTCTATAGGAAATGTATTTATCTCTTTACTAAAGTTTTAAAAATGTAATTCTTACAACTGTAACATAAATGAACCATGCATGTATGTTTTTCTGGCACATGTATGCTTAGTTCCAGAATAGGCCAGAAAAGGCTACAAGATATTCTAGATGGAGTTAAAGAAAGTTGTGATACACTATGTAAGTTTTGAGCCTCCATGGATGAACCTGTGTTCTCTGGAATATGACCACTGAGCCATCACATCAGCGCTACATCTTATGTGTTTATTGCTTTTTTTGAAATTTTTAAATTAAAAAAATTCAACATATTTTTATTCTATGTGAATTTCAAATCATACATGTCATCAATTTCACTTCATAGTCCTTTCATGTCTCCTGCGCCACACCATAATCTTTGCATCCCCACCAAATAAAAATAATTTTAAAAATTAATTTTAACTAATGATTAAAATTAATAAATTAAATTTAATAATAAAAATAAATACTCACTGGATCATGGTCAAACTCACAATAGCCTGTCCCTTACATAGAACTGAATCCTTCCCTCCCCACATCCATGACAGAAGCCATCAATTGTAGAGAGCTACACTTCAACATCCCCATCACAACTTCTGAAAAGTTCTCTTTGATGGGTTCCTGTCTAGGCTGTTACTTTTGAAGTGGGGTGGTGGGGTAGGGTTTATCATAGAAGCCTTCCTTGTGCCTCCCTTTCAACTACGCATACACAGTTATTGATACCATAGCCAAAGTAGCCTCCCTTCCTTTCACAGTCAGTGGGATCATAGATCATGGTCACAAATTCTGGCAACAGCAAAAACCACAAACACAGCCACTGGCTGCAGTAGGATCAGAGACCCAGCTAAGCCTTTAAAGGAAGCCAGGACCAGGAATATCAACATGGCCTCACGTGGCATGTTGATGTCTATGCGCCATGCTGCCACTATAGGACATATTGATGTGAGTGAATGGCCTGAGCTGCCATTAATGATTACCATGCCATGCCTTTAATGATCCTGCAAGTTACATATTAGACCCAATATATTAAACTGTTCATAATATGAGGATTGAAAATACTCTAATGTCCCACAGTAACACTGGTTAAATCTGTGGATATTATGAGGCAGTAAGATGTGAATACTGAACTGATGGTATTGACAAATATCTTGACATGGTAAGAATGGTCTCTTATTTAATTCAAGTCAGTTACTGGTAATGGTAATATCTGATTCTGTCCTACCACTGAGGGCCCTGTTTGAATCCATGGTTCTACTGCAGCCAGGGTCTGTGTGGATGTCCGTAGCCTGTGTTAACACTGAAGGTCATGTGGATATTTGTGGTATGTGCTGCAGCCTGTGGCAATGGGATATTTTTATTTTTAACCCATGGAATGCTTTATAAATTCATATTTATCCTGGAGCTTATAGAAAACTAGTGTAAAAATCTTAAATGATTTATCCCTGGTTTGAAAAACCTAGACGTCACTTATTAGAAATAAAACATGGTGTGTTGCTTATAGAAAATCTAGAAAATGCAAAGTCAAAAATATGAAAATGAAAACAAGTAAAATCCCTTGTGGTATTACCTGAAGATAGCCATATTTTATTGATAATATGTCTAAATTTCTGTACTGTATTTTGTAAATTGTATATTGTGATACACAATACTTTTGTACAAAGAACAAAAAGTCCTAGATGGTTTGGGTCCATAAATTGAATTATGTAACTGACTTGAATTAAATAAGAGACCATTCTGACCATGTCAAGATATCTGTCAATACCATCAGTTCAGTATTCATATCTTACTGCCTCATACTATCCACAGATTTAACCAATGTTACTGTGGGACATTAGAGTATTTTCAATCCTCATATTATGAAAAGTTTAATATGTTGGGTCTGGTAACTTGCAGGATCATTAAACCTATAAGACCTATATTCACATTTATTTTTAAATTCTTTGCATTTTTAATGAGTAACCATATGTTAAAGAAGTTCATTGTTGATTTGAAATTCATCTTCCACACTCCCAGACCCTTTATAGGTCTTGTGTCTGAATAGTTGGCTAAGTTGTGGAATGTTGTAGAGTCTGGGGGGTTGTTACTGGAAGCTCCCTGAAGCATTGTATAGTCTTGCAATTCCAGTTGACTCTCTCCTTACTCATTGTAGACAGAATGCCATTGACTGTGTTACTTCACTGCCACCACTGCCACCTGACACACTGTTCTCTTTCAAACTATGCCTACATACATTACTCTTTTAAGTTGCTTCTTCCAGATACTTGGTCTCAGAAACAAGAAAAGCAACAGTTGTAGTAGGTAACTACAGGGAACACTCTTGCTCTCTATGATGCCAAGGACATTTCAAATGAGTCCAATGACAGATGGCACAGGTGAATACACTATTAATGGCAGCACTGATAATCAACTGTAGACAGAAAAAGAGACTACTGTCTAACAAAAGATCAGCATTCCAATAATAATTACTCTATTTTTCTTAGCAAATGATTATGACTTCTATTTCAGTGACTTACACTTCATTCCTCATCATTGGGCTTTTGTCATAATACTGTATATATCTCTTCCAGCTTTTCTCCATGTATTTAATATCTAAAATACACATAAGTTTTACATTAGAAATCAGTTAAAGAATTTTATTAAGATGACAAAACCTAACTGATTCATTTCCATACTCACCTATAATATGGTATGGTGAGTAAATCAGAAGACAAAAATGCCATCAATCTGCTAAGCCACCAGCATTGACAGAATGGGTTCATAAGCCATGCAAGAAGCACTCTTGATTTAGTAGATATTCTTGATAGTGGCTTGTGATTCTTCTTCTTCTTTTTTTAAGTTTAAGAAAATGAATAAGGATTTTTATTGAAGTATTATGAGAAATTATGAAGTTTAAAAAAATGAAGTCCAAAAATATTTTGTACTAGAATTAAGCTTATATTGGGAAAAATCAAACAAAACCTCAAATAGGAAACAAATGAACAAAGAAAGAAAGAAAGAAAGAAAGAAAGAAAGAAAGAAAGAAAGAAAGAAAGAAAGAAAAAAAAATAAAGCTGGAGGAAAAAGATACAACTTATCCAAGAACATCAAGACTAAATAGATGACACACACTGGCAGGGAGCTTGTGCTGGCTTGTTGCCCAAAGGAACTTGTTTCAGATATATTTTCCTCCATTCTTACAAACAATGTCCTTAGAGAGCAAGTTCTGTAAACTTACAGTTTAAACATATTTGAATAAGTTGAGTTCATCTGTTGACAAGAAAATGAAACAAAACAAAATAAAATGATACCAAAATATACATTCTCTGGTTCGTTAACAAAGGATTTGTAAGTTAGGAGCATGTGCCTCAGGCTTCAGATTCTCTCCAAAAATTATGGCTCTTTTCCTTATAAATAATAGATAGAATCTAATTTGTGAAAAATGGTATGTGTATTAAATTTCATCTAGAAGCTACAATTTGGTATTATAGCATAGATGTGCAATTCCACGTTACCAAATTGTCAAACTGTATGTTGTTTAACAAACCACAGGAAACGAACATGAAACATACATCAGGACTATATCATAACTTTTGGACACTTTTCATCTAAATGTTCAGATTGTTGTTTTTTCTTTTTTTAAAATATGTAATGGAAAACACTTTGGTTTACTGAAAGCACTGATTTCTTATTTTAGTCCTGCTAATATGTCAAGAATCATTTCTCTTGTACCCCTTCATATTACTTCTTGTGTAGCATCCTTTTCTACACATCATCATTCTAATCAAACCAACTGTAGAAAATAGGAGAAGCTTTAACTCCATGAACTCCTGAGGTAAAATTAATAAGTAAAGACTATTTTTGATAAGACTCTTTTAGTATGAATTCTTTATTTTCAATATTGAGTTATCATTTTAGAATATAACTCACACTAATACTCTAATCCAATGAATATCTGGGACAACATTAGGAGGGAAGAAGGCTGTTGGGCAAAAGTTTTTTATTATGTAAAATACTAAACTGAAATAACAATAATAAAAATTTTAAAAGGTGCCTCATATCATAGTGATTAGCACATATTAGTAAGCAAACTTAGTATCTTAAAAATAAGAAATGTTTCAAAATTACCTATAATGGTATGAGCCATAGAATATAATGTAATGTTGAGAACCACACTAGCCCCACATTGGGTGCCAAAAAAATGTTGAGACCCGAGCAAAATGTTGAGGCCCGGGCTGCCCCGCGTTCGGCGGCAACTGTATCCCGGCCCAAGCAGCCGCTCCAGTCTGCAGGTCGGGGTTCAGCAAGAGAGAGAGTGAGGATGGACTCGAAGAATGGAGACAAGACAGAGTGTGATTCAATCCCGTTTATTCTTCAGTCTCTCTTCCTAGTCCAAGTCTCAAGTCTAGTTGTACTCTCTAAAGAGTCTCCTTAAAGATTATATCTCTCTGCCGTCTGCCTCTGCCTTTTATATGTCTCACTTCTAAGCCATGCCTCTAAGTTACACCTTTAATCATGCCCTTAGGTCTTGTCTCTAAATCTGATCTCTAGGTCACACTCTTAAGTTACACACCTTTAATCTCACACACCCAAAGAAAGTCCTCGGTATCCAAAGCAAGATGTTATCAGAGTGTGCTCGGCTGTTGTAGGCTATTGTAATACAAGTCTCATGTCAGGGTATATGGCTCAAGATGGCTGCAAAGCTGATAACCGCTTTCTGCTAAAAGTCAGCCCCCAACAATGTAAGGGTTGCATATGCTACAGTTGATGAACATGAGGCTCTGATAATTTAACATTTTTTTCTTTTTTTGTCTTTTATTTATTTACTGTTTTATACTCCAGATTTTATGTCCCCTCCAAGTTAACCCTCTGACTGTTCCACATCCCATAACTCCTTCCCACTCCCTCTCTCCATGAGGGTGTTCCCATTCTACATCCCCTGTCCAACCAGACCTCTAAATTCCCTGTGGCCTCCAGTCTCTTGAGGGTTAGGTGCATTTTCTCTGACTAACCCCAGACCCTGCAATGCTTGCTGTATTATGTGTTGGGGGCCTCATATCAGCTAGTATGTGCTGCCAGGTTGGTAGCCAAGTGTTTGAGAGATCTCGGGGGTCCAGGTTAATTTAGATTGCTAGTTCTCCTACAGGGTTGCCCTACTTCTCACCTTCTTCCAGTCTTTCCCTAATTCAACCACAGGGGTCAGCATCTTCTGTTCATTGGTTGAATGCAAATATCTGCATCTGACATGTTCAGCTGCTCATTGGGTCTTCTGGAATACCAATACCATGATAGGTCCCTTTTTGTGAACACTCCATAGCCTCAGTAATAGTGTCAGGCCTTGGGACCTCCCCTTGAGCTGGATCCCACTTTGGGCTTGTTACTGGACCTTCTTTTCCTCAGGCTTTTCTCCATTTCTATCCCTGCAGTTTTTTCAGACAGGAGCAAATAGTGGGATGGTAAACCCCTCCCTCATTTGATGCCTTGGTTCCTGTCATCCTGTTGGAAGTGGGCTCTATAAGTTCCCACTCTTTTGTCGTGGCCCGTGCAAAATGTTGAGGCCCGGGCTGCCCTGCGCTTGGGTGGCCACTGTATCCCGGCCCAAGCTGCTGCTCTAGTCTGTGGGTCGGGGTTCAGCAAGAGAGAGAGAGAGGGAGGGAGGTCTTGAAGAATGGAGACCAGACAGAGTGTGTTTCAGTCCTGTTTATTCTTCAGTCTCTCTTCTTAGTCCAAGTCCCAAGTCTTGAGTTCCTAGTTCCTAGTGCCTCCAAGTTCCAAGTTATCTCTTCCAAGTTCTCTCCCAAGTGCCTGCTTCTCTGTCTCCTCTGTCTGCTGTGTCTCCCTAATGTCTAATTCTCTGCTGTCTGCCTCTGCCTTTTATATGTCTCACTTCTAAGCCATGCCTTTTGGTCACGCCTTTAATCATGCCCTTAGGTCTTGTCTCTAAATCTGATCTCTACACTTCTAAGTCACTCTTAAATTACACACCTTTAATCTCACACACCTTTAATCTCACACACCCAAGATATCTAAACCAAGATTATCCTAGTGTGCTCAGCTGTTGTAGGCTATTCTAATCCAAGTCTCATGTCAGGGTATATGGCTCAAGATGGCTGCAAAGCTGATAGCCGCTTTCTGCTAAAAGTCAGCCCCCAACACTCTTTACTGTCAGGCATTTCATCTAAGGTCTCTCCCTTTTGAGATCTGAAAGTCTCTCACCTCCCAGGTCTCTGGTAAATTCTGGAGTGTCCCCATAACCTCCTACCTCCTGAGGTTGCCTGTTTCCATTCTTTCTGCTGGCCCTCAGGGCTTCAGTCTTTTCTCTCATTCAATACCAGATAAGGTTATCCTTTCTCCCCAATCACCCCTATACTTTCCCTCTCAGGTCTCTCCCCCCCTTCCCCCTTCCCATTTGTGATTGCTTTCTTCTCCCTCCCAAGAGGGACTGAGGAGTTGTCACTTGGGCCCTTCAGCTTGTTGAACTTATTCACTTCTTGGGTATTCTGTACTTTTCTGTTTTCTTCTTCTTCTTCTTCTTCTTCTTCTTCTTCTTCTTCTTCTTCTTCTTCTTCTTCTTCTTCTTCTTCTTCTTCTTCTTCTTCTTCTTCCTCTTCCTCTTCTTCCTCCTCCTCCTCCTCCTCTTCTTCCTCCTCCTTCTTTTTCTTCTCTTCTTCTTACTTCACCTCCTATTCCTCCTATTCTTCCTCCTCCTCCTTCTCCTCCTGCTCCTCTTCCTCCTCCTTCTTCTTCTTAATATCTACTTCTTAGTGAGTACATACCAAGCATGTTCTGAGTTACTTCACTCAGGGTGATATTTTCTAGTTATATCCATTTGCCTGCAAAGCTCAAATGTCCTTGTTCTTAATAACTGAGTAGTGTGTCATTGTGTAAATGAACCACATTTTCTGTATGTATTATTTTGTCATGCCACATTTGGGTTGTTTCCAGTATCTGGCTATCTGGCTATAACAAATAAGGCCACTATTATCATAGCGGAACACATGACCCTGTGGAAAGGTAGAGCATTGCTGATCTCAAGTTCTACTACAGAGCAAAAGTGATAAGAATTGCACGGTATTGGTAAAGAGACAGACAGGTTGATAAATGGAATAGAATTGAAAACCCAGAAGTAAAACTACACATGTACAGAAACTTGATCTTTGACAAAGAAGCCAAGAGTATACAGTGGAAAAAAGAAAGCATCTTCAATAAATGGCGCTGGTCTAACAAACAGTTGGTATCTAGAAAAATGAAAATGGATCTATATTTTTCACCTTGCACAAAGCTCAAGTCCAAGTGGATCACAGACCTCAACATAAAACCAGATACACTGAATCTAATAGAGGATAACATGGGAAAGATTCTTAAACTCATTGGCACAGGGGGAAATTTCCTAAACAGAACTCCAATGGCTCAGGCTTAAAGATCAGAATTGATAAATGGGACCTCATGAAACTGGAAAGCTTCTGTAAGGCAAAGGACATAGTCAATAAGACAAATCGGCAAGCTACAGATTGGGAAAAAAATCTTCACTAACCTGATAGAGGGCTAATATCCAAAATATGTAAGAAACTCAAGAAGCTAACCACCAAAAAAAAAAAAAAAAAAAGCCATAAAGCCAAATTTTCATGGTCTAGAAATTTTTGATACATGTCTGTGTTCTGTTTGTTACTTTTGTGCTTCTTCTTCTGTCTTTACCTGGTTTGGATATTTGAGTGATACTAGCTTTAACCAGGAAATTTGGGTGTGTTTTTCTGTCACTCTGTCTCTCTGTCTCTCTGTCTGTCTCTCTTTGTCTCCGTCTGTCGCTTTTCTATCTGACCCGCAGAAAGGAGCAACATAACACGGGATTCTTCTCAACACAGTTTATTCAGGAACCTTTTACAACATCCCTCTCAGGAAGTCCCTGATTCCAGTTGCGTTTTTCCTTTTATCCCCAAGTCTTCCCCATACAGCGCCTGCCACATGGGGTAGTTTCATTGGTACACATCAGGTGGCCTGAGAATGCGTAGCAATGAGGCTGCACAGTAGTTCTGTGGATGTGACTCTTTGTGGGGTGTATAAGGAAGTCAGGTGCTAGTCGAAAGATGTGGCAGCCATCCTGGGTGCCATCTTGGGTTGGCACCTGCTCCTCACATTTATCCCTTATTTATTAATTTTGGCAGAGAGAGTGCCTGTCTTAGGTTTCCCCTCACAGCTTTCCTTCTCAAACAGCTTTGATTTGGTCCCTGTCTTAGGTTGGTAACATGCTCAAGGAGTCTTACCCATCATTGACTACCTCTCTAGCATGCCAAGCCACATTTGAGGAGATTGTCCTATCTCCATGGTTGCAAATGCTTGTACAATCAAGGCTGCATTTATGTCATGTTGGGCTTTCATTTTACACATGCACCAAAAGGCAAGACAACTAATAAGGATCAGGCACATAGCAAACCCCCTGATTCCCTCCCACTCTTTAATGTGGGACATTGCTTGGAGAATCCAGCTAGTCAATCCAGAGGCCAGGGAGGCATCTACTCTGGTCGAGTTAATGTGAACAATGGACTGTTGTAAATCTCTCAGCATTCCCTCGAATTCTCTCAACCAATTTCCTGTAAAGTACTGAGAAAGGCTTTTGAAAAGATTACTAGCATGGCTTATATTCCATTGGCAACCCAATTGAGCCAACTCCATCAATACATCTACCTGTTCCTGAACAAGATCAACTCTTTGATTAAGCAATAGAGTGCCCGCTTACAAATGACTATTAATATTTCCTTGAGTATCCAAGGCCTTGGCAACTGCTGCAGACATATTATTCAAAGCAGCCACTGTCTGGACTGTGGTGGTTGATGAAATAGCAGCCGCTGTGGCCGACATGGCTAAAACAGCAATGGCTGTAACTATTGCTGAAGTAATGCCAAAATCTCTTTTAGATCTAAATAAAATCATAGCTGAAAGGGGCTTTCACTGGCCAAGGAATATATCGAGGCATACAGGCAACCATAGCAAAATGATATTTAGAAGAATTCCAACATAATGAATAAAAACAACTATTATTATCACTACCATTAAAACTACCATTAAACACTATAAATATGAAGGGTGGCTAAACACACACTGGAGTGAGTTGGAAAGAAATATTCTTTCCTGAACTCAACAATTTTACTGAACTTTCAAAATAACACTCCCATCCCAGAAAAAAACCTAGCATTACCAATAACTCTACCCACTATCATACTTATAGGGGATTTATCTGTACAGCTTCCATTTACTCCACACAAAAGCCAAATATCCTAGCGATTGCTTGCCACAGACACCACCATCATTGTAATGCTCCTTTGTGTTTTCAAACAACATAATCTTGTTCAGACTTGTGGGAGTCCAAACAATTGGATTGAAAACAGTAGCTTCCTTGTTCATACACAAAACCATATAACTATTCTTTGCCATTTAATAATACTACCTTTGGGGACCTCTACATAATAGAGAGAGAACATTAAAATTTCTGTTGTGTCTCTTACTTGTACCTCAGAGAAGAATAAACATGAATTTGGAATATAAGTATATGTGCAGTTTTATAGTCCATCAAATCCATACTGGATGAAGCACAGGCTCCCAGCAGCCACACCCAAGCAGGTGAGAATGAACGAGGTCCTACTGATCAGAAGGATTCAAAAAACAATTCCAAACTCATATTCTGAACTCCATGCCTTCCTGAATCAAAGAAACAACTTTGAACTATTATACTCAGTAAATTCCCAAGCAAACCTAATGTGGCCCTGCATGGGTGGATGTGTAATCCGGTACCCACAGACCTCCAAGAACTACACCCCGGCTCTCAACTTGGATAGATCACAAACTATCATTCTGAAATCTAAAACTAGTGAGATTTCCAAACTATAACAGTCTGACTTACAAATGTTCTTGAGACATCCAACCATTATTAAAAATGATTAAAAGTCTGAACCCACATCGGTTTGTGTTGTATCATAACAATGTCAATTTGATAATATTAATAATGAACACATGACCTGAACTTTCAGTCTCTTGCTTGATGCAATGTTTGTCTTAAAAGTAAAAGACAGGTACATTAAGAAATCAAGTATTAGACTGTGTGTTCTTCTTATTCAAGGGCTAGGCTAGCCTTTCATACCTGTGTCAAAATTTTCTCTGTCTCTGTCTCTGTCTCTGTCTCTGTCTCTGTCTCTCTCTCTCTCTTTCTCTCTCTTACACACACACACACACACACAGCTGCCAAACACAAATAAGAATATACCAAAGTTTCCATACAGTAAAATTTTACTATATGAATACTGAAAATTAAGAGGGGAAAAGAAATTATCACTCTATTCTCATCAATTCACTACCCTTTCTTCTGGATAATGCACTGCACATTAAACTATTACCCTACAGCTATAACCAGCACAGAACCCAAAATACTAACTCGTTTCACTTAAGAGACACGGTGCCCATGCAAGGTAAACTAGTCTAAAAATAAAATAAAAGAAGGTGAAATATACTGACTCCTGGAAGAACTTCTGTGGTTGGTATCGAGTGCCTTTTAAATCTTAGACCATGCACATGTGGATAGGAAATACCCCCAACATCTATGCAAGATCTCACTAGCTTCCACACTGGTAGTACTCCTGTGACTAGTACTTCTAGTAGCCTTCTTAAGCCCTATTCCTTTTGCTTTTAACAAACTCCCAAGAGCCTGCTTAATTTGTCCCAAAGCTGGGAACTTTTATCATTTCCAATCCAAGAACATGTCCTTGTCCCACTTACCTGGGAACTTACCAGCTAGCTGCCCTGACTGCAATGAGTTCTGAACTTCCCCGTACAGGTCACCACTTGTCACTTCTCTATCTGACCCACAGAAAGGAGTGATGTAACATGGGATTCTTCTCAACACAGTTTATTCAGGAACCTTTTATAACACCCCTCTCAGGAAGCCCTCGATTCCAGTTGCATTTTTTCTTTTATTCCCAAGCCTTCCCCATACAGCACCTGCCACATGGGGTAGTTTCATTGGTACACGTCAGGTGGCCTGATAATGCGTAGCAGCCAGACTGCACAGTAGTTCTGCAGACGTGGCTCTTTGTGGGGTGTATAAGGAAGACAGGTGCTAGTTGAGAGACTGGGCAGCCGTCCTGGGTGCCATCTTGGGTTGGCTGCTGCACCTGCTCCTCACATCTGTCTCTGTCTATCTCTCTGTCTGTCTCTCTGTGTCTTTCTCTGTCTCTGTCTCTGTCTCTGTCTCTTTCTCTGTCTGTCTGTCTCTCTCTCTCTCTCTCTCTCTCTCTCTTGCTCTCTCTTTCTTTCTCTCCTTGTTTCATCTTATGAATTACTTAAGCAGGATTTGCTGAATATGAATCTTCTTTAAGAGTTAGGTTAAATTCTGCTCTGAATCCATCTGGCCCTGGACATTTTCAGCTGGAAAGTTTTTTTAGTATTATTTCAGTCTCCTCATTTATTTTGGTCTCTGCTTTGTTTACTGACTTCTTGGTATGATAAAGGTAGTTTGGCTAATTTTAGGTATTCATCTGTTTTAGATTTTGCAGCTTAATGGACTACAGATTTTTTAAAAAAATTCTCTCATAAAATTTTGAGTTTTGGTGTCTATTGCAATATTTCCCCATTCATTTCTGATTCTGTTCATCTCTGTGCTCTCTTTTTTTTCTTTCTGCTAGCTGATATTGACAGCTGAGTACGTGTTCCTCTTGTTTATCTTATCAAACTACCATCTTTTGCAAATATTCACTTTTCTGTATTATTTTCTTTGTTTATTTTTTATTATTTATTACTTCTGTTAATTTTATCATTCTTGAAGTTGACTAGGTTGAGATTTGTTTTGTTCTTGTTTCTCCAAATTTTTGAGTGGCATCATTAAGTCATTCATTTGTGTTGCTTTTGAATTTTTAATGTAAGCAATTAGAGATACATTTCCTTATAGCACCACTTTCAATGTGTACCAGAAACCGGTGATTGTGTGTGTGTGTGTATGTGTGTGTTTGTGTGTGTGTGTTTATTATTTTCTTCATAAACCCAATCATTATTAAGTTTAAAATTCTTTAATCTGCTTTAATGATGTTTTTCTATTTACTAGAGATTTGTCTGCTGACAAATTTAAGCTTTATTGCACTGTAATCAGACAGGATGAAAAAAATGAATTCAACTTTTTAAAAATTTTAAAGATTTCTTTTATATTCCAGGATATAGTCCCTTTTAGAAAAGCCCCCCTTTGCATCTCAATAGAAAATGTATTCTCTGATGTTTGGGTAGGATAGTTTGTTGAAATCTGTTTTTTATATACCTTTGATATATGATGTCAGTTAATACTGAGGTTTCTGTTTATTTTTCCCCATGATCTCCCTAGTGACAGAAAAATAGAGTATTAAAATTATGTACTATTAATGTATTGACATTAATCAGTGTCTTTAAGTCAAGTAATATTTTTCATAAAGTTGATTTTTATTGAGTTTACTACATATACATTTAAGATCGTAATGTTTTTCCAGTTAACTGTTCCCTTGATTAGGATAGAGTTTCACTCTTTATTTCTTCTGACTTGTTTAGTTTAAAGTCTATTTTTTTCCAGATATTAAAATGGTATTGTTTGCCTGTTTCCAAGTCCCATTTGCTTAAAGTGTTTTTACTCTAAATTCCTGCCTGTCTTTAAAGCTAGGATATATTGCTTATTAACACCAGAGAGATGAATGGTATTGTTTTAACCTTTTGGTTGGATAATTGACCCAACTTACATTTAAAGTTATTATTGAAGTGCATGCATTAATTTTGTCTTTTTGTGTTGTTTTGTGCTTTGTTTTTTCAGTCATACTTTGTGTTTTAGCAATTTTAGGGTCATAATTCTTCACTTTTCCCACCATCTCTCTGCACTGCCCCTTTCTCTCCTGGTCACAAAATATTAGCTTCTGTATTTTCTTTAGGTTTGATTTCTTGGAATAAAATATTAAGCTATTTATATCATTTAGAATTTTTCTTTCTCGTATAATTATGGTGGATTATTTTGACCAACACAGACTTTTTGATTTAGAATGTGTTGCTCAGGCTTTTCTGTCATTCAGCTTTTCAACTGAACAATCAGATTTTTTGCCTTGCCTCACAGAGGCTTGAGGTACCAAGGTAGGCACCTCACTCACACAGAGAAGAGGGTATGGGGAGAGGGTGACCAGAAAGGAGTAGTGAATAAGAATATAAAGTGAATACATTTTTTAAAAATTGAAGAAGAGAAAAAAGCTTTTATTTTGATAGTGTTACTTTCATATATGACATTTTGTTGTTATTTTGTTTTACTTTCATCTTTCAATACACTATTTTGTTCTGTATACTCAATGGTTTCACTATGTTACGCAAAGTTTATTTTTGTTCTGTTTTGTTTTTGTTTGTTTTTATTTTGGTCTTGTCTACTTTGTGTTCTGTATGGTTCTTGTATCTGTATCAATGAGACATTACTGAGTTTAGGGAAGTCATTTTTTAAATATCTTTATTGCTTTACATTTCAATTGATATTCCCCTTCCCAGTTTTTCATTTGCAAATCCCCCATCCTCTGCCCCCTCCACTTTTCCTCTATGAGGGTGTTCCTCCACCTACTCACCTATTTCTGCCTACCCACTCTAACATTCTTCTATGATGGGGTATTAAGCCTCCTCATGACCAAGGGCCTACCCTCCCCCCATTGATGCCAGTTAAGGCCATCATCTGCTATATATGTAGCTGGAGCCAGGGATCCATCCATGTGTATTCTTTGGTTGGTGGTTTAGTACCTGGGAGCTCAGGCTGGTCCTGTTGCAATCTCTTTTTTCTCCTTCAGTTCTTCCTTTAGTCCATCCATTCAGGTCTCTGGGCTCAGTCTGATGGTTGGCTGTATTTGCATCTGTATTGGTCTGGTGCTGGTAGAACATCTCAGAGAACAGCCATACCAGGTCCTGTCAGCAAATCTTCAGATGGGATGGATTCCTAGGTAGGGGCAGTCTATGAATGGTCTTTCCTCCAGTATCGGCTCCATTATTTTTGTTTCTGTCTTTACTTTGGACAGGAATATTTCTGGGTTAAAATTTCTGAGATGGGGAGTTTGTTTATTTGGAGGTTCTAGCATGAAAGCAGGAAGACTGGTCCTCCTCTATTTAGGGAAAATCAAGCACACAGCTTCGGGAGGGACACACATGGAATGGTAAGGAAAAAAAGGGACACCCACTTAGCCAGCAAGATCTGATGAATCAACCCTGGCTATCAGTGGGGTGACTGATGTCACCCTCTGGATCCCTGAGATTTCTCAGACAGTGAACCAACCACCAACCAGATAGCATACACCAGCTGATATGAGGCTCCAACACATATACATCAGAGGACTTCCTGGTATGGCTCCAGTGAGAGAAGAAGCACCTAACCCTCAAGAGACTTGAGGCACCCTGGAGTGAGGAGGTACTTAGGATTGGGGGGTTGGGACATCCTCTTTGAGACCAGGGAGGGTATATGGGGTGAGGAATAGTCAGAGGGCAGACCAGGAGGGGGATAAGAACTAGACTGTAAAAAGATTAAAGAATAAAAATCTTTTTTTTTTTTTTTTTTGAGTTGGGTGGGTGGCCCCATCTCTCAACTGGGAACTGTGCTTATTTACGCAGGTGGTCTCTACAGGTTCAAGCTCCCTTTTGTTGGGTATTTTGGCTAAAGTCATTCCAGTGTTGTCCTGGGATCCTTTTGCTTCCCTGGCATCTTGGACTTTGTAGTGACTAGCCCCAGTTCCCCATCCCTCCCTGACCCTCTGTACTTCTCTCCTGTCCCTTCCAATATCTGATCCTGACCACCTTTTTCCCATCCCCTCCTCTCTTCCTTCAAAGTACTTCCCTTTACTTCCTGTGATTATTTTTACTATGTTAATCCTGCCAATCAGTGAGCATGGGGCGATCTTTCCATCTTCTGCGGTCTTTTTCGATTTCTTTGTACAGACACTTGATATGTTTGTCATACAGATCTGTAATTTGCTTGGTTACAGTTACACCAAAATATTATATATTATTTGTGACTATTTTGAAGGGTATTGTTTCTCTAATTTCTTTCTCAGTCTGTTTATTCTTTGTGTAGAGGGAGGCTACTAATTTCTTTGAGTTAATTTTATATCTAGGTACTTCTTGAAGTTGTTTTTCAGCTGGAGGAGTTCTGTAGTTAAATTTTTGGAATAATTTAAGTATATTATCAGATTATCTGCAAATAGTAATATCTTGACTTATTCCTTTCTAATTTGTATACATTAGACCTACCTTTGTGTCTAATTGCTGCTAGAATTTGGAGTATTATGTTGAGTAAATAGGAGTGGGCATCCTTGTCTTGTCCCTCATTTTAGTGGAATTGCTTCAAATTTCTGTTCATTTAGTTTGATGTTGGCTATCGATTTGCTGTATATTTCTTTTATTATGTTTAGGTATGTACCTTGAATTTCTGATCTTGCCATGACTTTTTTTTTTAGATATTTTCTTTACACTTCAGATGGCATCCCCTATCCTCATTTCCCCCCACCCCCCTTAGGAAACCCCTATCCCATGCCCCCTTTTCCTTTTTGCATTTATACATTTTTTTAAAATAATGTTAATCATAGGCTTTATAAGTTTGGAATTGTTCAATCAAATGTGTAACCCACTGACCAACCTAGATATAACAACTATCTTTGGCTGGTGGAGATACATGAATATTTGCCTCCCTGTCTCCCCCCTCTTTCTCTCTTTCAACACCTAGCTTCTCCTCTCCTTCTTCTTCTCCTCTTCTTACTCCTTTTCTTCCTCTCAGTACTCCTCCTACCTTAGCTCCTCTTACACATCACCCTTCCTGTTAAAATGAAACTTTTCTCTCAAAATACAAGTAGAGCATAATTATGCCAATTTGTACCAGTGAGGTACAGGATAGTCCTAATACCCAGTCCATCCTTTTGTTGACTAACCAGCTCCTCTGTCATCTATTCTAACTAAAACATTTAGTTCTGAACCTGGCTTTAGGATGAATGTCAGCTGACGACCATCCACTCAGATCTTTTCTCTTAAGGTCAATAGGTATATGTTTTCAACCACATCAGAAATCCAGAATGACTGAGTTGACTATAATTGTGGGAAGCACAAATCATAGTTTCTAAAACTTAGCCAATTTATAGAGACCTCTGAACACCTGGACACTCGTTGTACTTCAAAACATTGGAGCATCTGTTCTTCTGCCTTCTGGCCCAGGATCATCTGACAGACCTTAGTGCTGCAGAATTATTAAGGGCTGATTACTCTGTCTAGGCAGATATAATCAGTCGACTATTCTGCAAGTGTGTCCTTTTCTGGACAGTAATTTGTCTGTAGAAGGAAAGTGGCAATTCTTGCCTAGTGGCTGTCTCACCGCAACTGAAGTAACTCTAAGGATGCTCAATTTCTTCTTAGAATTCAATATAGGAAGCTGTCCGGAGCAGACAGGTCTCTAATGAAAATGAACATTAATCCTAAAATGTTTGTCATGTCAATTCTAAGGATTTCTGATGTTTTGAAATCCAGCTATCCATGTAAGGTAATCTGGACTGTTGCCTGTTAACTCTACTCAGCTATTTCTACATAAAACATAGAGAACACCCTTATAATAAACTCCAAGTCATGAATTTGCTATAGTCCCTTAACTCACAGGCTGACCATCTCAAATCAGTTAAAAAAAAAGTTAAAGAAGGACTGGGTCTAAGCTTTGTATTCCTAAATGTGTTATAGTGGTACAATGCCTATGAGAGTAACAATATTCATCTCACTCTTATATCACTAAGAAGCTCATGCCAATGAAAACCTTAAAATTTGTAAACAAAGTAAATTGGTGCCATTTAAGAATTTATATCTTCATCTTGATATTAATTATACAGATTTCTACTAATAGGTTATGGCTATGCAATATACCCTAGCTAATTCTCTCTATTCCAACAAAACCACTACTTTTCCCTAGAGAGACAGCCCAACATTTACCACCTTAGTCCCCAAGCCCAGGGAATAGGGGCTTCTTCAAGCTGATTATGGGTGTTGAGATATTAGAAGAGGAGTTGGGGGGGAGAGAGCAAATTGACAATCCTCTGATGCTGTGTCTTCGATGCCTCCAGATGGCATTCCTGGACCTCAGTGGTTTGAGCAGGTCTGCCCAGCTTGCTTGTTGAGTAGATACACCAAGGCTGATCATTCTGCAATATACAATTCTCAAAACAAATTTTAGTATCAAGATAGTTTTTTTTTTTAAGAGGGCTGACATTTTATTAAGAATGTTGGTTCTAACTGCTTTTCTATTTTTCCCCTCTCTTATTGGATATAATATTTACATTTCAAATTTTATCCCCTTACCATATTTCCCCCACCACCCAGGAACCCCTTATCCCATCCTCCCTCCTCCTGCTTCTATGGAGGTGTTTACCCACCTACCCCCAGACCCCCTCCCCACCCTCAGATTCCCCCCCCCTCAGTGCTCAGCCTTCAGGGTACCAATGACCTTGTCTCCCACCTATGCCCAACAAGGCCATCCTCCCCTACATATACAGCTGGAGTCATGTGTCTCTCCATATGTGCTCCTAGGCTGGTGGTTTAGACCCTGGGGAGCTCTGGCTGGTTGGTATTGTTGCTCTCCTCACGGGGCCACCAGCCCTTAAGGTTCCTTCAATTTACTCTCTAACTCCTCCATTGGGAACCTTTGATCAGATTAATGGATAGCTGTGGGTATCTGTCTCTGGGTATGTCCGACTCTGGGGGACCTCTAAGGAGACAGCCTTATCAGGCTGCTGTCAGCTTTCACATCCTGACATCCCTATCAGAGTCTATTTTTGGTGACTGCCCATGGAATGAATACCCAGATGGAATGGTCTCCTTACAACGGCCCCTTCAGATTCTGATGGGGATTGCATTGAATCTATAGATTGCTTTTGGCAAGATGACCATATTTATTAAATTAATCCTGCCAATCCAGGAACATGGGAGATCTTTCCATCTTCTGAGATCTTCTTCGATTTCTTTCTTCAGAGACTTGAAGTTCTTGTCATACAGATCTTTCACTTGCTTGGTTAGATTCACTCCAAGATTATTTTATTTGTGGCTATTGTGAAGGGTATTGTTTCCCTAATTTCTTTCTCTGCCTGTTTATCCTTTGAATAGAGGAAGGCTACTGATTTGTTTGAGTTGATTTTATATCCAGCTACATTGCTAAAGGTGTTTATCAGGTTTAGGAGTTCTCTGGTGGAAGTTTTAGGTTCACTTAAGTATACTATCATATCATCTGCAAATAGTGAAATTTTGACTTCTTCCTTTCCTATCTGTATCCCTTTGACTTCCTTTTGTTGTCTAATTGCTCTAGCTAAGACTTCCAGTATTATATTGAATAGGTAAGGTGAGAGTGGGCAGCCTTGCCTAGTCCCTAATCTTAGTGGGATTGCTTCAAGTTTCTCTCCATTTAGTTTGATGTTGGCTATTGGCTTGCTGTATATTGCTTTTACTATGTTTAGATATGGGCCTTGAATTCCTGATCTTTCCAAGACTTTTAACATGAAGGGATGTTGAATTTTGTCAAATGCTTTCTCAGCATCTAGTGATATGACCATGTGGTTTTTCTCTTTGAGTTTATTTATGTAGTGGATTACATTGATGGATTTCCGAATATTGAACCATCCCTGCATTCCTGGGATAAAGCCTACTTGATCTTGATGGATAATTGTTTTGATGTGTTGTTGGATTTGGTTTGCAAGAATTTTATTGAGTATTTTTGCATCAATATTCATAAGAGAGATTGGTCTGTAGTTCTCTTTCTTTGTTGGGTCTTTCTGTGGTTTAGGTATGAGTGTAATGGTAGCTTCATAGAATGAATTGGGTAGTGTTCCTTCTGTTTCTATTCGATGGAATAGCTTGAAGAGGATTGGTATTAGGTCTTCCTTGAAGGTCTGAAAGAATTCTGCACTGAAACCATCTGGCCCCGGACATTTTTTGATGGGAAGATTTTTAATGACTGTGTCTATTTCTTTAGGCGTTATGGGACTGTTTAGATGGTTTATCTGCTCCTCGTTTAACTTTGGTACCTGCTATCTATCTAGAAAATTGTCCATTTCCTCCAGATTTTCCAATTTTGTTGAGTATACACCTTTGTAGTAGGATCTGATAATTTTTTTAATTTCCTCTGTTTCTGTTGTTATGTCTCCCTTTTCAGTTCTGATTTTATTAATTTGAATGCTGTCTCTGCGCCCTTTGGTTAGTCTGGCTAATGGTTTGTCTATCTTGTTGATTTTCTCAAAGAACTAGCTCCTGGTTTTGTTGATATTTTGTATAGTTCTTTTTGTTTCGACTTGATTGATTTCAGCCCTGAGTTTGATTATTTCCTGCCGTCTACTCCTCTTGGGTATACTAGCTTCTTTTTGTTCTAATGCTTTCAGGTTTGCTGTCAAGTTGTTAATGTGTGCTCTTTCCACTTTCTTTTTGTGAGCACTTAGAGCTATGATTTTTCCTCTTAGTACTGCTTTCAATGAGTCCCACATGTTTTGATATGATGTGTCCTCATTTTCATTTAAGTCTAAAAAGTCTTTCATTTCTTTCTTAATTTCTTCCTTGACCAAGTTATCATTGAGTAAAGCATTGTCCAGTGTCCAAGTGTATGTGGGCTTTCTGTTGTTTTTGTCCATGTCAAAGACAAGTCTTAACCCATGGTGGTCTGATAAGGTACTAGGGATTATTTCAATCTTTTTGTATCTGTTGAGGCCTGTTTTGTGACCAATTATATGGTCTATTTTCGAGAAGGTACCATGAGATGCTGAGAAGAAGGTATATTCTTTTTTTTTTAGGATGAAATGTTCTATAGATGTCAGTTAAGTCCAATTGGTTCATAACTTCTGTTAGTTTCATTGTGTCTCAATTTAGTTTCTGTTTCCATGATCTGTCCATAGCTGAGAGTGGGGTGTTGAAATCTCCCACTATTATTGTGTAGGGTGCAATGTATGCTTTAAGTTTTAGTAAAGTGTCTTTTATGTATGTGGGTGCCCTTACATTTGGGGCATAGATGTTGAGAATTGAGAGTTCCTCTTGGTACATTTTTCCTTTGATGAATATGAAGTGTCCTTCTTTATCTTTTTTGATTACTTTTGGTTGAAAACTAATTTTATTTGATATTAGAATCGCAATTCCAGCTTGTTTCTTGGGACCATTTGCTTGGAAGATTGTTTTCCAACCTTTTACTCTGAGGTAGTGTCTGTCCTTTCCACAGAGGTGCGTTTCCTGAATGCAGCAAAATGTTGGGTCCTGTTTACGTATCCAGTCTGATAGTGTATGTCTTTTTACTGGAGAATTGAGTCCATTGATATTAAGAGATATTAAGGAAAAATGAGTGTTGTTTCCTGTTATTTTTGTTATTGGCAGTGGAGATATGTTTGTGTAGCTACCTTCTTTTATGGTTTTTGGAAGATTACTTTCCTGCTTTTTCTAGGTTGTAGTTTCCCTCCTTGTGATGAAGTTTTCCACCAATTATCCTTTGAAGTGCTGGGTTTGTGTTGAGATACTGTGTAAATTTGGATTTGTCATGGAATATTTTGGTTTCTCCATCAATAATGATTGACAGTTTTGCTGGGTATAGTAGTCTGGGCTGACATTTATGTTCTTTTATGGTGTGTATGATATCGGTCCAGGATCTTCTGGCTTTTATGGTCTCTGGTGAGAAGTCTGGTGTAATTCTTATAGGTCTGCCTTTATATGTTACTTTGCCCTTTTCCCTTACTGCTTTTAGTATTTTTTCTTTGTTTTGTACATTTGATGTTTTGACTATTATGTGGCGGGAAGTATTTCTTTTCTGGTCTAAACTATTTGGAGTTCTGTAGGCTTCTTGTATATTTATGGACAGCTCTTTCTTTAGGTTAGGGAAGTTTTCCTCTATAATTTTGTTGAGGATATTTACTGGTCCTTTAAGTTGGGAGTCTTCCCCCTCAACTATTCCTATTATCCTTAGGTTTGGCATTGTCACTGTGTCTTGGATTTCCTGTATGTTTTGGGTTAGTAGCTTTTTGTATTTTGCATTTTCTTTGACAGTTGTGTCAATGTTTTCCATGGTATCTTCTGCACATGAGATTCTCTCTTCCATCTCTTGTATTCTGTTGATAATACTTGTGTCTATGACTCCTGATCGTTTTTTTAAGTTTTCTATCTCCAGGGTATTCTCCCTTTGTCATTTCTTTATTGTTTCTACTTCCATTTTTAGATCCTGCATGGTTTTGCTTAATTCCTTCTCCCGTTTGGTTGCATTTTCTTGCAATTCCTTAAGGGATTTTTGTGTTTCCTCTTTAAGGGTTTCTATCTGTTCTTTGAGAGTGTTATTTATGTCTTTCTTAAAGTCCTCTATCATCATCATGAGAAGTGATTTTAATTCTGAATCCTGCTTTTCTGGTGTGATGGGGTGTTCAGGGCTTGCTATGATGGGGGAACTGGGTTCTGATGATGCCATGTAACTTTGGTTTCTTTTGCTTACGTTCTTGCACCTACCTTTTGCCATCTGGTTAAATCTAGTGCTACCTGTACTTCTGTCTCTGATTGAAGCCTGCCTTTCCAGTTGTCTCGCTTGTGTTTGGTCTTCTAGGGGTCCAGATGTCTCTGTGATTTTTTTTCCCAGCTGCACTGATTATGGTGGTATCTCTAGGATGCCTCAGGATATGGTGCCTCCAAGGTAGCAGTCCAGCTAGTTGTCTGCTGTTCTGGGTGCAGTGTCTCCTCTTGGATATCTCAGGATATGTTGTCTGACACTCTGAGTTCAGTTGTTCCTCTGTGGGTTGAGAGGACCTTCCAGTATGTCTCAAGCAGAATCTGGTGTCCACACAACTGCAGACCTGGCAGAGGTCTGGTCCAGGCCTCAGACCCGGGAGATGGGCAGAAGAGGGGTGCTAGCTGGCAGGGGCGGGGGGGGGTATCTGCTGGATTCTGAGCACTCAGGGCACCCAGCTATGAGCTCAGGGTAGTATGTGTGTTTTCCAACCTATAGCTGGTTTTGGGATCTGTGGTGCCCCCAGAATGTGTCTGGCGGCAGTAACCGGGGTGCACTCACCAACAGGCCTCGGACCGGAAGAGGGGAGTGCTAGCGCTGGCTATTGGTTCTATGGATCCCCCAGAATGTGTCTGGCGGTATCCGGGGTGCCCTCACAAGCTGGCTAGGCAGAGGTCTGGCCCAGGCCTCAGACAGAAAGAGGGGCGAGCAGTGGAAGGGGAGTGCTAGTGCTGGCTATGGGTTCTATGGATCCCCAGAATGTGTCTGGCGGTATCTGGTATCCGGGGTGCCCTCACAAGCTGGCTGGGCAGAGGTCCGGCCCAGGCCTCAGACCGGAAGAGGGCCTTGCCATGACTTTTAACATGAAGGTGTGTTCTAGTTTGTCAAAGGCTTTTTCGGCATCTAATGGAATGGTCATGTGTGGGTTTTTTTTGTTTTGTTTTGGGTTTTTTTTTTTGAGTTAATTTATATAGTGATTTACACGGATGGATTTCTGCCTTTTGAACCATTCCTGCATCCCTGACATGAAGCCTACTTGATCATGGTGAATGATAATTTTGATGTGTTCTTTTATTTGGTTTATAAGAATTTTATTGAGAATATTTATATTGATATTTATAAGAGAAAATGATTTGAAGTTCTCTTTCTCTGTTGGGTCTTTGTATGGTTTAGGTAACTGTGGCTTCATAGAACAAATTAGATAGTGTTCCTTCTGTTTCTATTTTGTGAAATAGTTTTAGAAGTATTGGTATTAGGTCTTCTTTGAAAGTCTGATAAAATTCTGTGCTAAAAATGATCTGGCTCTGGGTGTTTTTGTTTGTTTTTTTTTTTTTTTTTTTTTTTGTTTTTCTTTGCATGGGAGATTTTATTGAATGATTCTATTTGCTTAGTGGTTATAGGACAGTTTAGATGGCTTATCTGATCCTGATTTAACTTTGATACCTTTTATCTGTCTAGAAAAATATCCATTTCATCTAGATTTTCCAATTTTGTTAAGTAATGGCTTTTGTAGTAGGATCTGATGATTTATTTTTGAATTTTCTCAGTTTCTGTTGATATGTCTCCCTTTTCATTTCTGATTTTGTTAATTTGGATACTGTCTCTGTGCCCTCTAGTTAGTTCAGCTAAGGGTTTATCTATCTTGTTGATTTACTCAAAGAAACAGCTTCAAGTTTTGTTGATTTTTGAATAGTACTTCTTGTTTATACTTGGATGATTTCAGCCCTGAATTTGAATATTTCATGTAGTCTACTCCTCTTTGGTAAATTTGAGGACTATTTTGTCAATGTCTTCTACAGTATCTTCTATGCCTGAGATTCTTTCTTCTATGTCTTGCATTCTGTTGGTGATGGTTGTATCTGTGACTCCTGCTCTTTTCTTTAGGTTTTCCATCTCCAGGGTTGTCTCCCTTTGTTTTCTTTATTGTTTTTATTTCTATTTTCAGATCTTGGATTGTTTTGTTCATTTCTTCACCTGTTTAATCATGTTTTTTAGTATTTGTTTAAGATATTTATGTTTCCTTTTTAAAGGGCTTCTACCTGTTTACCTGTGTTCTTTTGTATTTCTTTAAGGGAGTTATTTATGTCCTTCTTAAAGTCTTCTATCATCTTCATGAGATGGAATTTTAGATCAGAATCTTGTTTTTTAGGTATGTTTGGGTATCCAGGGATAACTTTGGTGAGAGAATTGGGTTCTGATGTTGCATTGATTTTTGTTACCTGTGTTCTTGCTCTTGCGTCTTGCCATCTGGTTATCTCTGATGTTAATTGGTCTTGCTGTATCTGACTGGAGCCTGTCTCTCCTCTAAGCCTTTTTATGTTGGCCCTCCTTGGGTCAGGCTGTCTCTGGGTATGGGAAGGGGTCTGGGGAGCCTGATCTGTTATCCTGTGTCAGGATATGGGGTCAAGGTGTCTCTAGATGTGGGCAGGGTAGAAGACTAGAGCACAGGATTTATTCCCAAGCAAAGATACAGTGTCTCTGGCTTTGTGTGTGTGGGGGGGTCCTATTTCCTTAGGCCCTGGTGGGTCCATGTTAGCCCAGGTATTCAGGTGAGTGTTCCTGCCTCACCAGTGATCCTGAGCTTGTCAGAAATCCTGGGGGTCAGGCTGTCTCTGGGTGAGAGTGGTGTGGGCCAAGTTTAGGGAAATTTGTGCTTATTGCCTTGTTGAAGATCTGACCTATAGCCTTGACTTCCAGTTCTTCTCTGTCATTTATGCTTATAATCCAAAATTGCTGTTTTGTTTGTTTGTTTGTTTTGTTTGTTTTTCATCATCTCTTAAAATTTTTTTTTAAGTTTTTTAATGTTTTCAATTTTTATTTGTATTTTAAATTAATCAGTCTGTATTATCTACTTTATCATTGAGTGTTCACTTTCTGTCTTCTGCTTGCTTCATTTTATTGTGAAGATTTCCTTTGAATTTTCTTGTTAGTTACTGAGTTTTTAAATTCCATTTTTATTTCAGCTTGAGTCATCTTCTTTGTATCTATCTCCTCACTGACTTCTGGTCTCAAGTCCTGGATTGTCGTTTTCATTTTCATAAGTTTTATATTTGTGCTTCATGAGCACCATTCATGCATTCATTCTCCTTAAATTTTTTGTTCTTAATTTTATTTTGCTTAAATTTCCACATCCCAGTCTATAGTAAAGGCAGGTCAGGAACTCAATCAAACCTAGAACCTGGAAGCAAGAGATGATTTAGTGGCCATGGAGAAATGCTGCTTACTGGCTTGTTCTTTGTGGATGGCTCATCTTGCTTTCTTACAGAATTTAGGATGACTAGCACAGAACTAGTATCACCCACTGTGAGGTGGACCCTCACCCATCAATCAAACTTATAAAATTTTCCTCCAGAATTGCGAGTCTACAGCCTGATCTTATGAAGGCATTTTCTTACTGAGGTTCCCTCATGTCAGATGAGTCTATTATCTTATAAGTTGACCCTGTGTGTAGATCCATCTAGCTATCAGATAGGCATATGCATCTACGTAATATTCAGATAATTAGTTTTTTAATTTCCATCTAAACAGTGAGTGGTAGATGTTAGGGAACTTTCTGAGTTAATTCATATATGTACATTTCTTTTTTATTTATGACCTGTCTTTGGATAGCAATTTTAGAGCAAATATTTTGAAATGTAGTTCTGATAGTTTTGTACTATAATACAAATACAATTATATATGAATTAAGGAAAATATTTAAATATGCATATAAATAATATGTTTGGCATTTTGGTTTGTAATTCAAAGAAGTTTGGCATAAGTTTGCCCCTTATAATTCACTAATTAAGTGAATTACAGGACTTTATATAAGCAAAATCAATTCTTTTTCAGGTAACTTGGGAGGCTAGAAGAAGGAAAGGGATGAGGAAAGTGGTATGATTAATTAAAATCGATAAATATAAAATTAAAAATATGAAATTTTGTGCAGTGATGCTGGTGCTAAAAGCATAGCAGTACTTTGATGGAACTTCAAGTTTGGTATCTATTTTCTAAAATGCAGCCCTGCCTCTTACACAAATAGCTTTCTTTGAGTACTGAGTTAACAAAAATAATCTGAATAATAACTCTGAGTGTATTTTTATAAGGATGTTTTTATTTTTAAAAATAGAAAAAGCTATCTAAGGGTTAAAAGGAGTCTTCCACATATTCCTCAATCTCCTGGCTTGAGTTCATTTCTGTTTAGGTTCATGAGAGCAGGTAGTACTGTTTTACCAACAGACATATTCCAGGAATTAATATTTTTTCTACTAATGCCCATCTCATAGGAAATTTACTGCAATCTCGTTTATGTGACTAAAATTACCAAATAATATTTCCAAGAATGACTCATATTATTTAAAATTACATTTCCATAATGAACACACACTAGATGTTGAATCTCAATGACTCTACTTTCACTGAAGCAATGCAATGTCCTCTCATGATCAAAAGAATCATATAATATTCTCTACAAAGCCATCAGAATATGTCCTTGACTCTCACTGTAACAAACAGAATTCTTCTCAACCTACCTTTAATTCTTGAACCAGAAATTAAGCATCATTCATCTTTGATGGCCTTTATGGTTTATGGTCACATTATAAAGGACCCCTCTACTTGAAAAATGAAGTTATTAAATATATGTGTTTAGATTTGAAAATAGTTTTTGCAAGTCAGAAGACGTGGCTACAATTTTATAATGCAACATTTCAAAGCTGCCTTGTATTAGAACTGGAATTTTATTTTTATAGGCATGCTAATCTGAGACCAAATAGACTGCAGCCATATTTCTGACTTAGATGATGTGTTTCTCAAGGACCTTTCTCAGGCCTTTCATGTATCTGAGGTATAGCTATCATCTCAGAAGTCAAAGGATGTTTCTTCAGACTTCATATAATAAATGATGTCATATATTGCATTTTTCTGTTCATCTATTTTTATGTTTTCTTCTCTGTAGAATTCCTGTTTACTAATATTTTTACCTCTTACAATTTCAAATATATTACTCAGTTTCATTCTTGTGTCCATTAAATATGATGTATAGTAAATCCGTCTGGAGTTATTGTGATTTAGCTGTGATTTGTCAGGGGTTTTCATAATAGCAAGGATTTTTTAAGTTGCATGTTATTGTAGAAGTCAGTAGAAAAGAAACTTTGCTAAATAAAGATTCTAACTTTGTTTTGCCCCTGGGATTTTGTTGCACAGCATATAATATGCTGATACATTATCTGATGAAACTGCTGCTTGCAATGATACAAATTAATAGAAGGGATTTATCATTTTTATCAAGTAATAGAAACAAGTACCCTCCTGGGAAATAGAACTTATCTCTGAATTAAAGCAATTAAATTCATGCCACTGAACCACACAACCTTAGTCTTGTGAGGTTATTTAAAATTGCTTCTGGTCATATGAAATACATTTTTAATGAGTAGCATAGAGCGATGTAAGTACTTAAGGATATAAAGACTCCACAGTACACATCATTTTGAATCCTTATTAAAGTACACAGCACATCAGAAGTAATCTTATTATTCAGCTCTGTCAGGAAAGTTATCCTCCCATTATTATCTAGGGCTCTCTGGAGTGTAGACATAGGGTAGTCTAAGAGAAAGTTAAAGGAACACATTGCTTTTCCCTCTTTACTATTAGCACATGTTAATTAAGCTTGGCTATATTTTAATTTATGAATTATATGTACAGAGCATTTTTACTTAATTAAGAATATGCATTTTATACATATATTTAGAAGTGCGTCTATTGACATACTATAGAAAAAATTAGTTTACAATTTGATTAGTGATTAGGGATAATACATTAGTACACCAATTATGTTGTTTACGTTTTTAGATTAGAAGATCAATGTTGTTTCACACTCCATGAAAATGATAGGGCTTGTTTATAATTTCCAAAAAGATAATGGAATTACATATGCAGTAAATTATATAGTAACAGTATCTTTAAATCACTCCATAAAATGTGAGCCAAAGAATTTAAAAGCCTTTGTAATGTATGTTTTTTATGTTTTAGGATAAATATGAATATATATTGTAACTATATTTCCATTGCCCAAGCTCGATCATTAAGTAAATAATGAACAAATTTTTTTTTTACTGGGTTAATCAAAATCATTTAAGATGAACACATATGAAATCTATTAGGAAATAGTTTTAAATTCAATAAAAATCTTCAATATCATGACTAATGAAGTAGCCCATTCTGATTTTCTACTAAGCCAGAGTAATTGAGTTTAGCATTGGAACCAACCCCTACAGTGCTAGTGACTTTCTCAATTTGTCTTCTAACTTGAGACATGCTCAATGGGATGTGTACATGGCATGTGAGGTGAGGCACAAATGTTCATGTGTGTACATATAAATAAAGAAATACACAATTTTTAAAAAATCTTCTCCATTGTAAATCTTATACAAATTAATAAATGGCAATATGTCTTTATCACTCTTCCTACAAAGAGAGAGGAGTGACTCTCTGTCTCTGGCATCCAGAAATGCTTTTTCTTATTGCATTTAAAACATAGCTGCCCTGTGCAAAAGTCTGCACTACTTCCTTAGATATTGGATACATGGACTCTACTTTTCAGCATACCCAAGGTACCTATGAGTTTACCAAAGAATTGAGTGCTTGCTAAAGTTCTCTTATGAGAGCAGTGAACTATGTATGACCCACCTAAGTGTAGGGCAAATTCCAAAACCCACATGATTGTGACCTAGTAAATGCTTATTTTAAATTGCAAGTTAGAAAATGCTACACAAACAATACGGAGTAATAGGAATAGACAAGATTACAACACTTACCTCAAGCCTTTATAAACCTTTGATATAAATTTAGGAAGTATCAGAGACTAAAAAATCAAAAATCTACTAAGTATTTTCACTTGTCTTCAGAAGTTTCTTCACTCACAACTAAGCCTGGACAAGACTGAATTATATTTCTCAAAATCCTAGGGGAAATACCAACATGAGATAAGTATAACTGTGAAAACTAAGTTTTCAGATTTATTAAAAAAGAATGTACTTAGGATTTTAAAAGTTTCTTTCCATTTCAAAAGTAGAAATATGGGAAGATAATCAGCATTAAAAATCTGCAAAACTACTAACGTAAGAAATTGAAGAGCAATGTAAAGTGCAGTTAAATTATAGACCTGAACTATGATAACCATCACCTACCCTAGAAGCCCATGCAGACAGGAAGTGCAAATACATGATAAGTAAAAGTGCCAAGAAAGACTGAGCTAACCACAGTAGACAGTGTATTCAAGGAGGCTTTAAAGGAATTGTAAAGCTCAAATTCATCAAATGGAAAAATTGCCCTGGATATGTGCAATATAAGACATGTTTGTATTTGATTTTGGTGTTTGATTTCAAATACAGATTCAGGGACAGGGAAATGATTGGAAGTTGTGAAAAGATTCTCAAACATGATTGGGGAACTGAGTTCCTGATTTATGAAGAAAAAAAATAAAGCATACAAATATAGAGAGCTGTGCTAAGGGAAATAGCTGAAAGTAGGCCATCAGATCTTGGAGTTTATGGCAGACTTGGGACACATTTAATTTTGGTTTGCATATTTATTTAGACATGAAGATGCTTTAAAACAGTTCCATATTTCAACATATTTAAAAGCAGACAATTACTTCCATATAGAAGAAGTAGACTATGATAAAAAATAGTGAAAATATAGCTATTGTTGCTTTCAAATATATAAAAGAATGTATATTTAGAATTCTGACTTTGAAAGATTTGCCTGAGTAGTTTACTGTTCATGATTGTGATAACATAAGCTATGCAGATGCATTCATTGGCTTCACTCATTCCCAGTGTTTTCCTATCCCATTGCACATGTGTAAATTAACTCAATTAAGATTAGACAATCAGAATATGATGTGCCAATAATACTGCTTAAGGAATTGTTATTAAGTATTACATTTAACTCTAAGATTTCTGTATTCTAAATTTCACAAAAGCTGTTTTACCCAGTTTTATTATTGGATGAGGGAAAGCTGTTTATCAGAAGCAACATACAATGTAATTATGTTGCAAGAAATATGGAGAACTCCTCATAGACAGTCTAAGATTTTGTTGCAGACTTCATAAGTGCCTAATAAGAATGCCTTAGGTAAGTCCTTCATGTCTAATGTCTTCAGCTTCATATTTCCGTGAATTGCTGGCACACTCCAGCAGACATTTTGAGAACGTTCATTCATCCAAACTCCAGTATGAATTATACTTATCTAGAATAATAAGATATATTTATTCTCAACTTGTCCTGCAATAGTTTCATTACTCATTTCCTCTGATACCTATGGAAGAAGGAGCTGTTAGTTATAAACATCACTGGAGTAAACAGTATGGCCCCGAAGTCTAACACAAGTATAGTGGAAGTAGGTTAACTTGGGGACAAGAGTAGAAAAACCCACTATTACTTAGAGTGTAAATGATACATTAGACTTCCAAGTAACTAATGTAGCTATGCTTTATGCTATTAGAATATGTCTGACAGAAAAAAAGATTTCATTAAAGAAAGGAGGAAAATAAGAAGTCACATCATTTCTCTAATTTATCACTACAAACTACTTGACAATTTATGATAAATTTATATTCTGATTTGACATGGGGAAATATCACTGTTTTTTATGACAAGTGCTTCCACAGTGTCTGAGCTGTCCAAGCAAGGGGATGGCATTGTGCCTGCACATTCGACTTCCTGGCATTTACTTCATTGCTTCGTTTCTGTTTCTACATTGTCATGATCATCATTATGAAGTATAAGCTTCTTACCAATAATTTGAATGACCTCAATTTTCCTCCACATTCTTCTTTAGCACATGATATGTTCATTTTACTTTTTAACATCTTTCACATTTTACTAAAGTAGCCGTTTAAAATGCATGCAGAGCTGGGAAGTAAATTACTTGGGTAAAGGGCATTTCAAGATGATTGAAAAATGTGCTCATGAACTGTTGCCTTTCTCTCTCACAGTTTGGCTGACAGAAAAGATTCTAGAAATGAGATTTTGCAGGTAAATTTTAATGTATTGTATGTATTTTCTATTTCAATGTGCCTTTTTTAATGCTTTTATATCACTGGCCTCATTATAGAAAAGCTAGGCATAAATAATACCCACTTCCACATAACATTGCAGGATTTTATTCCCTGATAAATTCAAAACACACAGGCTCTTAGTTATAGTTTTATACTTAGGATTCCATGAAAAATGTGTGCATCTTTTACAAAGTTTTCTGAAATGCTTTCATCTGTTGTTTAGAATAACTAGCTTTGTATGTTATTTGAATTTGTGAATTTTCCAGAGATATTCATTGTATCCAATACTTCTGTTAATATGAAAAAAAATTCTGATTTGGAAAATCAGGTTTTACACAACATTGACATTTAAAATGTGGTCATTGGTTATAGATACAATTGTGTAAACTATATCAATGGCATCTCAAGGCCTCTGTATTGCTACTACTTTACAGAAGAATTTGGCAAAATTACTGAAACATGTTGAATTTATTTTATTTACATTTTTGGCTTAAGATTCTTGAAGCCTATTATTTCTCACATTTCAAAATGCTTATATTACAAATATTAATATTTATGTAATATGTAATGGACTTGAGAATGGTTTCAAAACAGAAATATATTTGATAAACTATTGTGTGAATATTTTATTCATTATTTACTAGTCCTTCTCTAGAATAGTTCATTGGAACAATATGCATAACAAGAAATAGTCTGAATGATATGAAGAAGCACCTCCTAGAAAGAAGTCTGAGTGGCCACCTTCGTGGCTCTAATATATAGTTTATTTTAAACTTCATCCCTGAGTCTTAGGATGCAATCTAAATAATATGTGGAAGTGCTGACTTACACACCATTAAGTGTCTCTAAGTTTCAGAGGAGCTTTAGTCTAGGCCTGGAATGTGGATCTCATTCTCATTATGGACTATATTGGCCTGATGCTGATTGTATCCTAATGCTAATATTGGTTTCTCAAGACTGCTTGTCCCAGAGACAAGAGATTCTACATGTAGACAATATATTACTTTGCCCCCAGATTATTTCTGATTTGTAAAATGATGTTGACAGCCAATAGCTGGGCAGAAGAGACCTAGGTGGGGTTTAGGATTCCTGGGTTTGGGTCTGAGGTGAGCCATGAGAGGAAAAATGAGGTAGATGAGGCGAGAGAAGTTGCTATGGGTTAATAGTCATGAAATCTTAACCCTGAGTGCTGGCCAGTTGGAGTTAAGGACATCAAGTTTCAGCAGGATTAAGTGTATCCTCTCCCGCTGAGGCCAGACAACACAGTATTCTGCTATATATGTGCACAGTGGGAGGAGGGATGGCCATGGACCAGCCCATGTATACTCTTTGGTGGCGTATTAGTCTCCGGGAACTCTAAAGATTCCAGTTAGTTTGTTCTTCCTATGAGGTTGCAGTCCTCTTCAACTCCTTCAGTCCTTCCTCTAATTGCTCAATAGAGGTCCCCAGCCTCAATCTAATGTTGACTGTTAAGTATCTGCATTTGTCTCAGTCAGCTGCTGGTAGAGCCACTCCGAGGTCAGCCATGTTAGGCTCCTGTCAGCAAGTACAACATAACATCAGTAATAGTGTCAGGGTTTGGTGCTTATGTGTGGGATGGATCCCAAGCTGGGCTGGTCACTGGATTGCCTTTCCTTTAATCTATGCTCCAGTTTTGTTCCTGCATTTCCTTTAGACAGAAACAATTCTGGGTCAAAAATTTTGAAGATAGATAGAACGTCCCTGCTACAACTGGGGACCCTGTCTATCTGCTGGAGGTGGTATCTTCAGGTTCCATCTTCCCTCTGTTGGGAATATTGGCTAAGGTAATTTTCATTGAGACCTGGGAGTCAGTCTCTAACATCCTAGGCCTCTGGTACTTTCTAGAGGTTTTTCTAGTCACCACTTCACACTGCAAAAAGTAGATTCTAGTAACATAGAGGGTAGATATCTGTCCATCTATAGATTGATTAAGTCTTATTGTAAATATAAAGGGTATGTGTGTGTCTTTTTTCCAGGAATTAAATGGTCAAAGAAAGGTAGAAACCCTCGATGGGATTAAAAATTGCAACAACAATGGACTGTCTTATTTTATCTTTACAACATGATATTATCTTACCCATAGTATCCATTTCCAAAAGATAAAAGATTTGCTTAGAGAATTTAGGTAACCTATCCAAGTTTATCAGCTGCCTATTGGTAGCATGAAGATGACAATTAATGGTGCCAAAAAATGAAGTAAGGAAAGGGATAGGAATGCCCTGGCATTCTTCAGAATGTATGAAAAAAAAAAAAGAAAAAAAAGAAAGAAAGAAAAAGAAAAGGGAGGCTGCATGCAAGAGAGATGGAAAAACAAGAGGAAGCCAAGACTAAACTTTGAAAATTATAACATTCAGCTCTGGTTCAATGCTATAGGTGTCAAAGGCATAATCACAGTGATTGTGTCAGGATTATACTTTGACCACAGGGTGTATCAGAGGAGTACTTTTATGTGGCTGGCATCCAGAGTCCAGAGGATAAAATCTGCTTCAGACCTCGTGTTTTAGGCTGTGTTAAAAAGTGACCAACCTTAATTTAAAACTACAGTTGTTATTATGATTCACTAAATAAAAAAAAAGTCATGTAACTATAACATACCTATGTAAATGTTTAACTAACTACTCATACATTTCAATATGCATGAAAAGGAATCTCATTGTTTAGAAAAAAAATGATAAAGTTTTTGGGAGGGTACCTAACCATTAACTACAAAGCTAAAAATGTCAATGCATTTAAAATTGGCCACAGGAATTTTCTTTATCTAGACTCATTAAAGCAGTTGAAGGGTGTTAACAACAAAGTTTTATCATCTAAATATACTTAGCCACAGAAAGAGTCTAGAAACCTGAACATATTAGGCATCATATATCAAGAAAAATATAAAAAGATTGCCATATATTGTGGTGGTTACTTATGAACTTGATGGGATTTAGAATCACCATGGAAATAACCCTCTGGGAAATGTCTGAGAGAGAGTTTCTGGTTCAAATTATCTGATATGGAAGACCTACCCTAAACCTGAATGGTAGGATTTTCTTGGTTAGGACTCTTAACTGAAAGAAAAGGAGGAAGGGTGCTGAGTAGACATCATCACCCTCTGCTTCTTTCGAAGATACAACGTTACAAGCTGTCTGGAACCCTGGCTATGATTACTTCCTCATCCTTACGGAAGAGACCTTTAAGTTGTGAGCTGAAACAAACCCTTACTTCTGAAGTTGCTTTCTTCAAATATGTTGTCACTGTAGGAGAAAAAGTAACACATAGAGGTTTATACACTTACTGCATTGTGACCTCATAGAATAGGGCTCAGATATCTTTCTTAATGAAAGTACAAACACATTTTTACCTTATCTATACCACTCTGTATCATAGTAGATTTATACAAAAATATTATGCATGAGAGGACGTGAATATCCTTGAGAATCTAATCAAGTTGGCTATGTGACTTTTAAGATGATGAGACCCTATATTGAATTTTCACAAATAAAGATACATATCTTATGTACTTATTTTTATATTTATATCTTTTAGCATTTGGATGGAACATTATACAGATATTTGTTAGTTTAATTTGAGATCAAATGTCATTTAATTCTGAGGTTTCTCTATGTTTTGTTCAGATGAACTAAAGAAAATGGGATCTTGAAATAACCTTCCATAATTCTGCTTGCATTAATTTGTTTACTATTAGTATGGGTTTCAATTTGATTGGCTGATTAGAGTTTGGCACTAGAAGGCTTAGTATTATGATTTTTTTTATTAGAATGAAGTGCCCTTTTTGTCTTCTCTGATTAGTTTTAGTTTGAAGTCTGATCAAGGGTAGGGAGGCAGGAGTGGGTGGGTAGGGGAACACCTTCATAAAAGCAGTGGGAGGGGGGGATGGGGTAGGGGCTTCTGGGGCGTGGGAACTGGGAAAGGGGATAAAATTTGAATTTTAAATAAATAATATCCAATAAAAATAAAAATGTTTGTTGAGGTGGAAATTTCTGGTTTCTTTAGTAACTCAGTGGTGTCATGTGATGTTTTTCTGGAAGCTGTCTTGTGAGAGGTCATTTGATGTTTTGCTGAAAATAGAGGAGAGGACAAGTCATGCTTAGAAGGAGAATAAACAATACCCTACAGTGAGAGGATGCATTGCTCTGCTCTGAAATGCTTTGCTTCACTGGTCTTCACTTCATAGAAAGAAATACTACAAAGAACTCCTCATGTGCTGATTCTGTCCACTTCTGCTGACTCTTGCTGATTCTGATTCGGTGGAGCCTTGCTGATTCTGTTGGCTTGAGCATGCCCTAATGATTCAGGTTTGGTGTTAGTTATTGAATTGGACTGCTGGTATCCTGAAATGAAGAGTGAAATTGTCCCAAGCAACTACTTCTAAACATGTCCAAAGCAGTCTTTTCCTATTAATCTTTTGGCCTACTTCTGGTTGGTTGGTTAGAAGGGATGTTGAAGCAGTTTATAACCCTATATAAAGTAGGTTTAAAAATCTAAGCCTACAGTTTGCTTCTTGAATCTGTCTTCATGGAATACATATGTCCATCTTTTCAGTTTAAGGTGGTGCATATCGTTAAAGCTGAGTTTTATAGACAACATATAGATGGGATTTATTTTTTTATCAGTTCACCTAGTCTCTGTTATTTGATTGAAAAGTTGAAATCATTAATATTTAGTGTGGTTATTTAAAAATGGTAAATGTAGACTGCTGTCGTTTTCATGGTGTTGATTTGTACCTGTAGTTGACTTTTGCTACATACTAGCTTCATTTATTTTTTTTTTCTAGAGTCTCTTGGCTGTTCTTGTTCCTCTTTTATATTCAAAGCGTCACTTCTAATATTGCTTAGCATTTTGTCGATATTTTATTTTCACTTTAGATACAGGTTTTTTTTTTTTTTTTTTCAATTTATGTTTGATGAATCATGCATAGTTTTTCTTTATCCTTCAACTATGGAAGCTTATACTACAAAGTTAGCCTTCATGGTCTTTTGGTCCAGGGCTGTCTTCTGACTTTCAGTTTCCATTGAGAAGTCAGTTGTCCTTCTGATGGGTTTTCCATTTTATGTGATTGGTATTTCTAGGAGATATATGAAGCTGTGAGGTTTTGTTTGTGTGCTTGCTTTGTTTTGTTGACATTGTTTGGTTTTTGGTCTTATATTGTTGGGGTTTTGTGATCTTCTTGTATTTTTATGGAAAAACTTTTCCTTATGTTGGGGGTGTTTTCCTCAGTGATCTTGTTAAAGACTTGATCTTTGGGACTCTTCTCACTTTTCTATGCCTATAATTCAAAGATTTTATGTTTGATTGTGTTCCATATTTCCTGTATGTTCCTTTACTTTACTTTTAAAAACTTACCATTTTTCTGTGTTTCTTTTATTTGGACTTGCTACTTTATCTTCAAGTTCTTATTTTCTCTCTTTTGCTTGATTCATTGTATTTGGAAGAATTTCCCTTAGCTTTCTGATTTAGATATTTATCTTTTAAATTGTATGCTTTCTCAATGTTTCTATATTTTTTACAATTACAAAACATATTTTCCTTCCTTTGGGTAATTAACAATTGTTACTGCATATTAAGTATTAATATTTCTTTCAGTTTAAATACTTAGAATTCTTCCTCTTTGGTAATGAACATATTTGTATTTTCATAAATATTTTCAAGCTCTATATTCATAAGAAACTAATTCAAAAGTAATTTGATAACTGAAGAGATTGGTTTTGATCTTTTTTAGACAAGAGCAGTCATTAGTCTGTAGTTAATTTGTCCCAATAATTAGACTGTACTCTGAGTAATTTTCTGGTGACTTTAATTATGAAATATTTGATTATGGCTGGAGAAAAACGTATGGATGACCTAGTCTCTGGAGACGTTTCCAGTGTACTTTAGGAAGTTCATATACTCTTGGGAATATGCTTCATTTCTCATGTAGGTTTGTGAGAGTCCTTAAAGATCACCAAGGTTGTAATTCTCTGTGCAGTCTACCTGTTGTCGCCTCACAACTCTCAGCTGCTCATTTTTAACTCAAGAATTCAGCTGAATTGTGTCTGGGTTACTTTTTATTCATCTACATTCTGGGAATTCTTTCAAGACATGAAAAGGATTCCTCCCTTCCCTTTAATATTATTGTTCTTTTATGTCTAATATCAAATATCTAAAAAAATTCTGTATACATATTAGAATTTTATCTGGAAAAGTAAATTTAGTATATTGATTCACCATAGCTGGTAGAAGAATAAAATAGTTAAACAGTGTTATTTCATAATTTTTCCAGTTTTACTCGTTTAAAAAATTCACTATAGATATCTTGTTATTTGAGAATTTGTAATATTTGATAGGTAAATGTTTTCATGTGATTCTTAATTATTTTTATCCTCAATCTTTTATTTCAGAAAACTCATGAATATATTGTATGTATTTTTATCATGGATATTGACTTTTATACATTAGTTAAGTTTTCATGTTCCACTGATATTTATCATTTCATATTATTTAGATAATTTGATTATTAACTATTGATAATAATTTAATGCTGAAATAGATGAAGATATATATGCATGTAGGAGTTATGGACGTGATATGACATTAAAAGGCTATGATCAAAAATCATAAAAATCGTGTATATTTATAACAGATGTATATCATGTAAAGTATATTTATTGTGGTTAATATATTCATATCTATTCCTTCAGGTCTTATCAAATATTTTCAGTAAGTGCTTAAAGAGTATAAATTTATGGCATAATATTTCTATTTTCTTTATTTGTTAGTCATCAAATGCATATAATTTAGCAATTATTTTGATGGGATTTAACTCAAAAATTAAATAGAAAATATTCCTCAGACTATCTTTTGTGCCAAGTTGAAAAGAATAAAGTATGTGTTGCTTGTTAATTGTTAGAGCATTTCATTTATTTGGCATTTATTAATATTATGTACATACACAGGTGTTTGTATTGTCTTATATGTTTATTATAGTTTATGAAGTAGTGGGGAGCAGTGTTTTCTTTTTTCAAGAACTGTGCCTTCATCCTGTGCCCATGCTTCAGCGGTCACAGCATCAACTGCTCCCTTCAGTTGAGCATCAGATTTTTGGTTTTCCTTTTGTCTTCCTTCAGCTTAAGGCATCCAGTTTAAGGGAGTAAAAATATTGCTTAGTCAACTTGTTTAGTAAAAATGTAATTGTAATATAAATGTGATAATCAAATATGTGAACTGACTTTTTGATGAAAGTTAGCTTTGATTTTAGAAGGACAGCTGAGGAAGTACAACCCTCTTGCAGATGAACTTTGGATAAGGCACTATTGGCAAACAGGAGAGAGGAAAACAAAACGTTTCTCTCAAATGGCATTTTCTCCTTGTTTAAAAAGAAAAAATTGACACTTCCCAGCTCTGGCTGGGAAAACTGTAACATGCTCAGTATATTTTTTGTGTAAAAATTTTAATTCCTTCATAAAGGTGACAATCCAGCCATGAAAAGGATGTTGAACAAGTTTATTAAATATAGTAGCACTTGAGTGACAAACTAAATAATAAGTCATTGTGGAATTCACCTTAAATGAAAATTCCCAACCTCAGTCCACAGTGGACAATGTATATCTTAGACTATAAATTCTGGGTTATGTGCAATAAAGATGTAAATTCTCATTGTTCTCTGAAACTTCAGTTAAAAAAAAAAAACATAGTTGACTTTCACTACTGTTTCTTCTAAGAGGAACACTTTTCTACCAAGAAACTCTCTGTTGATTCAGAACATCTATCATACTTTAAAAAGAATTCCAGAAATGACAGTTATCTTATTTAGATAAGGCGACACATTACAGCTTCCATCCCTGTTCCCTTTTCTCACACAGTGAGATCTATGTAGAGACAGAATTACTATATCAGATCAAGTAAGTGTCAAAGTCAAACCTCATCTTACACATTTTGCATTTTGTATCTCCTTGAATTCATCTTTCAGCTTTGTGGAGGACATTTCAAGTGGATTTCTGCTTGCTCCTGGTTACATTGAATGATAATTCTGACTGAAATTATTTTTTGGAGAAAGGTTATTGTCAGGACTTGTAGTGCCTTGGAAATGCAGTTACAGGCTGTTAAGAATTGGATTTGAAACGAATGAAATGGCTCAGAATGACAGTGTTCACTATTTAACTACATTTTAAGTTAATTCACAATGAATTTCATATACAGCATAGGGACCCTCTACCGTAATTTTTATTCCCTTTACTAGCTCTGTGTTTGTCATGAAACCAACACCTTTAATTAATGAAATGAGAACTTGGTGATCCTTTCTTTAGTCTTCATTTAATTACTCAAGTAGATGTGAACATAGAAATTGAAAGTCCTTCTTAGTCAAATAACCATTTAGGTATCTTCAGTTAGAATGAAAAGAAAGCAAATACTGTGAAACCTACAGAAGGATCGACTATATAACTATGCCTAACAAATTACTTTTCTTCATGTAAAAAAACAAAGAAACAAACAAAAAACAGTGCGGCAGAAAATAAATGAAACAAATAACCCATCTGTTTTGGTTTGACTTCTATTGTGACAAAACACTGTGGAAGAACATGTGTGTGTGTGTGTGTGTGTGTATGTGTGTGTTTGTGTTGGTTTTTGCTCATACATATATCCCAGGTCACATGAGCAAAGGTATAGAAGGTACCTGAAGTGAAGTGCTGGGGCATTGAGCTAAATGGTAATGGTTGTGCTCAATTTATATTTTGAGAGTAAAGGTTTTTGTTGTTGTTGTTGTTTTGTTTGTTTGTTAACACAGAAAAGGTGATATGTGGCAGGATTTTCCCTGTTCAATCTATTTAATTATTAGTTCATCAGGAGACCTGTGATTGGACAGGGAAAAGAGAGGTGGAGCTAAAAGTTGCCCAAAGAGAGAGTGACTCAGGAGAGAAAAAGGGAGGAAGCAAGACGGAGGCCAACAAACAGGATGATTCAGATTCAGCGTTGTTTATAATATCCACAGAAAGATATAATTTCATGGAGGGATAAAATAATTGGGGTAACTTGCTTAATCTAGGTGGGAAGCTTGTATAATTATCAATTAGCCCTGAAATTATTGTGTGGGAATCTTATGAATTGACAATTTATTGTTATATAAATCTAACTGGTTAGTTATAAAAAACAAAACAGAAAACACTGGACAACCTGCTGAGGGGTAGCACAATCAACTGTGAGCAGGGAGGGGAGTTACTCTTACGGCAATCATCAATCAAGAAAATGTCCCAAATACTTGCTGACAGGCCAATCTGATGGGGGCTTTTCCTAAATTGAAAGTCTTTCTGTCAAGATGTCTCTAAATTTGTGTCATATTGACAGAACCCACCAGCATGCCATCTTTTTTTATCTTAATATGGAAATTGCGTTTGTAGTGTGTAACAGTCTGGCACAACAATATCTCAGTTCCCAGAGGAAAGCATTTCTGGACCATCCTCTCCTAAGACAAACTTTTTGACTAGCTTCTCTTGAAACACTAGTGGTAGATTGTAATTTAAAATATGTGATCATTACACACAGCACACTAGTGAAAGATTGAAAATCAATTCTCATCTAAAAAATATTTATTTGAAGTTATTTTACTACTACTACTACTACTACTAAATAAGTGTTCAAAACACACAGGAAATGAGCAAAAGAGAAAACAAATATTACTCACTAATTTCCAGATTTAACTCCCAACAGTCAATTTGAAAGGACTGCCCTCTTCAGTCATTACACTGTCATAATGTCATTAAGTTCTTTAAAATCCAAGAAATTAATGCATTTAAATAAGTACTTTGAAAAAAAATTAAATAAAATTTTTCTGTGAGGTCTGTACTTCAAGGGAGATTACATATTTTTCCAGATAGAGAAAAATTTCAGCAAAGAATTAATGGGTTTCTCAATTAATTAATTTTAGATTAATTAATTTTAGATTTCTGGATTGGTTAATTTTAGGTTTCAAGTTTGGATGCTGAGTAGATCAGGGCCTGTGCTTCCATTCTCTGCCAATGTCCAAGTCCCTTGCAGTGATAGGATGGGGATATCTCCGATATGCTAACATGTTTGTTCGGGAGGTTTCAGATACTTACTCTGTAAGGATGAGTCCTGAGCACCTTGGGTAGATTTCATTCTATCTCGACCTTTCTTCTGACCTTCTGAATTATGAAAAGCCTCTATCACATATATACTACATTTGTCTGTGGTTGTAACTGAAACTGATTCCAATAAAATTTTCCTCAAGATGCTTTAGTTATAGACATAAGAAAGTAACGAATACACATTTTTGTGAGAGCAGCCTATTCACTGAGCACTGTTTCTAAAATTTTTTTTCATTGCACAAACTCAATATGACCATACCCCCTTAAGGAGTTTTAGTTTATTGACAAATGCTTATTAAATAGCTAGTCACAAAAGTGGTGATTTAAAAATAAAGACAAAAGGGAGGCATGCATGTGATTTATGCATACACATTAGGAATGTGTATGCATAAATAAATGTTTGAGAAAGAATCGCTTGGGGTGATTCCCTAAGAATTGGGAGACAGTGAGTTAACTAAATCTGAACTTTCAGAACCTTAGCTAGGAAGCAAATGAGGTAAGAAATGGACATTCTATTTTTCTGTTTTCTTCTAATCCTGACAGTCAAACACTGGATCTCAATTATGCTTAGACAAATTATTTTAATTAGGTTCTTTGCCTAATGAAAACATTTTTATAATGTGAAATTATTTGATTTATGGGTATTCAATATTAACCATTATATAGAGGTGATTCTAAGAATTTCTAACATTTAACTTCCCACAAAAATACATTTACTATCTTTTAATTAGATATAAAAATATGTTAGTTATAATACATAATCATCTTTAAGAAAAGATCAAGGCTTTTAGCAGGGTTCTAAAGATACTCGTGAGTTCAGTAACAGTAATGCTAGTCAGATCTCAAAAAGTAGTAACAGCTTGAGGATGGGGTGGGTTAAAGCTTGGCAGATCTGGAAGGAATGGCACAGAAATAAGACATTATGTTATGTGTCCAATATTATTTTTAGACAGATTTTCTTACATATCCATTCTACTGTTGCCTGTATAGCATTTAAGTATAATAACTTACAAACTTACAGTTGAATTTATATAGTAATATAAAGAAAAATGAAACATTTTATAATTAATCATCATTTATTGGTGAACCTTGATCCATAGTACATAGGTAATATTGGTTATATTTATTTTTACTCCTTAAATTTTACATATTTGGAAAATTTATTATTTTTAAAGACAATTATTTTAATACAAACCACTTTCATTGCCTAGGAAACATAAATTGTTTACCTATGCCTTTCTCTTTGATACTATATTCCATCAGAGATATTTTCCTATATATGTTCAGAATCTCATATATTTGAAAACAATTATCAGATTGACTTATTTTACATAATTATGTGAATCTATATTTCTTTTGTAACTTTTAAGTTTTGGCACTCCCATTTTTTTTAACTGAAGAACATTTTCTTGATTGGAATTATCAATTGCTTATCTCTCTAGGAAATTGTAGTTTCTTTTACATTCAAAAGATTTAAAAATATGTTGTCATAATATCTGGTGAAGGATTTTGTAAATATATATGTATATATATATATATATATATATACATATATATTTACATATGTGTATACACACATATATGTATATACTTATATATACATATATTCAATATATTTATTTAAAGTGTTCAAATCCTGTTGGTTAATATCAAGAAACAAATTTACTGGATAATATGTGAAGTCTATGTGACCATGGGCTTTTCATCTGTACCAGTATCTCCAAATAACTCCTCAGAGGCTTATTATTTAATAATAAATGCCTAGGCCTTAAGCTTTGTCTTGTTCTCACTATATTGTAATTCAATTATCCCACTAAAGCAAGTCTAAATTCTGCCATGTAGCTGGTTACCACTCTTCAAATCCATATATCTGATTCTTGCTAATCTGGGGCAAACTGTCCTACTCTTGACTCCCCAAATTCCTCTCTTTCTGTGTTAAATGTCCCCCCTTCTAATCTTGCCTCAGCTCATTGGTCGACATACTTTTATTGACAGATGATTCTTCTACATACTACATGAGAGATTCTTTCTACAAGTCTGTAAGAAAAAGGGTGTCTACTCATGTAGCTATAGTATCTTCCTTATGTTTAATAAATATTTAGATGTAAGGTGTGGGGAAAATAATTTGTCAATAAAAAGAAAAAATAAACAGCAAATAAACACAGAAAAAATAAAAATAAACTAAGAATAGCATAACACAAACATTACCCTTTAAATCTGATTAGTGAGGAAGTTGGAGAGACAAAATAGCTCAGCAGGTAATTGCTTAAAATAAGAATACTTTATGTGAAGAAAATGATTAGAGAAGGAAAGATCAGATGAAAGGAGATAAAGATAAGTGGAGAGAGAGGGCAGAGGGAGGAAAGGAGAGAGACAGGGGAGAGAGAGAGAGGGAGAGAGAGAGAGAGAGAGAGAGAGAGAGAGAGAGAGAGAGAGAAGAGAGGTGGGGGAAGGAGACAGGAGAGAGAGTAGGAGGGAGAGGGGGAAGAAGGTAGGGAAAGAAGTTAGAAGAGAGATAGGGAGAGATAGGTGGATAGGTGGATAGGATAGGTCACTGTCTAAAAGAAGAATACCTGAAATCACAAACAGCAGAAAGAGGTCAAGATCATTGTAATGCAGCTCAAGAGCTGTTAGAAATTTACATTAGTATCTCCATGTTGTATTCATTCTTTCTTTGTTACTTGCTATCACTGCTGGAGTAAGCTGCAATACTGTGATTTGTTTAATGAGGCAACAATGCAAAGTGGAATTAAGTGTTGCATCAAGAAAGGGGCAGTAAGAAACAGAGGCATTCAATTCAAATACTTGAGAAATTGAATATTGCAACAGCAAGTTTAATTAACATGGAAGTGAGTTTTTCCCACTGAGACTTAAAATTATTCAACCCAGGCTGAAACTCACTGAGAGTTCTTTATCTACAAACCTTTTCTAAAAGGAATCCAGACAACTGATTCTTAAATCAATTAGATGATAAACATTTTTGGTTTAGATCTCTTAGTTAGTCCTGAGTGATTTGTTACTTTGGAGCAGAAACAGACAAAGGGAATCAAAGGCAATATCAACAGAGTGGAAAAAAAAAAAAAACCTACATTATTAGGGGAAATGTTTATAAACTATATATCTGAGAGAGATCATAAGCTGTGATACACAAAGGGTAGAAAACAAAACTCATTCATAAAAATATTCAGACTCAGCAAAAATGCAAATACTCAAATTGGGCAGTGTCTTGTGCCTTTATCCCAGTACTTGGGAGGCTAAGGCAGGCCAATCTCTAAGTCTGAGGCCAAGCTAGTCTACAGAGCAAGTTGTAGAAAAACCCTTTTTTGAAAAAAAAAAAAAAAAAAGAACAAACCAAAAGAACAACAAAACCAAAAATCAAAAACCCTAATTGAAAATGCATAAGTACAAGTTAAGTGATAGTTTTCAAAGTTTATGAAAGTAAGAGGAATGTGGAAATGATAGGCATAACTAATCTACAAATAAATGGCTCAAAATCACATTGTGACAATGGGTCATTCATTCCACATGAAGGGAAAGTGATAGAAAGTGTTGATGGGTTAGATGTGAGTGAATTCTTCCATGCTTTGTATTGAGAACATAAATTGCTGTTGGTTTAGAATACAATATGGAAGTTCCTCAAAGCCTGGAAGGAAAATGATCACATGAGGCAGCAATTCCATGCATATGTATCCAATGGAAATGAACTCAGTATGAAGACACATCTGCCATCTCTTTTGTAGAAAAGAGAAACAGCTTCAACTAATAATGAATAAAGAAAATGTGGCACATATGCACAGCAGATTAGAATTCAGCTACAAATTCTGAAGTTTATTATTACAACAGAGATGGAGATGAATATCCTTATACTACATAAAATAAGAAAGACACAGAAACCTCCACATTAGAGTTCCAGAGATTTCAACCATGATACTACTTACAGGTGCTGGGATTACAAAGAAGAAGCAATATTATGGAGAGATTGATTAAAAGATGCCAGTGTATGCTTAGATATGTGAAGTATGTTCTGATGTGCTATTAAACATGAAGATGGGTATAGATAATAATATATCCATTTCAAAAGTTAGAAGAAAGACTGTAAATGTTTCCACTTTAAAGTGATGAAAAATATCACATTGCTTAAAATGGTTAAATAGTATATAGTACATTGAGACACTAAGAGTATAACACATGTAGGAGCTATTATTTGTTTTCATCAGTAAATATATTGAAATTTAAAATGGTAAAAATAATAAATTCAGATAAGCCATTTATTTTACAAAAGTGTTTTTTTTAAAGTCAATAGCTAGTCATATTTTATAATTATAATATGAAATCTTGTGTGCTCCCCTTCTGCCATTCTCCCAGATCTGAGGCCTGGTGCAGAACTGCACCTTGTTCACTTCTATGTGGACACCAGACTCCTCCTGAGACATCATAGAGGGTCCACTGAATCCAGAGTGGTAGGTAAGAAGACCCAAACACTGCCCTATGCCCATAGCTGGGTGTGGGGAGCGCTCAGATTCCAGCAGAAACCCAAACCCCTTCCACCATTCTCTCAGATCTGAGGCCTGGTGTAGACCTGCACCCTGCCCGCTCCTGTGTGGACACCAGACTCCTCCTGAGACAACCTAGAGGGTCCACTGAACCCAGAGAGATATAGAGTCCACTGAACCCAGAGCAGCAGAGGTACAGGTGAACCCAGAGTGGCAGAAGAACAACTGAACTCAGAGTGACAGACAACATATCCCTAGACATCCTAGAGGAACCACTGCACTCAGAGCTATGGGCACCTGATCCTGAGACATCCTAGAGGAGACACTGCACCCAGAACAGCAGACAACTAGCTGGTCTGCTACCTTGGAGGCAGCATATCCCGAGGCATCCTAGAGGTACCACTGTACTCAGAGAAGCTAGAGAAGATCACAGAGACATCTGGACCCTGAGGAGATCAAACACAAGCAAGATAACTAGAAAGGCAGGCCTCAGTCACAGACAGCGAGTACAGGCAGCACTAGAGTTAACCAGATGGCTAAAGGGAAGTACAAGAACATAAGCAACAGAATCCAAAGATACATGGCATCATCAGAACCCAGTTCCCCCATCATAGCAAGCCCTGAACACCCCACCACACTGGAAAAGCAGGATTCAGAATTAAAATCACTTCTCATGATGATGATAGAGGACTTTAAGAAGGACATAAATAACACTCTCAAAGAATTTAAGGAGAACACTTGTAGACAGATAGAAGCCCTTAAAGAGGAAACACAGAAATCCTTTAATGAATTGCAAGAAAACACAACCAAACAGGTGAAGGAATTAAACAAAACCATGCAGGATCTAAAAATGGAAGTAGAAACCATAAAGAAATCACAAAGGGAGACTACACTGGAGATAGAAAACCTAAAAAAAGATCAGGAGTCATAGACACAAGTATCACCAACAGAATACAAGAGATAGAAGAGAGAATCTCATGTGCAAAAGATACCATGGAAAACTTTGACACAACTGTCAAAGAAAATGCAAAATACAAAAAGCTACTAACCCAAAACATACAGGAAATCCAAGACACAATGACAATGCCAAACCTAAGGATAATAGGTGTAGATGAGGGGGAAGACTCCCAACTTAAAGAACCAGTAAATATCTTCAACAAAATTATAGAGGAAAACTTCCCTAATCTAAAGAAAGAGATGTCCATAAATATACAAGAAGCCTACAGAACTCCAAATAGTTTAGACCAGAAAAGAAATACTTCCCACCACATAATAATCAAAACATCAAATTACAAAACAAAGAAAAGATACTAAAAGCAGTAAGGGAAAAAGGTAAAGTAACATATAAAGGCAGACCTATAAGAATTACACCAGACTTCTCACCAGAGACCATAAAAGCCAAAAGATTCTAGACTGATATCATACAGACCCTAAGAGAACACAAATGCCAGCCCAGACCTCTATACCCAGCAAAACTCACAATCAATATTGATGGAGAAACCAAAATATTCCATGGCAAAACCAAATTTACACAATATCTTACCACAAATCCAGCATTTCAAAGGATAATTTGTGGAAAACTCCAACACAAGGAGGGAAACTACAACCTAGAAAAAGCAAGAAAGTAATCTTCCAACAATCCTAAAAGAAGGTAGCTAAACAAACATAACTCCACTGCCAATAATAAAAATAACAGGAAACAACATTCATTTTCCTTAATATCTCTTAATATCAATGGACTCAATTCTCCAATAAAAAGACATAGACTATCAGACTGGATACATAAACAGGACCCAACATTTTGCTGCATACAAGAAACACACCTTTGTGAAAAAGACAGACACTACTTCAGAGTAAAAGATTAGAAAACAATCTTCCAAGCAAATGGTCCCAAGAAACAAGCTGAAGTAGCGAATCTAATATCAAATAAAATTGTTTTTCAACCAAAAGTAATCAAAAAAGATAAAGAAGGACACTTCATATTCATCAAAGAAAAAATGTACCAAGAGGAATTCTCAATTCCGAACATCTATGCCCCAAATGCAAGGGCACCCACATACATAAAAGAAACTTTACTAAAGCTTAAAGCATATATTGCACCCTACACAATAATAGTGGGAGATTTTAACACCCCACTCTCAGCTATAGATAGATCATGGAAACAGAAAATAAACCAAGACACAATGAAACTAACAGAAGTTATGAACCAATTGGACTTAACTGACATCTATAGAACATTTCATCCTAAAGCAAAAGAATATACCTTTTTCTCACCACCTTATTGCGCGCACCTCCTGTGTTCCCTCTGCCCGTGGAAGAAAGTACACGAGAGGCAGAATTTGGGTAGTTACCACAGCGAGGGTTTAATCTTGTATCAGCAGACGTGAAAGACGGGGAAGGGCCAAAGACAAGAAGAGGCACAGCTTAAATACACCCTAGAGTGACGTATTCACTTCTGATTGGCTGTTCACTCATCACCCCATATTACGCCCTGGGATGGGCAGTGACTTTGGCACACTTTCTGCCTTTTTGCACCTGCGCAGTTAATTGTTTACTAGTGGAGGACACAGTGCCCACACCATGTTGGAATGGCACATATATCACCGCTGACCACGGCTTCCTACACCACCTCATGGTACCTTCTCCAAAATAGACCATATAACTGGTCACAAAACAGGCCTCAACAGATACAAAAAGATTGAAATAATCCCTTGTACCCTATCAGACCACTATGGACCAAGACATATCTTTAATATGGACAAAAACAACAGAAAGTCCACACACATGTGGAAACTGAACAATGCTCTACTCAATGATGACTTGGTCAAGGAAGAAATAAAGAAAGAAATTAAAGACTTTTTAGATTTAAATGAAAATGAGGACACATCATATCAAAACTTATGGGACTCTTTGAAAGCAATACTAAGAGGAAAACTCATAGCTCTAAGTACCCACAAAAAGAAAATGGAAAGAGCATACACTAACAACTTGACAGCACACCTGAAAGAGTTAGAACAAAAAGAAGCTAATATACCCAAGAGGAGTAGATGGCAGGAAATAATCAAACTCAGGGCTGAAATCAACCAAGTTGAAACAGAAAGAACTATACAAAATATCAACAAAACCAGGAGCTGGTTCTTTGAGAAAATCAACAAGATAGACAAACCCTTAGCCAGACTAACCAAAGGGCGCAGAGACAGCATTCAAATTAATAAAATCAGAACTGAAAAAGGAGACATAACAACAGAAACAGAGGAAATTAAAAAAAATTATCAGATCCTACTACAAAGGCCTATACTCAACAAAATTGGAAAATCTGGATGAAATGGACAATTTTCCAGAAGAATACCAGGTACCAAAGTTAAATGAGGAGCAGATAAACCATCTAAACAGTCGCATAACCCCTAAAGAAATAGAAGCTGTCATTGAAAATCTCCCCACCAAAAAAAGTCCAGGGCCAGATGGTTTTAGTGCAGAATTCTATCAGACCTTCCAGGAAGACCTAATACCAATTATCTTCAAACTATTCCACAGAATAGAAACAGAAAGAACAATACCCAATTTGTTCTATAAAGCTACAATTACACTCATACCTAAGCCTCACAAAGACCCAACAAAGAAAGAGAACTACAGACCAACCTCTCTTATGAATATTGATGCAAAAATTCTCACAAACTGAATCCAGGAACACATCAAAGCAATTATCCATTATGATCAAGTAGGCTTTATTCCAGGAATGCAGGGATGGTTCAATATTCAGAAATCCATCAATGTAATCCACTACATAAATAAACTCAAAGAAAAAAACCACATGATCATCTCACTAGATGCTGAGAAAGCATTTGAGAAAATTCAACATCCCTTCATGGTAAAAGTCTTGGAAAGATCAGGAATTAAATGTACATACCTAAACATAGTAAACGCAATATACAGCAAGCCAGTAGCCAACATCAAACTAAATAGAGAGAACCTTGAAGCAATCTCACTAAGATCAGGGACTAGACAAAGTTGCCCACTCTCACCCTACCTATTCAATATAGTACTGGAAGTACTAGCTAGAATGATTAGACAATAAAAAGAAGTCAAAGGGATACAAATAGGAAAGGAAGAAGTCAAAATTTCACTATTTGCAGATGATATGATAGTATACTTAAGTGACCCTAAAATCTCCATTAGAGAACTCCTAAACCTGATAAACAACTTCAGCAAAGTGGTTGGATATAAAATCAACTCAAACAAATTAGTAGCCTTCCTATACTCAAGAGATAAACAGCTGAGAAACAAATTAGGGAAATCACACCCTTCCCAATAGTTACAAGCCATATAAAATATCTTGGAGTGAATCTAACCAAGCAAGTGAAAGGTCTGTATGACAAGAACTTCAAGTCTCTGAAGAAAGAAATAGAAGAAGATTGCATAAGATGAAAAGATCTCCCATGCTCCTGGATTGGCAGGATTAATTTAATAAATATGGTCATCTTGCCAAAAGCAATCTATAGATTCAATGCAATCCCCATCAAAATTCCAAATCAATTCTTCACAGAGATAGAATGAGCAATTTGCAAATTTATTTGGAATAACAAAAAAACCAGAATAGCGAGAACTATTCTCAACAATAAAAGAACTGGGGGAATCACCATCCCTGACCGCAAACTGTATACAGGGCAATAGTAATAAAAACTGCATGGTATTGCTACAGAGACAGGCGGGAAAATCAATGGAATAGAATTGAAGATCCAGAAATGAGCCCACACAACTATGATTATTTGATCTTTGACAAAGGAGCTAAAACAATCCACTGAGAAAAGGATAACATTTTCAGCAAATGGTGATGGTTCAACTGGAGGTCAACATGTAGAAGGATGCAAATTAATCCATTCTTATCTCCTTGTACAAAGCTCAAATCCAAGTGGATAAAAGACCTTCACTTAAAACCAGATACACTGAAACTAATAGAAGAGAAGGTGGGGAAGACCCTCGAATATCTAGGCACAGGGGGAAAGTTCCTGAATAGAACACAAATGATGTATGCTCTAAGATCAAGAATTGACAAATGGGACCTCATAAAATTACAAAGCTTCTGTCAGGCAAAGGACATTATCAATAAGACAAAACGACAGCCAACAGATTGGAAAAATATCTTAACCAATCCTAAATCTGATAGAGGGCTAATATCCAAAATATACAAAGAAATCAAGAAATTTTACTCCAGACAACCAAATAACCCTATTAAAAAATGGGGTACAGAGCTAAACAAAGAATTCTCAACAGAGAAAACTCAAATGGCCGAGAATCACCTTAAGAAATGCTCAACATCCTTAGTCATCAGGGAAATGCAAATCAAAACAACCTTGAGATTCCACCTCACAGCAGTCAGAATGGCTAAGATAAAAAACTCAGGTGATAGTAGATGCTGGTGAGGATTCGGAGAAAGAGGAACACTTCTCCACTGTTGGTGGGATTGCAAGCTGGTACAACCACTCTGGAAATCAGTCTGGTGGTTCCTCAGAAAACTCGACATAGCACTACCTGAGAATCCAGTTATACCACTCCTGGGCATATACCCAGAAGATGCTCCAACATATAACAAGGACATATGCTTCTCTATGTTTATAGCAGCCTTATTTATAATAGCCAAAAGCTGGAAAGAACCAAGATGTCCCTCAACAGAGGAAGGGATACAAAAAATGTGGTAATTTACACAATGGAATATTACACAGCTATTAAAAATAATGAATTCGAGAAATTTTTAGGTAAATGGATGGAACTAGAAACTATCATCCTGAGTGAGTTATCCCAATAATAAAAGAACACACATGGTATTTACTCACTGATAAGCGGATATTAGCCCAAAAGCTTGGAATAGTGAAGACTCAACTCACAGACCATGAAGCTCATGAAGAAGGAAGACCAAGAGGGGATGCCTCAGTTCTACTTAGGACAAGTAACAAAAATACTCAAGGGAGCAAATATGAAAACAAAACATGGGACAGAAATGGAAGGAGGAGCCATCTGGAGACCATTCCACCTGGGTATCCATCCCATGTATAGTCACCTAAGCTAGACACTGATGTGGATGGCTGGAAGTGCATGCTGTCAAGAACATGATATAGTTGTCTCCTTAGAGGTCTGCCAGAGACTGACACATTCAGAGGACCATGCTCACAGCTAACTACTGATACGATCAAGGGTTTCCCAATGGAGAAGTTAGAGAGAAGACTGAAGGAGCAGAAAGGGTTTGTGACCCCATGAGGAAAGCAACAATACCAACGAACCAGAGCCCCCCAGGGTCTAAACCACTAGCCTGGGAGCACATAGGGAGGGACCCATGACTCCAGCAGTATATGTAGGGGAGGATGGCCTTGTTGGGCATAGGTGGGAGAGGAAATTCTTGGTCCCATAAAAAACGAACACAGAGTTGGGGTGGGATGTGAGGGTGAGGAGGGGGTAGTGGGGGAGGTAGGAAGGGATACAGCCTCATAGAAGCATGAGGAGGGGGGATGGGGTAGGAGGTTTCTGGGTGGTGGGAGGAAGTGGGGTAAGGGGATAAAATCTGAAATGTAATCATAATACCCAATTAAAAAAAGAAACAGGAAAATCACACCCTCATGGAAGCACAGGGAGGGGGGATGGGATGGGGGTTCCTCGTGGTGGGCCAAATGGTTTAAGGGGATAAAGTTTGGAATGTGAATATTATATCCAATAAAAAAAAGTGAAAAAAAGAAAAGTTGTTAATAAAATGTTTAATAAAATGTCAACCCTCTAAAAAAATTATCTTGATACTAAAACTTGTTTTGAGATTTGTATATTGCAGAATACACAGCCTTGGTGTATCTACTCATCAAGCAAGCTGAGCAGACCTGCTCAAACTTCTGATGTCCTGGAATTCCATCTGGATGCAGTGAAGACACAGGGTCAGAGGCTTATCAATTTACTCTTCCCCCACCCCTCCCTCTTCTAGTATCTCAATGGCCTTAATCAGCTTGAAGAAGTTAATGAAGAGTCAGCACCCCTATTCCCTGGGCTTGGGGACTAAGGTGGTTAATATTGGGCTGTCTTTCGAGGGAAAACTAGTGGTTTTTGTTGGAACAGGGAGGATTACCTAGGATTTATTGCATTGCCATAACCTATTGGTAGAAATCTGTATAATTATTATCAAGACGAAATTATAATTTCTTAAATGGTACAAAATTTACTTTGATTTCAAATTCAAGGTTTTCATTGGTATGAGCTTCTTATTAATATAAAAGTAAGATGAATATTGATACTTTCATGGGCATTGTGCCTGTATAACACATTTAGGAATACAAGGTTTAGACCCAGTCCTTCTTTAACTTTTTTTAAGTGATTTGAGATGGTTAGCCTGTGAGTTAAGGGACTATAGCAAATTCATGGCTTTTAGTTTATTCTTAGGGTGTTTTCTATATTTTATTTAGAAATAGCTCAGAGGAGTTAACAGACAACAGTCCATATTACCTTACATGGATAGTTGGTTTTCAACTATGCATTCCCTTCTATTGGTTATAGGTGTTTTTGTCAGCATTTAAACCAGTCCAGCACAGAGAAAATGAGATTTAACATCTTTGAGGCCAAAGTTAAAATGTCTTGGAGCTTTCACCAGGTTCCATGTGCTGCTCCTATCAGGAAGAGCCACCAATTTTTGTAAGCACCCTGTTAGTCATGGGATCGCTACAGTGGATGAATCTGTGGCTGGTCTGTGAAGGTCCCAGCTGAGTTTCCAGCTGTACCTAGCTTCAGCTGCCAGCCAGCTGATGAGACATCTGGGAACACAGCCCACTTGAACTTATGTTCAATGTTTGACAAATGATAGTCACAATATTCAAAATCTGACAGACACAAGATCAAACTACAGCAGTCCAAGGAAGGAATGAGGTATGAAGGTTTTGGTTACTATATGAGGAGAATTTGCTTTCAGTGGAGAATGTGTTTTACTCATTCTGTTCTCTATAGACCATTCAATGTGCTCAATAATAATGTTAGTAGAAAATGATAAAGTGAAGAAAAAATTAATTAAAATAGTTAGACATGTTCCTTTTCAAAAAGTAAGAAAGTTCTCTTTTGTGAAACATACGTAAATATCATACTGAAACTTGATTAGACTAGGTGGATGGATCAAAGCATAATTTTAGTTCATTACACATGCCTTTCGAGATATTTCATCTTATGACAAATGTCTCCTCATTCTTATGACATTTTTCTCTTTATGTTTCTTACACACATTTTATTATGAATTAAAATTTTACTACAGTATAATTATGCATTTTACTTCCTCCTTAATATTTTCAGGTGCATCTTACTTTAAACTGTGAGAGATCCTTATTTACTATTCCATGTGGATTTTAATATACTGTATACAGTGATTTATTTATATAATATAATGAAAGGTTTAGGTGAATGAAAAGGTATATAAAAATAATTTTAATTAATAAGTTATATGTTCTGGGACTAGGTAGATAGTTCAATATTTAAGACCACTTGCTGCACTTTTGGAGAACCTATAGTCACTTTCCTGATATTTACATGGATACAACCATCTGTAACTACAGCTTCAGGGATTCCAATCCTTGCCTGGCCTCTGCAAGCACAGGAAACCTGTAGGGCACATGCATGCATAGATGCATGCATGTGTCCATGCAGAGAAAAAACTAATATGCATTAAAAATAATTTTAAAGATGTATAATTTTATTAATTTAGTAGTTACACAGATACATGTAATTACACAAAGAAATTTCTTAACTGATTCTTAATGCTTACAGATTTTATTAAATTCATATTACAATTCAACAAGATTGTAAATGCCAGAAAACCATAAAAAAATTAATTACAAGTGAAAATATATTCTTATAATTTGAGATTTTCTCTAATTTTCCCTGGAGTATATAGGGCATTGCTTATTTTCTCAAACATACAAAAGAGAATTTGAAAGGGAAGATTGGAAAATATAACAGTAGGTTATTAGCAAATGTGTGGATTAGAGAAAAGAACATAATAAAGATTTCCCAAAGGCAACTTTCAATTCATAGGTTGAATGATGGGTCAAATCATCTGCCATCATTAGGAACTGAAGAGTTAAAGGAACCCAGAAAGTCTTCAGGTTAAATACTGGAGATTTCAAATAAAAGATTATCCCCAGTGGTTTAAAATTCCTTCAAAAGAAACTAGCAATTAACATATCTAAATGAGTGTGACCAATTGAATCAATATACCTTTTCCTTTGATCCGTAATGTTGGTGTCTCATTGGCCAGAGCTTACTGCTAAACAAAGGTTGTTGTAGTCTCTACTTATAAGCAATGCCTAATAATTTTCCAATCCAAAGCAGTGTATTACTATTACAATGTATTTCACCTTTTAAATGTTCTAGAAATGCTTTTCTGAATTTTTGGAGACAGTATCATTTAAAAATATACTGAAATTCTGTTTGTTTATATGTATGACTCTAGAGGCAGTGAGACCTGGGAGAATGGAGGCAATTTATGAGGCAGATTAAAGTCTCATGCAATAGCCAACTTTATTCAGAGCATCAGACAATTTATACTCTCAGGGTTGAGAAGAGTCATATGAATAAAGCATATAATTATAAGGACAAGCTTAATGTGATGAGCCAGCCACACATAGAATAATTCTTTTTCATAGAGGCATATAAACAAATAACAGTAGCTAGAGGTAATGAAAAATGTGAAGTAAATTTAGTCTTATCCACGAAACCTGGAAGGAGCATGAAAACAAATTTAAAAAAAATTAATTGCTTCTGGTCTGTCCCCAAACATTGAGCAGATTCTGGGCTTCAGCTCTGCACCCAATCTCACAAAACCCAGAGGAGGTGGGGATCTCAGGAGATTTAATCCTGGCAGTATCTAAGGTAAGAAGACAGCAACACCTTCCCCAAACTAGGAGTAACTGGGACCTACTGGGACCTACTGTGACCCAGGAATTCACTCCTGGCCCGGTGCAATGGTTCCTTCCAGTCTGCACCCAAGTACTGAGCAGATTTGGGGCCTCAGCTCTAACCCCAGCAGCAACACCTACCCCATACAGTTCTGACACAACCAAGATAATAGAAAAGACAGGCTGCAGTCAGAGACAGCTGGGGTAGAACTAAGGAGATCCAGATGGTGAAAGACAAGCATAAGAACATAAGCATCAGCAACACAGGGTACTTGCCATCATAAGGACCTAGTTCTCCCACACTAGAAAGTCCTGAAATTCCCACATCACAAGAAAAGCAGGATTCATATTTAAAATCACTTCTAATGATGATGATCGAGGACTTTAAGAAGGACATAAATAATACTCTCAAAGAATTTGAGGAGAACACAGGTGAACAGGTAGAAGCCCTTAAAGAGGAAACACAAAAATCTCATAAAGAGTTATAAGAAAACACAACCAAACAGGTGAAGGAATTGAACAAAACCATCCAGGACATAAAAATGGAAGTAGAAATAATAAAGAAATCACAAAGGGAGAATACCCTAGAGATAGAAAGCCTAGGAAAAAAATCAGGAGTAATAGACACAAGAATCACTAACAAAATACAAGAGATAGAAGAAAGAATCTCAGATGCAGAAGATACCATAGAAAATATTGACACAACTGTCAAAGAAAATGCAAAATGCAAAATGCTCTTAACCCCAAACATCCAGAAAATCCAGGAAGCAATGAAAGGACCAAACCTAAGGATAATAGGTATAGAAGAGAGTAAAGAGTCCCAACTTAAAGGGCCAATAAATATCTTCAACAAAATTATAGAAGAAAACTTCCCTAACCGAAAGAATGAGATGCCCATAAATATACAAGAAGCCTACAGAACTTCAAATAGACTAGTCCAGAAAAGAAATATGTCCTGTCACATAACAATCAAAACACCAAATGCACAAAACAAAGAATATTAAAAGCAGTTAGGGAAAAGGGCCAAGTAACATATAAAGGCAAACCTATCAGAATTATACCAGACTTCTCACCAGATACTATAAAAGCGAGAAGATGCTAGTTAGATGTCATACAGACCCTAAGAGAACACAAATGCCAGCCCAGTTTACTATACCCAGCAAAACTCTCTATTACCATAAATGGAGAAACCAAGATATTTCATGACAAAACCAAATTTACACTATATTTTTTCACAAATCCAGCACTACAAAGGATAATAGAGGGAAAGCTCCAATACAAGGAGGCAAATTATACCATAGGAAGAGCAAGAAAGTAATCTTTTTCCAAGAAATCTCAAAGAAGATAGCCACACAAAGATAATTCCACCTCTATTAACAAAAATAACAGAAAAAAACAATCCCCTCTCCTTAATATCTCTTAATTAGTATCTCTTAATATCTCTTAATTCCCCCTCAAAAAGACATAAACTAACTGACTGGATAAGTAAACAGGACCCAGCATTTTGCTGTATACAGAAAACCCACCTCAGTGACAAAGACAAACATTACCTTAGAGCAAAAGGCTGGAAAATAATTTTTCAAGCAAATGGTCCTAAGAAACATCTGGAATAGGCATTCTGATATCGAATAAAATCAACTTTCAACTTAAAGCTATCAAAAAAAAATAATGAAGGGCATTTCATACTTGTTAAAGGAAAAGTCAACCAACATGAACTCTCAATTCTGAATGTTTATGTGCCAAATGCAAGAGCACCCACTTTCTTAAACAAAATCTTACTAAAGATCAAAGCACACAATGCACCTCACACAATAATAGCGTGAGACTTCAACACCCCACTCTCAGCAATGGACAGATCATGGAAACAAAAAATAAACAGAGATACAGTGAAACTAACAGAAGTTATGAACCAAATGGATTTAACAGATATCTATAGAACATTTCATCCTAAAACAAAATAATATACCTTTTTCTCAGCACCTCATGGTACCTTCTCTAAAATAGACCATATAATTGGTCACAAAACAGGCCTCAACAGATACAAGAAAATTAAAATAATCCCATGCATCCCATCAGATCACCATGCACTAATGCTGGACTTCAGTAAGAACAAAAACAATGGAAAGCCCACATTCATGTGTAAACTGAACAACACTCTAGTCAATGATAATGTGATCAGGAAAGAAATGAAGAAAGAAATTAAAGACTATTTAGAATTTAAGGAAAATGAAGAAACATCATACCAAAATTTAGGTGACACAATGAAAGCAGTGCTAAGAGGAAAACTCATAGCTCTAAGAGCTTACAAAAAGAAACTGGAGAGAGCATACATTAGCAGCTTGACAACACACCTGAAAGCTCTAGAACAAAAACAAATACACCAAAGAGGAGTAGATGCCCAGAAATAATCAAACTCAAGGCTGAAATCAACCAAGTAGAAACAAAAAGAACCATGCAAAGAATCAATAAAACCAGGTGCTGGTTCTTTGAGAAAATCAACAAGATAAATAAACCATTAGCCAGACTAATCAGAGGGTACAGAGATAGTATCTAAATTAATAAAATCAGAACTGAAAAGTGTGACATAACAACAGAAACTGAAGGAATTCAAAAAATCATCAGATCCTACTACAAAAGCCTATATTCAACAAAATTAAAATTTTGGATGAAATGGACAATTTTCTAGAAGAATACCAGTTATCAAAGTTAAATCAGGCCCAGATAAACCATCTAAACAGTCCCATAAACCCAAAAGAAATAGAAACAGTCATTAAAAGTCTTCCCACCCAACAAAGTCCGGGACCAGATGGTTTCAGTGCAGAGTTCTATCAGACCTTCAAAGAAGACAAATTCTCTATAAAATGTTACACAAATTAGAAACAGAAGGAACACTATCCAATTCATTCTATGAATCCACAATTATATTCATTACCTAAAACACAAAGACCTAACAAAGAAAGAGAACTTCAGACCAATCTCCCTTACAAATATCGATGCAAAAATACTCAATAAAATTCTCACAAACCAAATCCAAGAACACTTCAAAACAATTATCCATCATGATCAAGTAGGCTTTATCCCAGGAATGCAGAGATGGTTCAGTATATGGAAATCCATCAATGTAATCCACTATATAAACAAACTCAAAGAACAAAAAACCACATGATCATATCACTAGATGCTGAGAAAGCATTTGACAATATTTAACACCCCTTTATGATAAAAGTCTTAAAAATATCAGGAATTCAAGGCCCATACATAAACATAGTAAAAGCAATATACAGCAAGCCAGTAGCCAATATCAAACTAAATGGAGAGAAACTTGAAACAATCCCACTAAAATCAGGAACTAGACAAGGTTGCCCACTCTCTTCCTACCTATGCAGTATAGTACTGGAAGTCCTACCCAGAGAAATTAGACAACAAAAGGAGGTCAAAGGGATACAAATTGGAAAGAAAGAAGTCAAAATTTCACTATTTTCAGATGATATGATAGTATACTTAAGTGACCCCGAAACTTCCACCAGAGAACTCCTAAACCTGATAAACAACTTTAGCAAAGTGGCTGGATATAAAATTAACTCAAACAAATCAGTGGCCTTCCTCTACTCAAAAGATAAACAGGCTAAGAAAAAAATTAGGGAACTTACACCCTTCACAATAGTCACAAATAAAATACCTTAGTGTAAATCTAACCAAGCAAGTACAATATCTGTATGACAAAAACTTCAAGTCCCTGAAGAAAGAAATCAAAGCAGATCTCAGAAGACAGAAAGATCTTTCATGCTCATTGATTGGAAAAATTAATATAGTAAAAATGGCTATCTTGCCAAGAGCAATCTACATATTTAATGCAATCCCTATCAAAATTCCCACTCAATTCTTCACAGAGATAGAAAGAGCAAATCTCAAATATATTTGGAATAACAAAATACCCAGGATAGCAAAAACTATTCTACAATAAAAGAACTTTTGGAGGAATCACCATCCCTGACTTCAAGCTGTACTACAAAGCACTAGTGACAAAAACTTCCTGGTATTGATACAGAGACAGACAGGAGCATCAGTGAAATAGAAGACCCAGAAATGAACCCCATACCTATGGTTACTTGATCTTTGACAAAGGAGCTAAATCCATCTAGTGGAAAAACAGCATTTTCAACAAATGGTGCTGGTTCAACTGGAGGTCGGTATGTAGAAGAATGCAACTTGATCCATTCTTTCCTTGTACAAAGATCAAGTCCAAGTGGATCAAGGACCTCCATATAAAACCAGCTACACTGAAACTAACAGAAGGGAAAATGGGTAAAATCCTCGAACACATGGGCACAGGGGAAAAGTTTCTGAACAGAACACCAATGGATTATGCTCTAAGATCAAGAACTGACAAATGGGACCTTATAAAACTGGAAAGCTTCTATAAAGCAAATGACACTGTCCATAGGACAAAGCGGCAACTAGCAGATTCGGGAAAAGATCTTTACCAATCCTACATCTGAATATGACATTGGCCAAAGACAAGGAAGTAGGCTTCAGGCAGGAATCTGACATTAGGCTAGAACACAGAAGTAATCTCAGGTAGGAATCTAAATCTTAGGCTACAACAAAGGAGTAATCTAAGGCAGGAATCTAAATAATAGGCTATAACAAGGAAGTAATTTCAGGCAGGAATCTAAATTTTAGGCTAGAACAAGGAAGGAAGCTTCAGACAGGTGTTGGGGGCCGACTTTTAGAAGAAAGCGACTATCAGCTTTGAGATTGACTAGAGCAGGAACAGGGATTTCCTTAGTTTTCTTTAGATCAAAGCTATGATCAGTTTTGTATTTATATAAAAGATTTAGATTCTGATATAAGACATTTATAAACAGAATAGAAGAGGCTTACACTTTTTACTCCTCTGATAGAGGGAGTTATATGTTGCCCTTTAAAAAGAGTGTTGCTGTCATACTAACTATTCAGGCGTTGTTAAGTCACTTGTCTTTTGGGTCCATGTGGTTCAACAAACTGATGGCTTTTGTATGAGATGCTATTCAAATGAAACCCACACAGGTCCATTATTACAGGCTGGAAGTAAGGGATTGTAAAACCTCTGTCATCAAGACTAATGAGGTGTATCCCCTGACTTATGCGCTAAGCCGGATAGTCAGTGACGGGTAAGAGATCATACCGAGACCCTTGCCCCTAAAAGAAGGGAGGCCTCACCATCCTAAGACAGGAGCTCAACCAATGGCTTTTGAGTATCCAAGGATGGGAAAGGGAGGCTGGGGTCCTTTGCTCCAACCTAGGACAGGCACGGTTTCCGTAAGTTTTCCCAGTCTTCCCTTTTGAAAAAAAAAAAATTAAAAAGGGGGACCTGTTGGGGGCCGACTTTTAGAAGAAAGTGGCTATCAGCTTTGCAGCCATCTTGAGCCATATACCCTGACATGAGACTTGGATTACAGTAGCCTGCAACAGCTGAGCACACCCCGATAATCTTGGTTTAGATACCTTGAGATTAAAGGTGTGTGAGATTAAAGGCGTGTGAGATTAAAGGTGTGTGACTTAAGAGTATGACTTAGAAGTATAGAGATCAGAGTTAGAGACAAGACCTAAGGGCATGATTAAAGGTGTGACCAAAAGGCGTGGCTTAGAAGTAAGACATATAAAAGGCAGAGGCAGAAGGAGAGAATGAGACTATAGAGAGAGATTCAGAATCATCAGACTATAGAGGGAGAATCAGACAGGAGACACTTAGAGGAAGAGAGACTGAAGAATAAATGGGATTGAATCACACCCTGTCTGGTCTCCATTCTTTGAGTCTGCCATCACCCTCGCTCTTGCTGAACCCCGACCCGCAGACCGGAGCAGCAGCTTGGGCCGGGATACAGTGGCCGCCCAAACGGGGGTTGGCCTGGGCCTCAACATTTTGCCTGGGCTGCAACATTTATTTTGGCTGCCCCAATGTGGGGCTAGTGTGGACCCCAACAGACAGGAAAATGATCTTGGGCTAGGACAGAAATGTAGGCTCAGATACTTTAGTCATCCTGATAAGCCTTCAGAAACAGTGATCACAGGAGTGTTCACATAACTGGGTTTAATGCCTTACTTTTTCTTTGACTATTTGTGTTTATTGTACTGCTTGTTCCTTGACTATTTGCATCTATTGTATTGCTAGACCCTCAACCTAGAACTGATCATATTACATGCATGTAGTCAAAATGGTATTAAAACATAAAGGAAGAGGGGGTATAATATAGGGAGTTCTAGGGAGGGGAAATGGGGAAAGGGGATGACATCTGTACTGTAAATAAGTAAAATATCCAATAAAAATGATGCTGTCAAGCACATTAAAAAATTTGGTGTTTTGAAGTAACTGGGGTCACAATAACCTTGTCCCATTTTATTGGAGTTTTCTCACAGCACACAGAATTCTCTTCACATAACTCTATTCTTGGACTGTGTTCCAAAAGGTCCCCCTTTTAATTTTTAAGTACAGGTGTTAGGATTTGAAGAATAATACCCCAGACTCAAATAGTATACAAAACCATAGAGTGTTTATTGAACAAATATCAGCATTTGGAGGCCCAATTCCACTGAGACGGAAAAACCCCTAATGAATTTGCAGATTCAGTTTTAAAGCCAGATGGAGGAACATTAGGGAGGAGTAGGTGATCAATATCTTGATTGGTGGGTTTTATCTCTCAGGGTCTTGATAGTGCTATGATTAGTTATGGTCTTGCCTCAAGCATACTTGGATAACTGTTCTTGCTTGATTCCAAGGAGGTGTAGTTCTGAACCTCTTGGCTGCAAACATGACTAACTGTCCTCTTGCAAGATGGAGAGGGATCCCTTTCTGTAAGTCTGCCATTGTTCCAATAACTTACTTACTTAGTTCTGGGAAGTATAAAGTCAGGGTTGTTCTGAAATTCTAAGTTGCAGCCTGTCATGGAGTCAGTCTGGCTCAGGCCAATTTATTCTTTTCACACGATAGCCAGAGTAGTTTGATTTGAGGTGTTGTATATAAATCTAGTTATCATTTGATACATGAGTATTGTATAAGAAGGGAAATTATATACATAATAAATAATATTAGAGCAATGAATGGGTCATGTGTAATATTCTGTAACAGCAAATTCAAAATGGAAACAGGAATTTAAATCATATTGAGTAGTAATGGCTACATTATTATATTGATCAAAAAAATCTAAACAATAGCTTGAAAAGAGAGCTATGTGATCAGTAGGTCAGGTATCTTGTAGAATATAACCTCATATTTGTCTTTAAAGTGAATATAAATTTTATGATATCCTCTGCAAATAGGAAATAATTAAAATCCCATGGAAAAACTAAACAGAAGGATTTCTTCAGAAGAATTAATGAGTCTATTATGCTCCCACAATATAGCCATAAACAAGGAATCATTAGTAAATATAACTGGAACATGTTTCATTCAATATACAAGTTGAAGCAAAGGAGGGTGAAGACTATTCTACTTGTTCAGAGGCAATCATCACAAATCCACAGGTCAAAGTAGCTACCATCACCAGAAAGAGATTCTTGGATGATGATGACACTGTATTTTATAGAATAAAACACAAAGTGTTTTAGAATAAAATATAGAATAAAACACTTTGTGTTTTATAGAATAACTTTGTCCTTGGTGCATAGGGCCTTAACTTGACTACAGGAGGGCAGATTTGATTTCTGATAATATGATCAATATCTCTTCTTGTTCTTTAGCTAGACACTTGTTATCTCTGGTGATTCTACTGTCTCCTCACTCTCTACCACTCTCCTTGATGGTCTGTCATCAGAGGTACTGAAGGAACCCATAATGTTCCATTGGATTCACAGGCAATGGCAGACACATACACTTTCACAATCTTCTTCTAGAGAAATAAAAATGGGTCTGGTTGATGCTTCAGCTTGCTTATTTGCTTTTGCAATAAAACCTAGGAGGCTATATTATGCACAAGTATGAGTCTGTTGCTGAAAGAATTCTATAATATAACCAGATTATTAAACAATATTTAAAGGCTTATGAATTAATGAAAATAAATTATTCAAAATAGCCAACTCTACCTGTTGGGCTGAGGAGAAAGAAGTATTACTAGGAAGTTGATGAATTTCTGGACCATGACTTCCTCCTATGTCCTTAGATGAACCATCAATAAAATATGCATCTGCTGTGGAATGAGAGAAGTTTGGAGAATTTTTGTATTCAGTTCATATGAGAAAACCTCTTAGCTTCACAGCTCAATAATGATTTCCTATCTTTCCATAGTAATCTGGAAATAAAATTTGAAAATCTATAGAGTTATGTAAAGCTCTTAAAAAACTAATTTTTAGTTAAGAGTAATATGATACAACAAGGATCAAATGCATATAACTTTTGACATTGGGTCATCACATGAGTTAAGCAAGGAGAGTTAGATAAAGAATTAGCATTTTATATACTTTATGGTATAAAAAAGTCCTTTCCAAAGACTTATCCTCTTGTTCTGTAATTTGTATAGAAGACAATATAGTGGAGAAAATAGGTATATTTAAAGGAAGTGAATGATTCACAGGACATACAAATGCCTTTTAGCCTTGATTCAAAGAGCCATAATGTTTTATTTTTCTCTTTAGATAATATGCAGAACTATCTAATGCTGCCTCTTTGTCTAGAGTATTAAATAAATTAGTTTGTATTTAATTAGTTAACCATTTTGAATTTCCTTAAATTGTTCTGGAAATACCAAGCACACCTCACAAGGCCAAGGAAGACTTGAGAAATGAATTCTGCTTTACTGCCTAAGTTGAAAATTACTCATTAGGAACCAGAAAAAAAAATTCAACATTAGTTAGATTGCCAAATTCTTCACCTCATGGTTCAATGTCATTTTCACACAATGGAGAATTCATATTTAAAGGAGGCTTCCATAAGTGAGGTGAGGATGTTGTCATCATCATAGTCATCAGTGGTAGTGTATTACTTTCAATTTTGCCAAAATGGGAATGTAGGTTAGGAGTGGGGAAGGTCAGTTGTCCTTTTCTGACTAGTTTACCAATTTTAGAGTTTGATCATCCAGTTTACATTCTTCCAAGGAATTAGACATTTCTTCTTCACAATAAATCCTCTTTGTATCTTTCTTAAGCATTTTGATAATAGTCCAAATTAAAGCCCAAGTGACCCAAAATCCAAAAAAAGGGTCATTTCCTCTTGTTTATATGCTTTTTCAGTATTCTTTCAGATGCTGTCCTGTACTTCTTCATATCAAGTTTCTTTTTCTGGAAACCAGGGATTGTAATCCTAAAGAGCTTGCAAACAATGTAGTGGTTGTGATTTGTTATTTGCATGCAATGCATCCTTTCTAAAAAAAAAAAAAAAAAAAAAAAAAAAGATGCACAAGCTTGACATACAGCAAAGCTGTCCCTGGTTTCTGCATTATTATTCTCACTCACCTTCTCCTTTGAGGGTTCCACTTTCTTATTTCATAGCCAATCTTTGATCCCTGTTCCTAGTACTACTTGCTTTACCACTCTAGAGGTGGTGGAAGCTGGGAAGAATGGAGCCAATAAGTGAGGCAGACTGAAGTCTCATGCAATTGGTAACTTTATTCAGAAAGGCAGACACTTTATGCTGAGGGTTTAAGAGAGTCACATGAGTAGGGTTTTCAATCACAAGAACAATCAGTATGTGGCTTTGGTTGGCTTTGCTCTGTCTCACTCGCTAGTTTTTACTGATGACACACATGTATTTATTCTCCATATGCTGTGTTGCAGAGCTTTGCTTGTGGTAACTTTATAGGGAGAAACTGAGGCTTCTTGCCCCTTCTTTGAACTTGGGCCGATTGGCGAGCCTTCTGGATTGAACTGCCCGTTGCTCATTTGCATGTGGTGTCTGCCAGGTGGACTTCACTTCAGCTGCTGACTCATGTTTGATGTTTGCTAGTAGACTGGACTGAAACAACAAAGATTGGAATAGCTTCAAAGAACTAGTTCTAAACAAGTTTACTCCTCATATCCTAATAAACTTCTCTTATACTTCTTTCATAGGTGGTAGTTAGAAGGGAAGTTAAACCCTTATTAAAGTAAGCAGTGGAATATATATGCTTACTCATATGACAATGTAATTTTAAGACCAAACATTAAACATAAAAACTGAAAAAAATCAAATTAAATATTTACATAATTAATACTTTTATGGTAAATGTTAATTTTGAGCTAATAATTTGTAGAGTTTTTGTATAGGCAAAAGAATTGTGCCTATGCTAATCCAGTGAACAATATTTTTGTTTGCATTCCATCTAATAAAACTCCAGTTTATGTAAGAGTAGTGTACCCTATTGCATACTTAATTCCTTCAAGATGAAGATGAAAGTAGAAAGTCTTTAAGCTCTGTTACGTTTTCACATAGAAAAATCTGGGTATTTTGGGAATAAATACTAATTTTTTTCTTTAAATGTGTAAATTTAAAAGTCACACATAGGGAAGAATTTTATATTATAAAATTTACCCACATTTTTTTGTTTAACTGTTCATATAGCTACATTTTTACTTTATTACTGTACTTTTCTATCATATATAAACATAATCTGTCTATAAGAAAGTTATTGCATAAGTTTATGATGTATATTATGGAACATTATAGAACTCCCCATATCATGAATAGGTGATTGATTCTCAGCAGATATACATTTATAGTAATCATTTTCTCAGCAGAGCATCCTATCCTAATTGGTTGATTTTTCAATAAATAAAAGAATGGATTACATGTGCACATAATTGGTTGAGCCAAGTTAGAACTAAGAGTAAATCAAAACGCTCTCCCAGATCCTGATAAATACAGCAGTGGGTGCTCGCAGCCAACCATTGGACTGTGAAGTGTGAAGGTTCCCAATGGAGGAGTTGGAGAAGGAACTGAAGAAGTTGAGAGGGTTTTCAACCCCATGAGGGGAGCAACAGTGTCAACCAGCCAGACCCCCGGAGCTCCTGAGGACTGGACCACCAACCAAAGAGTACAAATGGAGAGACCCATGGCTCTGGCCTCATATGTGGCAGAGGGTAGCCTTGTGGATGTCAGTGGGAGGAGCAGCCTTTGGTCCTGAGGGTATTTGAAGCTCCAGTGTAGGGGAATGACAGGGTGTGACTGGAGTGGGTGGGTGGGTGGAGTAGCACTCTCATAGAGGCAGAGGGAAAGGGATGGGGAGGGGTTTCTGTCGAGGAGACCTTGAAAGGGGATAACATTTGAAATGTAAATGAAGAAAATATCCAATAAAAAAGAAAAAGTCCAAATTATTGTTAATTGTATAAAATAAATCTTACCTATTATGAATGTTATTTTTCATTACTAAACAAACAAAGAAATTTTGGAGAAATGAATGGAGAACCATGAACATGATTAGATTGGAAAATTTTCAACCATTTTGCTAAGAATTATTAATAGTGTGGCTAAATCTACTTAACAATCTTTATGACTTAGTTGCCTGGATATAATTAAAGTTAAATTTTAAGAAATCTATAATAAACAAAACTGAAACCACCCCCATACATTGCTGGGATATTTCACTGACTTTGTAGGCTACTACTGGGGAAACCAACTTAATGTTACATGGTATATTGCTCTACCATCTAAATTTTTGTAATTATTTTGTAAAGTCATTGTTTTAAAAAAGTTACTGACAACTTAAAATTTTTTATATGATTTAAACAATTTTGTAAATATTTAGTATTCTTGAATGGATTCTATTTTATTTTCTGGAAAATTTAACATTGAAAGACTTGTAATAGTTACTTTCTTGAAATAGAGAACACTTACAAGGAATTTGGTACTAACATGGAAATGTTACTACATACAAAAAGAATAGTTAGGCAGTTCGGGAAGCATTACTAGTTAAGTGTAGCAAAAAAATTCTTCCTCTCTCCTCATATCAAAATCTGGTGGAGAACTTTTCAGAATCTCATACAACAATACAATAATTTTTCCACCACAAAAATATCATGGATGAATCTTCACTTACTATTACTAGTTAGGAAACTTACAAGTTTCTATGCTGTATGATTCAAACGACATACAATTCTGAAAGAAAATAACCACTATAAAAATAATCTTAAAGGTCTGAGTTATTTCCAGGAGTATGATTATGTTTGCAAGATGGAGCTTGTATGTTTAGAAGAGTGAGACTCTTCAGAATGGTGTTATAACAGTGGATAATGCCAGTGAATATCTGTAAGAGCCTTTAAAATACATGACATGAGTACTGCCGGTGCCTTGGACTACCTGCTGCCTGACTCTACCTGCCCTTGGGAGTTGAAGATGAGGTGGCACAGAGTAAATGACACAGACTGTGTAAGCAGGTGAGAAACACAGCAGCAAGCTCATCTGAACACTATTGCAAACTCCTTTAATACTCTTCATGCATGCCCCATTGGTCCTAAGAAAGCATCTCTTCTAAACAGCAGTTCCCAATTGGCTGACATTGTATGCCCCAGCAATCCTTGGTCTCTCAAGTAGTCTTCAATTAGGTGATGCTTTTGCAGCTACGCAGCTCCTGGCACTTACATAGAGGTGGCCCTGCCATTCCTTTTATACATAAGTATATAGCATAATGAAAATTATATATTAATACTTAATTTAACAGCAAGATATCAATATTGTGTCAGTCACCATAGACAATATGTCACACAAACACCAGATGTTAATAATGTGGGAAGCTTGAAAGGGCACACAGGAGCATATGGACTATATAGGCTTTCTCAGAGCTTTGTGTGAATATTCATAAACACACGAGACTTGGAAAATACAGAATACATTAAATTACTCATGATTTTACAACTTCTTTACTGGGTGTCTGAGCATACCTTTGATGATCTTCAAAACAAGTGTCAGTTTCTCATTTTTTCTGAATTGGACACCTGTTAAGGAAGAAGACAATACAATCTTTATTCTTGCTGCCAGTAGAATGCCTTATTCTACGGTAGTGCTGAGTACTGTTCCAGATATCTAATTGGTGCTTGCTGGAGGAATCTCAGCACTTAGAAGCAGCCTAGAAGTTTGTCAGAGTAACCAACTTGTCAGAAACTCTATGGTAACTGCTTATTTTTAGTAATAAGAGAAATGAGTTACTAGGATGGATCAATTAACAAGCCCATTCTTACCTGATGAAGGTGACAGTGACATCCTACTATCTTTGAAATAGAAACACATTCCCCAAAGATCAAGCTTGGCAGGTCATGGAGGGAGAAAATGTTACTGTTGATCTGTGAAAGATTATGACTTTGTGCAATTGCCTTCTGATTAGTGTCTTTATAGTTGACTTATTTTGAAATCTACAGAAAATCAGACTAGAGTATGTTTGATGCCTTGAGAATAAATTTTTACAAAATATAGTGAGGTAACTTATTAATGGTCTTCCTTCTCTGTTGCATTAGCATTTCAAAAGTTCTTTCTTCCTAATCCAGAACTTAGATTTGGCCACTAATCCAATGTAGTGCTAAAAGCCAATGATTACTCTGATGCTTTGGGAATCTTTGCTACTGACTGTGTCTCTTCACTCAAACTTTCCTTCTGCAGAGTTTCAAACTACTAACAGTTCAAAGAAGATATGACACATTCAGCCTCACATTAAAGTTATTTTCCTTCTCTCATAGGCAGTATGGCAGCTACTGAAAATGTCCCAATTTTTATTCCCAATATGTTATAATATATGATTAAGAATTTAAGACAGTGTCAAGTTCTTGCTTTTTGTATGTCATATTGGATCACCTACTTGAATGGGGTTAGTAGGTTCATGTGTCAGTCATGTGATTCTTAAAGGGGGCTCTCAACAAATGTGATGAAGAGGATGTCTTGGTCTTCTATGTACATCAAATAGCATGCAGCTCTGATAGCATTTTGCACTTGTCCCTGTAAGACTCATTACAGATTTCAAATATTTACTATTATCAGATGATACATTTGTGATATTTTGAATTTTTAAAAAATGTAACTTGTTACTGCAACAGCAGAAATTTTATAATCTCTATATGAATTTTTCTGTTCACTCTGTGGTTTTCTGACTCTCAATTCTTTCTTCTCTTACAATTAGTCCATCTCTTCAGTCTATGATCTCTGCAATTTATTTTTTTTTACTTTATTTAGCTATAAAATGTAAAAACTGACAGATACTTCACTAAAAATCCTTAGATATCAAGTTAGATTCAGAAACTATAAACAACAGATAGTTCAGTGATAGGAATGACCTGAAATTAGTGCTAAACTTAGTCTTCCCAGAAAATTGGTATGCCAAGTTGAAAGTTTGTAAAATCAAATAATTCCTTGACCAAAGTGAAAATTCAAAGGTCACAAAAAGCAATTGTAAGGAACTAAAACCAGGACTGAGTAAGCTACAAAACACAAAAAATATATAAAATATTGTCAATGATTTAGGTCCTTAAAAATTGGTAATTTAATTTTACTCAAAATAATGTAAATAATGACATTATGATAAATTATAATAAATACCTTTGGAGACCAGAACAAATTTTTTAAATCTATCTATCTATCTATCTATCTATCTATCTATCTATCTATCTATCTATCATCTATCTAATTTCATTCTGTTTATGATTATATAAAACTGATAGAAACTGGGAATCTGGGAATAAAACCTGTAAGAAAAAGGAATATAAGACAATAATTGTTGCTGTGTATGTTCCAATGTAAAAAAAATTACGTAATTAAATTAAGGACTAATATGCCATGAGTATGAATAAATATTTTTATCCATAAACTATTTATATGGAGATCTAACTAGAAATTACTGGTTCATGTTTAATATGTATCAGTGTAGTAAATTAAAAAAAATATTACTATGTATTCCAGTCAAGCTTGATAACAAAGAATTGAGTATAATTGAGAATAGAAAGTTTATTGGTAGCCGTTGGGTGACTATGGCTGCACTGAAAGTTAAAGGAAAAGAATGGTAGAAAGCATGTTTTGAACAAATTGGAATATGAATCACACTATATTTTTAAAGTGATGAAACATGCCAGGAATTTAAAAAGTAAGTATCCAGTAGTCATGGTAATTTTTAAAATATTATTCTCCACTTAGAGTCATATTCAACACATTTGTTTGCAATTGTTTGACTCACACTCATGAATTTCTCTAAAATGTTTTTCTCAACTGAGAAAAACATCTTCAGTTCTCTATCCAGCAAGGACATGTAAGGATTTCACAAATGTGGAAACAAACACAAGAAATAATGTTCATAATTCTATTAGCAATGTTCAACTAAATGCAGAGATAAGAGAAGCCTGTATTTTAGCTATTAATAGAATCTACTGCTGAATATTACTTTTCTATGACATTCTACTTTGAAAATTAACCCCATAACACAGATGTGTGAATAGCTATACAAGATATGTAGCAATGAATCACTTTTATATACATTTATATTGTATTTATCTAAAAATCACTTGTTAAAACGGTTGAACTGCTAACTTCAATATTCTGTCACAGCATACATTTTTTACACTGTGTCTAATAATTTACCACATGAACCATTGTATCTCTGTCTCATGCAACTTCTACACCTAAAGTATTTTCTCTACTGTGATTGTAAAATTTCTTTCTGAATGTTCCCATTTTGTTTTATTAAACACACACTATTGATACCTTTAAAGCCAGCTGTCATTCACACTGACAACCTTCCTGCTAACTTCACTGTTATAGGTTTTAGAAAAATTATAGTCATTCCCCCAGACACATACACAAGATTATGAATAAAACCAACGTCCTTCTAATTCTGCCTGAACAGGTGGTAAAAACCTCAAGTGCCATTGTATTCGCACTGAGGTTTAGTTTAGTAACAAGAATTGCTTCACATAAGCTGTTGTTGCCTGGCAACATCTGGAGAAAGCTGTTGGAGGTAGTAAAAAATACCAAGTAAAGCACTGGTAAAGGTCCTTTATTTTCTATAGTTTTTTTTTTTTTTTTTTTATCAGTTTGCAATGCCATTGATTTTCATTATATAATTAAAAAACTGGTGACTAATATTTTGATTATTAAATGAAAAGTTTTTATATAATGAGACACAAAATGTGCTTTTAGCTTTATTTTGATAATTTTAATATGTTAAAATAATAGAAAATTTGATCTCTAAAGTCAAATTTTATGAAAATGTAATTTTCCCTGATATTTGGAATGCTTAGTAGCTGTAATCAAGTTTATGTGCTATTACAGCAAAATAAAATGATACTGGAAATATCTTTTCATCAACAATAAAATCATTAGAATTCGAAGTCCATATGCTGTCTTCTAAGAGCCATACAACTTCTATGAATAAGTTGTTGGCTAGGATTCTGGTACCAGGCACAATTTTCTTCCTGGTGAGTGTTTTATAAGTCATATGATGCTTACTACCTCACTTCCAACATGAAAGTCTTAACTACACCTTTATGATTATCATATATGATGATAATTAGTATAGTATATAAGCATCACTACTCTGTAGCAGTATTGACTGCTTTTTTCCTTTGGTAGTTTGCCTAAGGCCTTCTGATATGATATAAGATGTAAATGATACTATAAAAGGTTTTGGGATTAGGTTCAGTTAGAAGTCATCAGAATCCCGTATCCTAAGTGTATCCTCATAGGAACTTAAGTTTAACCTCTGTGAGGGAACTAAGGATAACAGCAATAGATTAAATAGTTTTGTGAGTCACTTGTAGAAACCTGACCAACCAGAAGAATAGAATATTCTCATGCTCAGTGCTGGGGTTCTTATTAGATAATCTATAGCCCTTGTGGGGAGCATTTTCAGCTCAATTGGTATAAATTCATTATAAACACACACATATACATATACACACATATGTACACATGTTGCATATGATTTTAGATAACTATAAATAGATATTATTCATTGAAAAATAGTATTACACCCTTCCCTTTCTGTATTGACCTCCCTTCAACACTCCTGGATTAGAGCTGGCTCCACATTTCCTTCCATCATATCTACTGTGTCTTAGCATTCCTCCCTCAAGCCACTCTCCTCCACCATTGCCTCTTTTTACTTCCCTTGTTTTGCAATTATTCCAGGTCATATACTTACATTTAAAGATTTGGAGCTGACAGCAATGGCTTAGACAGGAATATTTGTTTAGGGTATCTTATAAGAAAAAAAAAGCTATACTAAGTCAATAACATTTCAAGAGTTTATTGTATAGAAAGTTACCTAAAATTGGCTTTATTTAATGCTTATCAAGATAAGATAAACAGAGGAAATGTTGAGAGTGATGTTATTCAAAAAGAGGTATGTTAGACAGCACAAGAAAGGTGCTACACAAGACTTATGTGCAGGGATCCAGAGAGACAGACTGTGCCCAGACATCTGTGGAGAGGAATAGAAGGTAATATTTATTGAGGTTGTATTTGGGAATAGTTTTGACATAATTCGAGAGCTACTAAGGAAATCATGAATTTCAGCAATAAAAGTAAATATAAATTTTGAGTTGCAATATAAAGCCAGTGATCAAATAAATGTAGATTGTATGATTTGGAGATGAGAAGTGATAGATTTGGAAATAATACATAAAGTAAAATCACATAATGTAAATTATTAAGGAAAACACTTGTATATATATGTATAAACTTGGCAAGTGATAAAATGTAGCAGTACATAGAAAAAACAATGGTGATTCAGTATTAATACAGATTTTATTCTTCTATTACAAGGTGGGAAGGTGGGGTTTGGCAACAAATTAAATAAGTAATAATTTGTATGCAAAGAACTTTGAGAAAATTTGGAAAAAATATGAAAATATGTGCAAGATTCATATATATATATATATATATATATACTTTTTATTGAACAAAATACAGTTTTAGAACAAACAGGCTTTTATACCTCAACTAGTACTAGATAAACAAGTTAAATTTTCTTTGAAAATATTCATAATTTAAGGAAATAAGTTCAGTTTCCTTGTGGTCATAATTTTCCTGAAATTTTTTTCACTATGCAGTTATTCTAGGAGATAACAAATGAAATATGGATAAAAGTTGAATAAGACAGTGGCTATAATATTCCCTCTCAAAAACACCAGTACAAGATTTGGGGACACAAGAAGAAAATATGAAGAAAATATGTATATATAATTATCCTTATGTTCTGTTCCTTCATCGGTTCCTGTTTTTCAAAAGAAATTTTTATTAATTGTTATTTCACAATCATTAGAACAAAAATACTAACTAGTAGTTTTCTGGTTTCAATGTCCTTATTTTGTGAGTAGAGATATATCTACTGCCAGTTTTCAGGGCTGTGATGTCACATAGCACATTTTAGAGTAGAGCCTTGGTTCTTTCTTAAGCACCTAAATGGTAATATATTTTTACAGCCAAGCAGGGAAGGCTCGACAATAAACTGTCTTCTACTCATGTTGATGAAATAAATGCTTCTTCTTTGGGGAGCATTGTTTTTGGAGATAGTTCTCTTTGTGAGTATAAATTGGTTAATGTTTTATATGTGTTTACTTGAATCAACATGTAAACTATTGTTGTTTCAGGTGTGTTTTAATCTTGATGACTTCCTGGCATTGTAGAATCCATATATTAAAAACACATTTTATTTTTTACTTATTTTATAAATTTAAATGCCTTGAAAAAAATGATATGTTAGTAAGCACAATAACTGAAAATAAGGTTGGAAGATAGCTTAGTTGGTAAATTTCTTACTGTACCAATACTTATGTACATGAGTTTGAATTCTCAGTACTTACAGAAAAGGCAGATATGAAGGGCTACAATTTCAAACTCTGATGTGTACAGACAGAAAGATCATGGGCACTTTCTCTTCAGCCAATCTAGCCTAAACAGTCGGCTCTATGTCCAGTAAGAGTCAGTCTCAAAACAGGGTTGAAAGTAACAGAGGAAAACACTCTGTGTTCACTTTTGGCCGAAATATACAAGTATGGGTTAGCTTACTTTTACTTACATACACACATATGTATGCATGCACACATACTCACAGATTAAAATTAGCACACAGTTGAATACCTATAGCTCAAAAAATAATGACAAAAGACACTCTCTCCTCAGAAGACACAGAGATTCTCATTTGAGAAAGGTTTTCTTTAAATAGAAACTAATGATGAATTTTAGTTCAATCACAGTTTGCTATTTCATCTTATTTTATCTTTTTATATTCATAATATAAATTTATAATATAATTACACATTTTTCTCCCTTCCTGTTTCTCCCTTTCAAATCGTCCACATATCTCTCCTTCCACTTTTTCAAATTCATGGTTTTTTTTCATTGCTACATAAATACTTTAAAAGCATGGACAAGGAAAATGATCTGAGAGTTTGGAATACAGTAACATGCCTAACTAAGTGTATCAATATTAATTTCAAATTTTGTATCAATATACAGATTCATATCAATGAAAACCTAAAACTCTATCAATATAAATTCTGTACCAATGTGAGAAATTATAAAATCAATTTTTATCAATAATAAAGATTTATCTCAATTAAGATTATGACTACTCAATGCTTTGTTTAAGAATAAAATTTAGTAATTCATCTCATTTGTTTCCTTGCTGTTCAAACTTGTGAACATTCCAAAATATCACTTAAAATGACAACCTATCTATAATTTATAAAATACTCATTACCAGACATCCAAACCCAGGTAATAGGTCTGACAATTCTCTAAAGATTTTTCCTGCTAAATAGGTGTGATGAGGGGTGGGGACAAGTAGGAAAACTAGAAAAACTGATTAGACATAAGAAAGCTAGATTTAACATCTATTATCCAGTCTCTGTATGCTCAAAAGGTTCAGGACTTGATTGAAGTTCTGACTGGATCCATCTGAAAGGTTCGATGAAGTGAGGTTATGTGGAATCAGCAGCAATCCTAAAGCTGTTCTAGAAGCAAGTCTCTGGACAGCATCAGGAAGCAGAAGCTGGAACAGCAGGTCAGTTCAGTGTCCCAGCAGATGAATCTTGTCAGAGCTATACATTCCGCAATATACAAATTTCACAACCAAAATTTTAATAACACTAAGATATTAGTATGGACTGTGCAGGGTGAACATTTCAGTGAAGGATGAAATTTTGCTTCTTGTTTGAGCAGGTGAAAGACAACTGTCTTTTTTTAATGACTTAATTTATCAATAACCAATTATAAGAAGTCTTCATTCATGCCATGTGAAGGATAGCATGATTATTCTTTAATTTTCTTGTTTGATTTTCTCAAACTTTTATAGTTCTTCAGGGGGTCTCCCCTGTCATATCTGACCCATAGGACTCTGGGAGGGGTCCAGAGCTTATTCTCCTTTCCTATAAACACAAATGCAGAGCCTTTCTCCCAAAATAGCATATCCTTGGCCCAGTAACTGGGACTCATTAAGGGTATAGCTTGACCTCTCTTCTAGAGGAACTTTAACATAACCACCAAACTCATAACCACACTCATCTTGATAAATAAAACTAATCAAAGCCAATAAAGCAATCTAAACAAATATTAACTGTTGAGACAGTGCTTTTGCTGACCCCTGCCCTGACCTTCATGAGATCAAGGCCTAAATTATTTATATAATGTAAACTTAAATTCATTTCTGCTTACTGCATAAACCTATTTATAGGCTTTAATTTTTACACTGACAATCCCAGAAATCCTGTGTTGGCCACATTCCAAACTCTCAGAAATTGTCCTGGCAAGATTTTTACATGCCTTTAATCATCTGTTCGTTTATTTCTCCTAACTTCTCTCTTCTGTAGAGCTTAATACCTGCTGTGTCTGACTCTTTGCTTCTCATCTTAAACTATTTATATCAGGTTTGAACCACAGGAAAAAAATCCCCAGGTAGCTCAGGCAAGATTTCTCTATTCTTTTCTATCTATCCTTAAAAACAATTAAATCAGATTTATAACTCACTATCTTTTATTTATCTGGTAGCTGGAGGCAGGCAACTTTATTGTTTGCTTCTTACTGTCTCCTCCTAGCAGGCAGTGATGGGTAAATCTCAGTGGCAGCGGTGATTATTTATTCCAGTTTTGCACACTGGAGCCACATGACTCAGCTCTGCTCCACTGAGAAACTAGTTCTCCTCTCTATTAAACAATCTCAGCGTGTGTGTGTGTGTGTGTGTGTGTGTGTGTGTGTGTAATCCATCTGAGAATTTCTTAAATTAATAGTGGATTCTTTCCTTCCACGTGGCATAACACCAGTAGTGTGTAGTTTCTACTACTCTACTTTAAGCTCAGGGCAGACTGTTCTACTAACCCCTACCCAGGAGTCACCCCAGATCTGCAGATGAAACACACACACAAACACACACCTACAATGTTATTTTAATATGCTTTTTAGCTCAATGGCTGGACACTTCTAACCCTCCCTCTGCTAATGTGCCCATATCATCACTATAGCTCAACATTTCTAATTCTGACCTCAACTTAATTGTTCTGTTACTTTTAGTCCTAGCTCAGCACGGGAAATTTGCCCCCAACTTAGTTGTGTTTCTAATCTCCCACCTGTTTCCCCAGGCCCATTTGGGGAATCGGTCAACGGCCACTCCACCTGAGACCTCACATAGCTGGTGTCTCTCTTTCCTCTCCAAAGTATGGTGAATTCCTTTCCTCCTCCTGCATCTGCGGGCTTGCCTGTGGGAAACTGGAAGCCCTGCCTCTTCCAACCTGTCATTGGCCAGTGGCATCTTTTTTGATTTATCAGGAAACTAGGAAACAGGACCTTCATCGTTCATCCCAGATCAGAGCATCAGACCACCCCCTACAACTTTTCATCCACTGTGCTTTTTATAGTGGCTCATGGATCATCATGAAGCTGTGAGGAAGCCCCCACATAGTTGCTTTCTTTTCAAAGCTATCTTTTTCATGGTTTTGTTTGTTTGTTTGTCTGCTCATTTGTTTGTTTTAGAGCAATAAAACACAGTAAATGAGCTTAGACACCGGTTCTATATAGACATCCCAGGCCATTAAGATATACCTACTAAGTGCTTGTCTCCAAAAAACAAAATACAAAAAAAAAAAAAAAATTAAAACAACAACAATACAAAACACCAACCAACCAACCAAAAATCAATACAAAACAAAATAGAAAAAAATTCAATGACAACGATCTCATAAAAAATAGAAATAGAGAAAAGAGTAGGAGTATATAGAGTCATTTAGATGTATACCCAAACTGAAAAGTGATATCCACAAAATCTCACCAACATCACTGCCCAGACGTAAGCTGAACAATGATGACACTAATTAGCATGACAAATAGGTCAGAGAAAAGCCCATGAGGTCTACCTATATAGGAACTACCTACAACTGACAAAAGCTGGATACAGGGGAGGTAGACTACCTTAGAGGAAAAGGCATATTTAGAGATAATAAGTTCTGAAAACATACATACACAACAAGCTACATTGTGTATTCATATGCAGAAACATATATGAGTGTAATAGCAATTTGTGAAGAAAGAGGCCATGAAATTGAAGAAGAGAATGGGGGGGGTTATACAAGGGTTTGGTTAGATGATAAAAAAGGAAGACAACATGTCAAAATTAGATTGCAATCCTTAAAAGGGCCAAAATAAGTAAATGAATAAAAATTAAAGCTTATACACAGACAGACATGGACATACACACACACACACACACACACACAGAGAGAGAGAGAGAGAGAGAGAGAGAGAGAGAGAGAGAGAGAGAGAGAGAACATATATTTGAGGGACTCCTGGTAATGGAGAATGGGAAATTTTGTATGAGATGAAAAGATTGTGGACTTCATCAAAATACTTTTGGATACAGTCTTCTATCAATAAACAAATGAGGCCAAGGAAGGAGTCTGGATGTCCTCCAAGGAAAGGATCGTATTAGCACTGACAGGTTTTTTTTTTCTTTCTCAACCCTTTTAGTTTTTATGACACTGCTGTTTCCTCTCTCTGGCTGTCTCAATTTACCTTGTATTCATATAAAAGGTAAAACACAGCAAGAAATTTGTGTAGTGGAATTAAATGTGTCCACCTAGGAGATTAGTTTGTATAGATTTATCAATTTTTTAAATTGATCCTAGTTTTGAGTCTTAAAGTATGCTTATAACAATTAAGCTGTGAAATGCTAAAAGTAAAAATTACTAAGAAATATATGGATATACAGTTATCAAAGTAATTCCAATACAAGACAAAGACACAGGAATCTTTACTGTTTGTGATTTGAAATTTTAACTTATGATATGTTTTAAATATTTTCCATTTATGAATAAATGCTAGTCAATAAGCAGTAAAATAAAACTGTTGATTAAATTATATCAATATAAATGGTATATTAATAATGTTATATCTAATATATTGTAGCTGAACAAATATTATGAAAATATGCTATATTATTGAAAACATTGTTACAATGGATGAAAATATGGTTTAATTCTTAACTATATATGTTAAACTTAAATGCTGCAAGGTATTTATAGCATATTCATTGCAATGTGGCAAGTTGCTCTGATAATGCCATGTTACAGAGCTGCTGAAGTTTCTCCCATGCAGAGACTCTAAGGGATTAACACATGTCTCAATTCAGAAACCAAGCAGAATTCTATTTTAACCAGCTGGTTCTGAAGGAAAGAGTACTCAGGTGTTTGTCACATTTCTGGGAGCAACGCCAAGCTCCTTGAGTATCAGTATTCCTCAAACTTTATGCCCTCTTTTTAAAATTGTTCCTTTGAAAAATATACATCCATGTTAATGTACAATCACATCTAGACTAGACATGGTTGTATTTTCCTGGACAAGGAGAAAGTAATCAGTTACCAAAATCGAAGGTAAGCATGACTTACCATTAGTTTTCTTACAAATTTAACTTTCCCTCTATTTGCAATATGTGGATTTATGTCAATAATTGAAGACTGAATCAAATCATACTAAAGTCCCAACATTATTACTCCATCCATTCCTTTGAGTCTTTAAGGAAACTAAAGAATGCAAATCTTATTAGTCAAATCTTTAATTGTAAAAACAAATATGGGTTAGAGCTATGCTTAAGCTATTAAGACATCCTTGTATATGCTCTCTTATTTTCTAGAACACATGCATTATAAATTTTAAGTGATTGGTTTTTAAGAGACTATATCATGATTTGGTTGTAAATTATTTCCACCGAAATAAATCACAGATATTTTTATTTTGAAGTATAAAAGGTACAGTGATGACATGGAGAAGGAAGAAGAAAAAGAGGACAAGGAGGAGAAGGAGGAGGAGAAGGTTAATCTATCAGTTTCTGTTTTAGTGAGGATATCTATTCTTGTAATAAAACACCATTTGACCAAAAGGGAAAAGGTCCTTCCCAACACTATCCTTCTACAACATTGCTTATCATTGAAGGAAGTCAGAATAGGAACTCAACAGTGCAGGAACCAAGATACAGGAGCTGATGCAGAGGTCATGGTGCATGCTGTTAACTGGGTTTGCTCTTCCTGGCTTAGTCAGCCTGCTTTCATATAGAACCCAGTACCACCTGTTCAGGGATGGCACCAACTATAATGGGCTCAGGCCTCTAATATCAATTACTGTTTAAGAATATCTCCAAAAGACTTTCTTACAGACAGATCTTATGGAGGCATTTTTCTTTTTCAAATTGAGGCTCTCTCCTCTCAATATTGTTCTTTGTGTCAAGGTGACATAAAAATATCCATCACAATAGAACATTAAATTATAGCAAATGTCCAATGTTAGTAGCTTTTTCTTTCAAATCTTTAAGGAAACCAAAAATTGCAAGTCTTATTAGCCCTATTTTAGTTTGCACATTTGTTTGTAAATTGGGGAAGATAAAATAGGTTAATGGTAGGCCTAAGATAGTGATTGAGACAACTTCATTCCTTACATGTGCTTCTCATTTTCTAGATCAGTGTGTATTGTAAATGTCAAGTAATTACTTTTCAAATGACTACATGATGCCTGGGAGATAAATTAGGTCTGCAGCAATACGAAACATATTTTCATCTTAAAGTACAAGTTTCTCTCTTGAATAGCAGAATGAAAGTATCTATACAAATTGTTACCAAAATAGAAGACTGTAATGAATATAAAAACTTGAGACTGACTTTGTTAAAAAATATATAAATAGAGACCAGAAATCTGGGTGATTTGATGAGAGTGAAAAATGAGTGTACCGAAGGCCATCATGGTGATGTAAGGTGCTATGATATTGGTGGATGGTATTATGTGTGCTTTACTAAGTATAACATTAGGTATAACTTAGTAATATACAGGTATCATTTTATATACTTCTTAAGTTATTCATGCTTAACTGAACTGGACATTGATGTATATCAGGTACCATGTGTTCTAATTTACAATTGTGTTCTTGTTTGTGTCTTTCTGTTTCTCTGTCTCTGACTTTCTCCTTTCTGTGAAATGTATTTTTATACTCCCCATTTGAAGCCACATAAGATTTTTAACATGTGACTTAAAAAATATAAGAAGCAAAGGAGAGCCTTAAAGACAATGATAGGAGAAAATAGGATTGAGTTCTCACATGTATGGGGCACTCACAGACTTACACTGTCAAAAAGGTAGAGAGATTTTGCATGAAGATGGGCAGAACTATACCCCCAAGGACATTATGCAGAACATTTCTGGTTTTTGATTTTCTAAGTTTCAAAGGATAAACCTGTTAAACTGATTTAACAAAAATCTATTTTAGCCAGTCCCATCATTCTGTACTTAGTTCATTTATTCATCCTATTATGTGTGCAAACTAAGCATTGATAAATCCATTTTATACATGTGGAGTAAAGCGTGAAAGGGTTAAATACATTTTCAATTCAACTCAGCTAGCATTGGGTGAAGATACACTGTGCTTAAGCACACTGATAAACAAAATAGCTATCTGTCTATCTATCATCTATCTATCTATCTATCTATCTATCTATCTATCTATCTATCATCTATGCAACAATCTATGAACCTATCTATTCAATTATATATACATATATTGATATCAATATATCATTATGTATTATATTTATATAATATATAAATATATTATATGCAATACATATATTATATAACAGTTATATATCTATGCATGGTACATTTATATTATATTTATGATATATAAGTTATATATATAAATATAGTATATATGATTATGCTTTAGCTTCTTCATGTCAAATATCAAGCTTTAAATTTTGCTTCTGTTCATTCAGAATCATGAGTTTTCTAAACATATTAACAAGTTAAGCACGGTAAATTAGCTTCATAATCATTGTAGATGAGGGAATCTTTTAATATCAAGATTGTGATCAAACCGACCTGTGACTCCTTCATCTTTCATTGCCCTTGAGTAAAGCCCTGAAGAATGACTCTTATGAAAGCATTTTCTTCAAGGGTTATTCTCACTAGTTTGTCACAGAGACAAAAATAATTTCAGAAAATATTCAACAGAAACATCTGTTTTGTTCCAAATATAAATTTGGACAAACACAGTTTTGGTTATTTTTCTTCCGTCCGTCTTGAACACTGTCCTAAATTAACTCAGAAAAATTAATAATAGTTTCTAGATAGATAACATACTTTATATTTACTCATTATATTCTGAAGTGGGCATAATTTCTGAATGTGTGTGCATATATGTGCATGTTCATAAATCTTCCACAAGTAGATAATAGGTACTTTATTGTTGCTGATGATCTGATATGATGATACATGTAAGATTTAGCTGGAGATCATTAAAGTCCCTTGAAACATCACACTGGGGAGAATACTTATTTTCTGACTCACACATGTGCTTTTAATCCTCTTTGTTAATGGCAGTTCAAGCTTCATTCCTGTGGATCTGTTGCTGTCCTCTAAGAAATTTAGCTCTTTTCATTCTCTTGATTGTATTTACTCTGCGGGTACGAAGTTTAAATAAAATCATAGTCTTTAAAGTATGTTATAAAATCAGTCTAAATATTGATAAAGTTAATATGATCAGTACAGTTCATTCAATAAAAATTTTAGAGATAGATCTTTAAGATTCTAGAAGTTTATGCTCTAGTTTGAAGGATGTAAAGGCTTTTCACACTATCTATAAAGTATTTTCTCATTTTTACCACATTTGCCAAAGGCAAGAGCAGTAATATATGTTTTAGCTGAAAAAATATCCTCGGGATCATTATAAAAATGGATTTCATTTTCAAAAACATTTTTTCCTCTCCCATGTGTAAAATGGCCCATGGGAATGCCATGTTGCTGTATAAAATTATTAAAGCAATTATTTTCCCATATGTTAACTGCCTTTTGTTTGCTTTTTATAGCACTTGCTCATATGTTCATTTTAATCAAGCATTTTGTAAAATTGTTAAGAGACAACTGATTGTGGAAAGGGAAGGCCATGAAAACAAAGCAGAGATTTGCTTCTCAAGCTTGTGTCATAGTACTTTTAGAAAAAAGAAAGAATAAAGGAAGGAAGGAAGGAAGGAAGGAAGAAAAAAGTTAGAAAGAAAGACAAATTCCTATAGTAACAAAGATAATGTGTAAATTGAAAAAAAACTTTTTGGCATTTTAACTACATTAAAGTAGACATTGAGTAAATACACCCCAGCAAGAGCAGGATGTCAAAAGTCATGAACAGCACAACACAGTGTAGAAGCAGGGCTGGAGGATACATAGAAACATGGTATAAAGTCTCCATTACAAATATTTCTCATGAACTTCAGTTAAACATAGCGTGATCCCTGTCAAGGTCTCCTGTAGCATAACATTTCTTATACTTGAGGAATACTCATCATAGATTTCTTTTGTCATCCATTTTTATCAGTGATTTAGATCCCAAGGAAGCAATGTAGCAAGGTCATATGTGTTATTTTCTACATTCTCACTATTTTACACCTTGTCTCACAATAAAATGTCTCTACTGCTTGAATTACAATTATATAATTTGGAAACCATTTTAGGAGAGTTGCCTCAGTGGAAAAAAATAAAGTAAGCTGCACTTTGAGAAATTATACACACAGGGCACACATTTTTGATACAGGGTGTTAAGAAACAGATATTGGTTGAACAAAGATTAATTTAAGGTAGAGTGGTTAATATCAGGTGTATTAAATAGGTCTCATGATAATAAATATGCATGCTGTGCTCTGTGAATGTCGCATATAATATAGTTAAACTAAATTTGAGATGAAAGTAAGATGAAACAGGAGATAAACAGTCTGAGTAATATTTTTGGAACTAGGAAATAGTAATATATGGAGGTTTTATCTTTTACTGTCTATATTGTAATGCTATGTGCAGGTCTACAGGACCTGAAGTCTGCACTTTGCCCCTGTTACCCTGCCCCAAGTTATTTCTGATTGGTTAATAAAGATGCCAACAGCCAATAGCTGGGCAGAAGAGACATAAGTGGGGTTTAGGTTTACAAGCTTGGCATCAGAGGAGGACCATGAGCGGAGAGGGCACAAGAGGTGGAAGGAGCAGTGAGCATGGGTTAAGAGTCAAATCCATATGCAAGAAAAATATATTTGAATAGAAAAATGTATGACTGTTTTTGACAGTTGAAAGGAATTCCTTGTTAGGAATTCAAATAGTCTTAAAATATATTTTCAAAAGAAGATATATGAACCTATATAAAGAAAAACTGCATTTGCATTAAGGGTAAAATTGACATTAGGTTTAAATAAAATAATTTCTTTTTGTTATTAATATTTCTAACAATGTGTTTATAATGGTAATATCTATGTGTATGTGGTGGCTAAAACACACATGTTATGAAATAACATCTTGTTTGTCATCTGAAATGGTAGATGGAGGAGAAACTGTTTAAGTTACTCATGTTACACTGAAAATGTACATTTAGATTAATCATCACAGTATTAACTAGATGCAACATAGCTTTTACCTCTATAGAAGTGTTGACCGTTAGCTATAGTGTTAACTGTACCTAAAGCTCTGCTTTGTCCCACCACATTTATGGTGTCCAGCATGACAGCTGTTCATCCAACTCATGCATCATCTCTTTGGTTCTAGGAGCCAAAGATTGGTACTTGACTGAGACATTCATAATACAAAGGAAAGAAAGGAAAGTCTACTACTCAGCTGCTACAAGAAGAGCAGAAGTAGTGATAGCTATTCAACTTCCTTACATTGCTATTTAATCACTTTGTATTCAAGTTGCAGGTACAGGGAACTACATTGTCTCCCTTAGGATAAGTTTATCTCCATTTAAGCATACTCTCCAGATAATTTTGACACTATCAGGAAGATTACGCCTACTCACTGCTGCCACAGTTGAAAATTTTATTTCTATCATCTTATAAAAGTCCAGATTTCAGAGATGGTAGGTAAATAAATCACAGTACATAAAGCTTTCCATCATTAATTACCAAAACTAATAATTACAAATATTGTAGTACACATTTTAATTATTACTGGATATAATACTTGAGCACTGGTTTTTAGTCATGATTTTTAAGTAGACTCTGTACCACAAAAAAGGGCCTTTTATATCCATCTCACCACTTGAGAGTGCTAGTCATAGGAGATGGTGTTCAGTGGGCTTTACAGGAGAGAAAATGAATTGACTGAGTGTTCTCTGAATTTTCTCATCTGAAAGATTATGTACTCATCTATCATTTCAAGGATATTCACATAACCAACAGCCTGGGAAATAAATCTTCCCTTGGAGAATATGTTAGACATTTTTTTATGATGAGTACAATAAAGATAATTCCTTCATAGGAAAACATCTCCCTCTGAGACCATCGTAGGTTGGTCTAGTATCTTCTTTAAAGAGATGAGATTTCTTAAATTTCAGTTTCTCAACTGTGTGCGCAACACTCACCAAGGCTGCTCAAGGTTGCTTGTGGGAGTTGTGGAGAAAGCAGTGACAACTGTAAAGATGGGTCTCAAGATGGCTGTGATCATAAATGCACCCTTTATATCCCAGAAATCTCTGCTTATCTGTGGCATGTTTGTAGTCAACCCATTTGCCAGGTAACAAATATGATCAAGTCTCAGGACACTAGAGAAGATTTCCATGTATTTATGGTTAGGCTGTTAATATTTTAGATTTTACTGACCATTTTGCTGCATAGACCGGTCGGTGTTGAATATTTCCAGGGGTTTTAGCTTCAGTATGCCCAGTATTAAATGGGATTTCCTTGTATTCTACAAATAATTTTTTCTTCAAATGTTTTTATTCTAGCAGCTGTTGTGAATTTCCAAAGAGAAGAGTCTTTAGAGTTCACATCTACCTCTAGTTAACTTAAGCCTTGTTCCTGACACCACATCCATACTGATTTATAACACTCTTTATTTTTGTTATTCCTCTGATTTATTCTTGAAATACAAGGGCCTTTGTTGAGGTAGACTAATCATGCTACTTCTGAATTTAGTGATTTTTAAGTGTTCTTGGGTGAAATACAGGCAATTAACTTTGTGTTTCAATGTTTCCACACCTCACTTTTATACCCATTCTCATTTCTTGTTTCTCTCCCTCAAGGATTCCATATTGCAACCATAAAAAAATTAAAAACATTTTGTTGGTGTTGCATTTGGTGTCTGTGTGTGTTTATATGTGTCTCTGTATATAGTATAGTGTAGTGTATGACAGTATATGAGGCCTGCTTACCTGTGTGGCATACATAGAAGCCAGAAATTGATATTGGAATTTTCTCCTCAAAACTTCTCTTTATTTATTGAACTAATGTTTCTGGGTTGACTGGGAGCTCACCATTCAGGCTAGACCAGTTTGGCTTGCAAACCTCTGGGATTTGTCTATCTCTCCATCTAAAGGTTGGGTTTATAGGCATTTCCATACTTTTACATGTAGGTTAGGGGTAGAACCCAGGTCCTCACATTGTGCAGCAAGTGATATATTTACTGAAATGTCTTTGGCCCCAAAATTTTTATTAATTGTGTTTAATGACTCTATTCCTTCATTTTATCTAGAATCATCCAATTTGTTTTCCCCTTGGCTAAGAACAGTTTGGCATTTATTTTTATGTAGTTGAATGTGATTCAGACAACATGATAGTCCATAGAAGACTCCCTTCCCCACCAAGCAAAATGAGGAGGTCATGTAGGTAGAACCTAGTTAAAGCTTTCTGAAAATTAAAAAAAAAACACTTTAATATCCTCTTAATGTACAGTGCATATGAACTTAAAAATAGTAATCAAAGATTGCAAAGATAGCTCAATAAAGTAGACTATGAGCTCCCGTGGCAGAGAATTTGAGTTCAGTTCCCAATATCCACATGGCAACTCAGTGTTTGCAACTTCAGCTTTAAAGAAACCATTGCCTCTGGCCTCTATGAACTTGTGGAGACATAGAAAAATATCTATTTTCAATAAAATAAGAATATAAAATATAAATTCTGTAAAGCTAAAAGGAATAAAAAGCAAATAATTCTAATTAGCAATGATAAACAATGTCTTCTTATAAAATATTTATAAAGATATTTAATTTAACATTTTAAATCAAAATTGAGCACAGTTTTCTACACATATTATTACATCTGATCTTCACAACAATTCATGAGTTGATATTATTAGGATGAATTTTATAGACAATGAATATAGGACTGGTGTTTTCACAGTTTTACTTACCAAATGTCTCAGAGAAAAATTTGCCCAACCAAACTTTAGTTTTTTTTAAATCCAGAGTAAGTTTCTTTATGCCATAGTATTCACTGAATCCTCATAATACATTTATGTGAGTATAATGAAAGTATTTATTGATTTTTTGAAATTCTAATATCATTTTACTGTGGACCTCTGATATCATGCAAGAGAAACTATGGAATTGGGATTGATTCTTTACTTTGTGATACTCAGGAGACATTTCCCCTGAAGGCCTAACAACATTTTATTATAAGATTTGTCAAACAGAATTGTTTAAATCAGATTAAATTACATATTAAGTTTATAGATAAATGTGCTCATTAATTACAGAAAAACCTAAAACATATGATTAAACTTGTCAAATAATATATTGTTTTCTAACTATTCAATTCATGACATTCACATCTATTACATGTAAAACACTTTACTCTGTGTGACACTGCTGTAGAAACAGAAAGAAGGTTAGGGTTGGACGCCATGACTAGTCAGAGACTATCTGTCCAAGTAAGGACATAACTTTGTGGTTTTACAACATACATTCCTCAAAGTGTTTGTGTTTTGGCTCTATCCTCTATAAAAAGTAAATATCAATTCCAGTACATTTTGATAATATATTTTGGGAGAACCTTTGGCAAATGAAAGCAGAGGTACCTATGTCCATAATATATTGTTTTTGTGTGAGAGACTTGCTAAAAATATGTGCATATTATCATCATTTCATGTAATACTTTCAAAATATTTTCTGATACACTATTTTATTTTTATTTGTTTCATTAATTTATTTATTCAATTTACATCCCCCTTCACAGTCTACTTCTCACACAGCCTTTTCCCCATCATACCCTCTCACTCTCCTCTAGGAAGGGGGAGGCCCTCAAGTCACTGCAGGACTCTCTCTCTGAGGCAAGACAAGTTGGTCCAGTTAGAGTAACAGCATCCACGGGCAACAGATTCAGGGACAATTTCTGCTCTAGTTGTTGGGGTACCTGCAGAAAGGCTGCACATCTATTACATAGGTGCAGGGGGCTGAAGTACAACCCATGCTTTCTATTTGTTTGATGGTTCAGTCTTTGAGAACTCCTAAAAGTCTCCTGGTCATATACCTAAAAGATACTCTACCATACCACAAGGACACTTGCTGAAGAACATTCATAACAACTGTATTTATAATAGACAAAAACTGGAAACAATCTAGATGTCCCTCAATTAAAGAGTGAATAGAATATGGTTTATTTATAGGATAGAATAGTTATTACTCAGCTTTTAAAATACATTATGACATTGTCAGATGAATGGATAGGACTAGAAAATATCATCCTGAGTGAGATAACACAGACCCAAAATGAGATGCATTATATGTACTCATTTATAAGTTGATATTAGTCATAAAGTACAGGATAACCATGCTACAATCCACAGACCTAAGAAAACTAAATAACACGGAAGGCCTAAGGGAGGATTCTTGAATCTCACTCAGAAATGAAAACAAAATAGCCATTGGAAGTGAATCAAGGGCAGAAACTGGGTGGAAGATAAGATGAAGAGTGGAACAGTGTGGTGAATCATCTGTAGGGGTAGTTGGGGAAGGGTGGCCAGGGAGGACATATTTAGATCCTGCTGTAGACCTCTGAGAGAGAGTCTATGGGGTGACTCTTACTGAGGCTCTTAGCAGTGGAGAGATACATAGCCTGAAATGGCCTGTAGCCAGGCAGGACTTCCAGTGAAGAGATAAGGACACCAACTCACCCACAAAACCTTTGACCCAAATTGTGTTCTGTGTAAAAGATGTGCAGGGACAAAGTTACAGCAGAGACTGAAGGAATGGCCAACCAATGACTGCCCCAACTTGAGACACACCAATCTTATAACTAAGATCCAATTTGGAATACTATTAATGATACTCAATTATGATTCCAGCAGAAGCCTAGCATAACTGTCCTCTGAGATGCTCTACTCAGCTGATGACCAAAACAGACACAAAGACCCACAGCCAAACATAGACAAAGCTTGAGGGAGTTTTTTTGGAAGTTAGAGAAAGTGATTGAGGGACCTGAAGGGGTTAGGGACTCCACTAATATCTTAATTGAAAAAAAATGTGATAAAATACTTTAGAGAAAGTAAGGAGTTTAGAGTGGTATTTTCTGAAACTTTATATCATAGTAAATAATTTTAAGATATTGTTGAACAAAACAAAGCACACATGCCCTAAAGATTCATGAATAGTTTAATACTGGTTTTCAAATTTTGATGGCATTGTGCTTTTAAATATTAGAAATAATTTTGCCTTTTATAAATGACTTAATAATAGTGGACATACCCTTTAGCTTATTGAACTCATTTTGAAAAACACAAGATCATCAAATGGCAATCTGTTTATATTAAAGAAATTAAAAAATAGCTTTGTTATTCTAGAACTATAAACCAGATGGCATGATAAAATGCACTGTATGCCTAAATAATCTCAATCTAACCAATGATATAGAGAAGTATATATAAGAATTTATGAAGTACTATCATTACATTAAGTAATAGTAGTTTGGGAAGCTGAATAGCTAATAGTCATGCTCAAGATTGAGTCCCTCTAGTACCCAAGGTGAATAATTCTCTATTTAGAAGTTTCAAAGAGAGGGCTTATTGTATACACAATTGTCTACCAAATCTGGTGATATGAGTTCAAATATCTGAATATAATGGTATAAAGGGGAAAATGACACAGAAAGTTGTTAGCAGCCTATGCAGGAGTATGAGTACCTACAACACACATCATGTACTCAAAAACAACTGCAATAAAAACATTAAAGACTATATCAATAATTTTTTCATAGGTTTTTGAAATAGCTCTGCTTTTCACATACAGTAACAGAATTTTAATTGTTTTCCCACACTATTTGTATTTGTTTTGTTATTCTGATATTATTTATAGAATTTAAGTTGGAATATAACTTAAATTTTTATATTTTCCCTTGTATTTAATATAACAACATGCCATGTGCAGCTTCTAATCTGGCTAGGCTTTTCATATTTTCTCCCTATATTTATATCTATATCTAGTTTATTTCCTCAATAGGCCTGTAGTAGACTGTTACCCCACCATGGATTCAGTTATGCATACGCTTCTTTTGTAATAATTATTTAAAAATGGCCACCAGTCAAGCTGACTATCTAAGCTGCAGTGGCTCTGCCTAGCTCAGCCACCGTGTTCTGTGGCCAGAGGCCACATGCATGCTTCATCTAGAAACAGCCAGCTAGAAACACCAGCCCTGCCACCCACAAGATGCTAGCATGGGAGATGACTCTGCCAATCTTCCACTCTGTCTCGGCAAGGCTTGGTATTGCCCAGAACATCCTGCCATCCATGCGGGCCCAGTAAGAAAATGAGACTCTAATTCTTAAAGATTAATTAAAGGCTTTATATGTTTGGTAATGCTCAACAACAACATGCCCATACGAGAGAGTTGTTTCCCAATTAGCTAACCTAAATAAATGTTGTTACCTGCGACTGCTCTCCATACCTGCGTGGCTCTCCATCCTCCTACATCTCTGCTCTTCCTAGCTCCTCCTCTTCCTTTTCCTCTTCCTCTCCTTTTTGGTATTTTGAGACAGAGTTTCTCTGTGTAGTCCTGGCTGTCCTGAAACTCACTCTGTAGACAAGACTGGCATCGAACTCAGAAATCTGGCTGCCTCTGCCTCCCAAGTGCTGAGATTAAAGGCATGCACCACCACTGTCTGGCTATTAGTGTTAATCTTATGAAATTTTAAATATTGACTAATTAGATTAAAAAATAATTATGCTACTGTCTCAGCAAGTCTGCTTTATTGAAAAATAACCTGTGTGGTGTTGATCCTGAATATTACCAGTCAGTTTCAACGAGTATCACATAGAAAGAAATGCTGAGGTCAATGGTTCAATAAATAATAATGTGTTTCTGTCTCATTTCAATAATACTACACTGGAAACGCCAGGCCATCTGCTACAGCCTTCCCTGTCTAATGGTGCCCTGCATTACACCAGTAGAAAGTTTGGATATTATTCTCACACCTTTGTCAATTTTTCTGTTGTCAATTTTTTTTCTTTAATGGATGAATTTGTGTATTACTAAAGTGATAGTTTATATTTCTTCTTTGGGGAACAAGAGTCTGTAAATGATTTTATCAGTATTTATGGTTGTGTTATTTGTTGAAATTCTTCTTCTTGAGTCCAGTTCAAGAAAATGTGAGCTGGAGACATACATAAATATTATAAAAGTCAGTAAATTTATATCTACAAGTAAAACCATCTTCATCAAAAGAGCTCATTCTTCCTTGTCATAAGTTTCTGACTGTATAATATCTGTCTTCTATCAGCCAAAATATATTTTACTCCCAAGTTGTGATTGAATATTATTATTTCTTCTGCAAATTTTTCAAATACAGAAACATCATCTTGTTGTCAAATTAAGTTATTTTATCTTCTAATTAGGACTCTTAAATTGAGTGAGACTATGTACATTGTATATACACAACCTCTGTAATCCACATCTATTCTTCTAGTTCCTACACCTGCAACTTCAGCTTCCATGATTAACAGCAAATGTTCCATGTTTGAGGGGTGTAAATTATCTGTTGTAACATTGACATCTGCTCTAATAGTATGAAAAGAAAATAATCATTAAAATCTTGGCTTTGGCTGCATGCATCTCGATTTTCCATCTGCCTACAGTAGTTTCCTCATCCTTGTTTCAGATAACTTATTCTTTAAATTTAGCTTTGCTCCATGTTTTAAAATATATGAATGCAGTATTGAGAAATAACATCTCAAAAATCAAAACTGTGGTGACATGGCTCAGTAAAACTTCTGCCTTGCAAGTTATAAACCAAAGTGTATATTGTGAATACTAATGCCTGATATCTAGTCACAGTCATTTAATTTACACATAGTATTATTTTTATAAGGTTGTTATTATATTTATATGTATTGTATAAAAATACTATTGTATGAATGTATGAATGCATTATAGTGCCCATAAAACTTTGGAATGTATGCTTTAAATTTTAAATTTCAGATTTTAGAAATACTGTGAGGGAACAAAACTTCAAAGGGTTCAGTGTTTTTAATTATTAAGTAGACATGGACAGTTTATTTCATTAACTTTCAATTTATATTATGTACATATATTTAGTTACTTAATTTACAGTGATAAAAAGATCTTGAATATGGTGATATGATGAAATCATGTTACCATATATAATATTCTTAACAATATTAGACTCTAGAATTAAAAAAATAATGAAGATAAAAGCCCCACACTATCATTGTCATGTAGCATTATGATGACATCCTCAACTGTTTTTTAAGCATCAACTTTTTCATTACATAATAAATTACAATGCCTGCCAAGAATTAAATATTGCTGGTTGACAAATAGTTAGAACAGATAATTGTACCAAACCTTTGTTGTAGAATATTTTATCACAATGTAAACCCTGAGACTGTGTTATTTATTGGAAACAAAAACAAAATAAAACAAAGAGAAAAGGGGAAACCATTTCTAGTTGTAGTATGGCTTAGACCTAGCATACACCTTTAACCCAAGAGCTTTATTTTGGATTAAATAAAGTAATAAAGTAAATGAGATTAAATAAAGTCAACCAAAAGTCAAGTGGTGTTCCAAGAAACTGTTGAGAAGGAGTAAATATAAGGGAAAAAACATACAAAGAGAAAGTCAGGATGATGGATAGAAAAACAAGAAGCAGACATGAGGGAGATTCAATTTGAAGGACTTTTGATATGGCATAAAGAAGAGCTTTTTCTTTTGGCACAATGGCTGAATAATTAAGATTTTGTTTTATAAACAACATTTGGTACTCTGATATGTGTCATGATGACAACGACAGAGAAACTACACCAACTATGGACAAACTAAGAAGTCCCAGGTGACCTGGGAAGACTTCTAGAAGAGAGTTAAGGATAGAAAATATCACAATATATTGCACTAGGCATATGTATAGTGCTAACTTTACTAAAGCTCAAAGCACATGTTGAACCTCAGAATATAATACTGGAAGACTTCAACACCCTACTCTAAGCAATGGACATATCATGAAAACAAAAACCAAACAAAAATACAGTGAAACTAAGAAAAGTTATGAACCAAATGAATTGAAAGATATTCATAGACCATTTCATCCAAAAAACCCACTTTCTCAGCACCTCATGGTACCTTCTCCAAAACTGAACATATACTTGGTCACAAAACAGGCATCAAGAGATACAAGAAGACTGAAATAATACCATGCATCTTATTAGATCACCAAAAATTAAGGGTGGGATTCAATAACAACAACAACAATAAACAACAATAATAACAAAACAACAGAAAGCCCACATACATATGGAAACAGAACAATGCTCTACTCAATAATAACTTGGACAAAAAGAAATAAAGAAATTAAAGACTTTTTAGAATTTAATGAAAATGAAGGCACATCATACCAAACCTTATGGGACACAATGAAAGCAGTGCTAAGAGGAAAACTCATAGCTCTAAGCATCTCCAAAAAGAAACTGGAGAGAGAAAAGACTGAAAGTTTGACAGCCCACCTGAACACTCTAGAATAAAAGGGGGCAAATACAACCAAGAAGAGTAGGTGGCAGGAAATAATCAAACTCAGGTCTGAAATCAATCAAGTAGAAACAAAAAGAACTATACAAAAAGAAAAAAAGAAAAAAAAAAAAAGAAAAGAAAATGAGCTAGTTCATTGAGAAAATCAAAAAGATAGATAAACCTTTAGCCAGACTAACCAGACAGCAAAATGGCAGTATCGAAATTAACAAAATCAGAAATGAAAAGGGAGACAGAAAATGAGGAAATTCAAAAATATCATTAGATCTTACTACAAAAGCAAAATTGGAAACTCTGGATGAAATGGAGAATTTTTTAGATAAAGTCCAGGTACCAAAGTTAAATCAGGATCAGGTAAACCATCTATACAGTCCCATAACACCTAAAGAAATAGAAGCAGTCATTAAAAATCTTTCGACCAAAAAATAATAATAATAAAAAATAAAAAATAAAAGCCCAGGACCACGTAGGTTTAGTGTAGAAGTCTATTAGATCTTCAAAATACACCTAATACCAATACTCTTCAAAGTATTCCACAAAATAGAAATAGAAGGAAAGCTATGCAATTTATTCTATGAAGCCCCAATTACCACACAAAGATCCAACAAAGAAAAGAGAACTTCAGATAAAATTCTCGTATGAATATTGATGCAAAAATTCTGAATAAAATTTAGCTAAAACCATCCAGTGGAAAAAAGACAACATTTTCAATGTATGGTCTGCAGGTAGAACAGTACAGATTGATCCATTCTTATCTCTTTATACAAAGCTCAAGTCCAAGTGGATCAAGGACCTCCAAATAAAACAAGATACACTGAAACTTACAGAAAAGAAGGTGGGGAAGAGCCTCAAATCCATGGGAACAAGGGAAAATTTCAGGAATGGAACACCAATGGCTTATGCTCTAAGATTAAGAATTGACAAAAAATAAAATTGCAAAGCCTCTGTAAGGCAAAAGACACTCAGTAGAACAAAATGACAACCAATAGATTGGAAAACATCTTTACCAATCCTATATCCAATAGAGGGCTAATACTTAATATATACAAAGAACTCAAGAAATTATACTCCAGACAACCAAATAATCCTATTTAAAAATGGGGTACAGAGCTAAACAAAGAATTCTCAACTGAGGAAACTCAAATGGCAGAGAATCACCTAAAGAAATGCTCAACATCCTTAGTCATCAGGGAAATACAAATCAAAACAACCCTGAGATTCCACCTCATACCAGTGAGAATGGCTAAGTTCAAAAACTCAGGTGACAGGAGATGCTGGTGTGGATGTAGAGAAAGAGGAACACTCCTCCATTCTTGGTGGCATTGCAAGCTGGTACAACCTATCTGAAAATAAGTCTGACAATTTCTCAGAAAATTGGACATATTATTACCTGAAGACCCTGCTGAAGACCCTGCTATACCTGTCCTGGACATATACCCAAAAGATTCTCCAGTATATAACAAGGACACATGCTCTATTATGTTCATAGCATCCTTATTTATAATAGCCAGTCCTCAATGTGGAAGGAGACATCACCTCCAGGGTGGTTCTATTGTACTCTTGGTTCCCCAACTTATGATTTAGTAGGGAACATCGTTTAGACCCAGGAGAAAACCCACTACCACAGTTACTATAATTGATTTTTGGGTTTAAGATTAACTGGAGCAGGAACGTGAATTTCCCTACTCGTTTTGCTAAGATCCAAGCTACGATCAGTTCTATATTTCTATAGATTTAGATTCTACTATAACACATTTGTGAACAGAATAAAAGAGGCTTATATTTTTACTCCTCTGATAGAGGGAGTTTTGTGTCACCCTTAAGAAAGAGTGTTGCTGTTATACTGACTATTCAGGCATTGTTAAGTTTCTTGTCTCTCGGGTCTATGCTTTTCAACAAACTGATGGCTATTATATGACAGATAGATGCTATTCAAATGAAAGCCATACATGTCCATTATTACAGGCTGGAAGTAGGGGATTCTAAAACCTCCGTCATCAAGACTAACAAGGATTAACCCCTAATTTATGTGCTAAGCTGGATAGTCAATGACGGGTAAGAGAACACTTCAAGGCCCTTGCCCCTAAAAAGAGAGGCCTCACCATCCTAAGACAGGAGCTCAACCAATGGCTGTTGAGTATCCAAAGACTGGAAAGGGAGGGTGGGGTCCTTTGTTCTGACCTAAGGCAGGCACGGTTTCCGTAAGTTTTTCCAGCCTTCCCTTTTGAAAAATAAATTAAAAAGGGGGACCTGTGATGAAGAATATTTCTGGGGGATCCCTTGGTAGGGTACCATTCTCCCTTTTTATTTTTTTCAAATTGACATTTACTGGTTCGATGCACCCTTTCTACTATACCTTGGCCCTGTGGATTATATGGAATACCCATTTTATATAGTATTCCCAGTTTTTCATAGAATTGGTCAAACTGGAGCTTGTATAACCTGGGCCATTGTCAGTCTTTATCTGTTTAGGCACACCCAATACAATGATTATAGCAAGCATATGAGTGATCATGCTTGCTTGCTTCTCCAGTTTGTAATGTCACATAAATCAAACCACTATATGTATCTACACAAACATAGATATATTTTTGCTTGCCAAATTCATTATAATGAGTAACATCCATTTGCCAGAGACTGTTTTTGGTATCAGTCCCTTTGGAATTACACCCAAATGAGGAACTGGTAAAAGTTTAACACATGATTGACATTGTTTGACAATTTGTCTAGCTTGTTCTCTGGTAATTTTAAGCATGACTTTTATAGTTTTAGATTAAGGAGATGTAACTCATGAGCCTTTACGACCTGATTCAAGTTAGATTGCAGACCTGATAAAGCCACTTTGGTGGGTAAGACCTCAGGTCCCATTTCTGGGGTTAATACTGTGTGGGTGGCAGAACTGAGGTCCAGTCCTGCACTTCCTGGTGTTGCTTGACTAAGTTCAGAAAGGGATTGTTGTTTGTTGGTATGAAACTGACTACTCCATAAGCCTGTTTTGGCTTATGTTGGTTCGGGGCCTGGAGCTGGCCCCTGTTCCCATTTCCTTGATTATGGGAAAGGGTGTTTCCTTGTGCAGATCTTTTGGACCTACATTCACTAGCCCAATGCCTTCCACGTTTGCAAAGTGGGCAGAGCCCAGGCTGTTTTCTGGGCTCTCTCTAGGTTAACTCATTTTCTGCCTAGCAATCTCTTGCAAAGTGTCCAGGCTTGCCACATTTAAAACATGCCTTTTGGTTTCTACTAGCCAAAAAATCTCTTACTGATTGTTCTTGCATGGCAGTCACCATAGCTCAGCCCAGTTGGTAGGAGGGACCTATGTTAGAATAGAGTCTGATATACCCCATTAGGTCAGTCTTTTTCCTATAGCGTCTAATGGCCCCTTGGCAGGCAGGATTGGCATTTTCATATGCAAGTTGTTTCACATAATCTACTTTTGCTTCTGCATTACCAAAAATCCTCCCTGCTGTTGTCATTAATCAATGAACAAAATCAGGAAATCATTCATCAGGTCCTTGTCTGATTGCTGTTAAGGATGAACCAGGGTCTCGCTTTCCCGGGAGTTTCCACCAAGCCTTTTGGCTGTGTTTTGAATTTGAGCAAATAAGCCTGGGTCATATTGCATCTGGTTATCACTAGAAGCAAATTGCCCTTCTTTTACTAACGCATCAAAGGACCAACCATTACCTGTGTGAATGTTTCTCCTAACTGTTTCTTTACAATTCTCATGATACTCTGATTTCCAAATAAGATAGTCACCACTGCTAAGAACTGCTCTCACTAATGTATTCCAATTGCCAGAAGTCAGCCACTCCTCTGCAGCAGACTCTAAAATTGCAAGAGTAAAGGGAGCAGTGGCACCGTATTGTGATGCTTCATTTTTAAATTTCTTAATACTTTGAAAATTAAACCCTTTGTGATGTCTCCAAGCAACCCCTTGATTGTCTCTGGTCTCTGATACAGGGAAAGCCTCAGCATCTCTCTTCTCCAGATGATCTATGGCTAATCTTACTCTAGGGGACAGGGATTAACTTTGGACTCCTGGTTGAGGAATGCAAGGAGCCAGGGGATTTTCGCAGTTTAGCTCTCGAGACATCTTCCCTGTCTTTGATTTTTGTAGCTGATTAATTAAGTTCTGATACTCTTTCTCTCATTCTATTAGTTGCTTAAGAATAGAAATTTTGTCCTGTAACTCCCTTCTGGGATCTACCATCTCCATTGAGGAAGCACATTGAGGCAGAGGTGCATAGGGAGGAGGTCTTCAGGAAGAGGGCCATTCGGGGTCATAATGTTCAGCTGCCTCTTCCTCTAGGTCAGCACAATCTGGCTCTGACAAATTGTCATCAACCTTTGGCTGTATTTTAGATTCTAATTTTGGATAAATACGTTTCTTTTTATTTTTGAACGTGAAAGATAGCATTTAAGGAACAAAGCAAAAGCAGACAGTTAACACATGTGAGCAGCAAACAACCAAACAAAAACAGAGAGTTGAGTCAGGGTGACTTATTTCTTGCCCCATTTTCATTAACATGACTTACCTTTCTTGAGGCAGCATATTCCTGTGGTGATCACTTTTGTTTAACTTCTGAATTTTAGGCAGATCCTTTTTCCAGTAAAGTCCCTCACTGGGTCTCTTGTTCTTGCTGCCCCATGTTAGGTGCCAAAATGTGGCGAACTTCACTACCCCACGTTTGGGGGCCAAAATGTTGCAGACCGCTCTGCCTCATGCTTGGGGGCCAAAATGTTGGGGACCACTCTATCAATGTTGGACCCCACACTGCCAAAAGCCTTGGGGGCTAATTGTTAGAGACTGCACTGCCCAAAGCTGTACCAGTTCACAGGTCGGGGTTCAGCAATAGAGAGAGGATAGACATGAAGAATGGAGACCAGACAGAATGTGATTCAATCCCATTTATTCTTCAGTCTCTCTTCTTCTCTCCCAATCCCTAGTTCCTAGTTCCAAGTTTATCTCCAATTTACCTGTCTCAAGTCTCAAGTCTTAATCCTAGTTCCAGTTGCTAGTCTCTTTCCCAGTTCCAAATTCCAAGTCTCAAGTCTCAAGTACTCTCTTTTGTCTGCCTCTCACCTTTTATACGTGTCACTTCTAAATCACACCTTTAAGTCACACCCTTAAGTCACACACCTTTAAGTCTCACACACCCAAGGGAAAATCCTGGGTATCTAAAACAAGATGTTATCAGAGTGTCCTCAGCTGATGTAGGCTGTTGTAAATAAGTCTCTTGTCAGGGTTCCCAAGCAATTTACTGCTCAATATCCAGCCTCTACAGATATCTCCCTGTCGGAGATGCAGCTTTCCTACTGTGATTATCCTATAGGTATACCCACAGATCCAACAGAGTCCATGCCATCTTCTGGAACCTGCCTGAGATACCAAGCTGCTTTCTCCCAGCCACTCATCTGACTACAGACTCCAGAGACAAGCTGGGATCCAGAGATGGTGTCACCTCCTAGAACCTGCCAAGCTGCCCCCTCCCAGCCATCTGTCTGACTGAAGATCCAGAGACCCATGCCAGACTCCAGAGATACACACCAAAACCCAGAGACACTCACTACAGAAGACAGTTTCATACCTTCCAGCTACAGATGAACTCTTTTGCCAAAGTCACATAGCTGAAGATACATGTTAGTGAGAAAAACATAATGTCTATTTAGATTAATCAGATGTCATTACCCTCAAACTGTACAACCTATATTTAATTGATTCAATGATCCCCTGCCTTCCAAACCTTACCCTCAATTCCCATTACCCTTGGCTTAGTTATGCTACACCCTCTGGCCTACATAGTGTGGGTATTTTCTTTTGACTCCCTCATCCAAAATTTTCACTAAAAGAGAATGATTTTGGGCCATGAAGAGATGGTTTGATCTCCCCAGTAGAGCACTGGGTTTGAGGTAGCTGGGGACCCAAAGGACATTGTCTGTCAGGGACGGCAATTATCTCCCTATGCTCCCAGATTCCAGACTACTCCATGTGGTCCACATCTCTCATTAACCTACATTTTACAGACTACAGATGATGCAGAGTCGCCCCTCTTTTTTTTTCTCCCCTGGCTTTTTGGGGGGAGTGTGAACCATCTACACCCATTCACCACACCATGAACAATAAAAGCATTGGAAAACTCCTAGACTCCACGTGTCTCCTATGCCTGCCACCAGGTTCCCAGCCTTTGGAACCCTGAACCTTCCTGATGCAGCCACTGGCCTGCCTGCAGTGGCTGTGTAGATGTGGGACCCTCCACCAGCAGTTTTGGAAGCCCTCACGGGACTCCGCTGCTGGCCCTCACTACATTGTCCCTGATGCCGGACTCCCCATGTGAGTTTTTTTCCCACACATGGATGTATTGATACTTAATATCTTCTTTAATGTGGAATGGGGGAAATGTTGGGAGTAGATCTGTCTCATAATCAAAAGATCGTCTAATAATGAAATTATTTTAAATGCCATAGTCTGTGGATCTCTGATGCTTTTGAAGGCCATTTATCTATATATATAAAATCTATCTGAACTGATAAATATTGGTTATTTTTAGCTATTTACTATCTGAGTATCCTTGGAAACATTTTATTGTAATTAAATTAGAATCTAATAGGCCCATGAGTTTGATTATCTGACTCTTAACTTGTATTACTTAATTATTGTAAACAGTTTGTAATGGCTGCTATTTAAAAATTGGGTCTATGCCATCTCTTCTTAAATGAGTTTCATGGGTAAAAAATTAATTTGAAATTTTGTATCAATTTACAAAGATTTATACCATTCCATTGTGTAAATGAACCACATTTTCTGTATCAGTTTTTTCATTGTGGAACATCTGAGTTGATTCCAACTTCTGGCTATCACAAATAGGCCACTATTAACAAAGTGGATCCCATGCCTCTGTGACATGTTGGAGCATCTTTTGGGTATATGCTCAAGAGTGGTATAGCTGGGTGTTCAGTTAGATCTAATTCCAACTTGTTGAGGAAACTCTAGATTGATTACCAGTTTGCAATCCCACCTGCAATAGAAGCATGTTCCTGTTTCTCTGCATTCTTACCAACCTGTGCTGTCACCTGAGGTTTTGATTTTAGCCATTCTGATTGGTATATGTTTGGAATTTTAATTGAGATTGTGTTGAATTTGTAGATTGCTTTTGGTAAAATGGTCATTTTAGTCCTATGGTCTATGTTAGTCCTAAAAATCCATGAGTGTGGGAGACCTCTTCATTTTCTGAAATCTTTGATTTTTTTCTTGAGAAACTTGAAGTTCTTGTCATACACATCTTTCACTTGTTTGGTTAGAGTTAGCCCCAATATATTATATTTATATTATTTGTGACTAATGTGAAGAGTGCTATTTACCTATTTTCCTTTATACCCGTTTATCATTTGTATAATGGAAGGCTACTTATTTGTCGAGTTAATTTTATTTACAGCCACTTTGCTGAAGTTTCTTATTAGCTGTACAAGTTCTTTGGTAGATTTTTTTTTTCTGAGTCGTTTATGCTACCCACATAGTATTAACCCCAGAAATGGGACCTCAGGCCTTACCCACTGGAGTGTTTGGACCACTCTATCCAAATGTGTTTGGCCTGATAGTGGGAAGAAGCAATACTACTACGCAATGACTACAGATTTTTCCTGGAGTAATAGATAATGATTATCAAGGTGAGATTAAGGTAATGGCACAGGCAATTCAGAATATTGTCACCATTCCTACAGGAAGGAGGATAACTCAACTATTGTTACTTCCATTGTACCCTACTAATCACAAATATAAAAATCCTAAAAGAGGGGATCAAGGCTTTGGTTCCTCTGATGCATATTGGGTATAGCCCATAGTTAAACAAAAACCTATGATGACACTATGGCTGGATGGAAAGGCATTCCGAGGCTTGGTTGACACAGGAGCTGATGTGACTATCCTAAAACAAAGCTACTAGCCTGCCACATGGCCTCTGACCCCAACCTTAACCAATCTAAGGGGTATTGGCCAAAGTCAAAACCCACAAAAAAGCCATAAGGTGCTGAAGTGGAAAGATAAAGAAGGAAATACAGGGAATATACAACCCTATGTCATCACAGGACTTCCTATTAATCTCTGGGGCAGAGATCTGTTATTCCGGTTGTGATTGATTATGTGCAGCACTAATGAATTAATCATGGCTCAAATGATAAACTCCGAATTTTCCCCCAGGGAAAGGATTAGGAAAAAGTGAAGAAGGGATTATCTAACTTGGATCAGGCCATAAAGGCTCATGAGTTACATGAGCTTAATTCTGAAACTTTAAAAATTATGTTTAAAATTACCAGAGAACAAGCTAGACAAATTGTTAAACAATGTCAATCATATGTTACACTTTTACCAGTTCCTCATTTGGGCATAAATCCAAAGGGACTGATACCAAACAGTATCTGGCAAATGGATGTTACTCATTATAATGAATTTGGCAAGCAAAAGTATATACGTGTATGTGTAAATACATACAGTGGTTTCATTTATGCGACATTACAATCTGGAGAAAAAAGCAAGCATATGAGCACTCATATGCTTGCTACAATTGCTGTATTGGGTGTGCCTAAACAGATAAGGACTGACAATAGCCCAGGTTATACAAGCTCCAGTTTCCACCTATTCTGTGAAAAATTGGGAATACTACATAAAATGGGTATTCCATATAATCCACAGGGCCATGGTATGGTAGAAAGGGTGCATCAAACCATTAAATGTCAATTTGAAAAAATTAAAAAGGGGGAATGGTACCCTACCAAGGGATTCCCCCAGAAATATCTTTCATCACATGCTCTTTATTTTAAATGTTTTAAGTTTAGATTCTGAAGGAAAATCCGCTGCAGATAGATTCTGGCATCCTGATACCAAAAAGAATTTTGCAACAGTCCTCTGGAAAGACCCATTAACTGGAACCTGGAATGGGCCAGATCCAGTGCTTATCTGGGGAAGAGGTTCTGTCTGCATATATTCACAAACTGCGGATGCTGCATGCTGGCTGCCTGAGAGACTGATTAAACAAATAGACAACAATAACAAATTCAGGGAGGAGTAAACCCCCTGAGAAGTGTATTTTTTCTTCACAAGAAACATGAAAATGCTTCTCAGTTGCCTTCAAACTGGAACAGATCAACCAGCAAACCTGACTTGGGAAGTCCCCAGTGTAAAAGGAGACATCACCACCCATACTTCCAGGGTGGCTTAATTAGACGCTTCATTCCCCAACTTATGATTTAGAGGAGAACATTATTTAGACCCAGGAGAAAACCCACTACCATAGTCACTATAGTTGTTTTTTGGGGTTTGAGATTGACTAGAGCAGGGACAGGGATTTCCTTATTTGTTTTGTTAAGATCAAAACTATGATCAGTTTTGTTTTTCTATAGATTTAGATTCTGCTATAACACATTTGTAAACAGAATAGAAGAGGCTTATACTTTTTACTCCTCTGATAGAGGGAGTTATGTATTGCCCTTAAAAAGAGTGTTGCTGTTATACTGACTGTTAAGGCTTTGTTAAGTCTCTTGTCTCTAGGGTCCATGCTGTTCAACAAACTGATGGCTTTTATATGAAACCCATACAGGTCTATTATTATAGGCTGGAAGTAGGGGATTCTAAAACCTCCGTCATCAAGACTAATAAGGTATATCCCCTTACTTACGTGCTAAGCCGGATAGTCAAAGATGGGTAAGAGAACCCTTCAAGACCCTTGCCCCTAAAAAGGGAGGCCTCAGCATCCTAAGACAGGAGCTCAACCAATGGCTGTTGAGTATCCAAGATGGGAAAGGGAGGCTGGGGTCATATGTTCCAACCTAAGACAGACATAGTTTCCACAAGTTTTCCCAGCCTTCCCTTTTGAAAAAAAAATTTAAAAAGGGGGACCTGTGGGAAGCTGACAGAAGGTAGCTATCATCCTTGTAGCCATCTTGAGCCATATACCCTGATAAGAGACTTGATTATATCAGCCTACAACAGCTGAGCACACTCTGATAACATCTTGGTTTAGATACCCAGGATCTTTCCTTGAGTGTGTGAGACTTAAAGGTGTGTGACTTAAGGGCATGACTTAGAGATCAGATTTAGAGACAAGGCCTAAGGGCATGACTTAAAGGTGTGACTTAGAGGTGTGGCTTAGAAGTGAGACATATAAAAGGCGAGAGGCAGACAGAAGAAAGCAACAAATTATTAGGCACTCAGAAGTACACCTTGGAGTTAGTTATTAGATATCAGTACTACTTGGAATCAGTAATTAGGTTAGGCAATACAACTTACAGAACAACTTGGAGTAGTAATTAGGCATTGAGGAAGAAGACACTTGGACTAGAGAACTCAGAAGAAATTATTTTTAGGTAGTAGGCATTTGGCACTTGGAGGAAGAACTTGGAAGTAGTAGTAGGCACATGAGACTGGAGACATGCAACTAGAAATTAGACACTTGTACTTGAGTCTAGGAACTTGGAAGAAGAACTTGGAACTAGGGACTAGGAACTCAAGACTTGGGACTTGAAGAGAAGAAGAGAGACTGAAGAATAAATGGGATTGAATCACACTCTGTCTGGTCTCCATTCTTTGCATCAGTCCTCACTCTCTCTCTTGCTGAACCCTGACCCACACACTGGAGCTGCTTGGGGCAGTAACAAGTTAGTGCCCAAGGCTTTTGACAGTGCGGGTCCCAACATTGACAGAACGGTCCGAGACATTTTGGCCCCCAAACATGGGGTAGTGCAGTTCTCAATATTTCTGGCCCCGAAGCGTGGGGCAGCTTGGGCCATGACAATTATACCATCTGCAAATAGTGATATGTTGAATTATTCTTTGCCAATTTGTATCTTCTTGATTTTCTTTTGTTTTATAATGCTCTATCTAGAAATTTGAGTACTATTTTGAGTAAATAAGTCAACTGCAGGTATTGTTGTGTTGTCCTGGAATTTAAGGGGGGTTGCTTCAAGTATCTCTCCATTTATTTTGATATTGTCTATTCATTTGCTGTATAATAATTTTACTATGTTTAGGTATGAGTCTTGAATTCCTGATTCCCTCCAATACTTTTAATATGGAGGAGTGTTTTATTTTGTCAAGTGTTTTTTCAGCATCTAATGAGACAATCATATAAGTTTTTCCTTTGATTCTGTTTTATAGTGGATTATATTAATGGATTTTTATATACTGGACCACCTTGAATCCAAGGAATGAAGCCTAGATTGTTGTGAATGGTTGTTTTGATGTGTTCTTGGGTTTAGTTTGCTAGAAGTTTATTGAGTATTTTGCATTGACATTCATAAGCAAAATTGGTCTTTCTAAGGTGGGTCTTTCTGTGGTTTAGTTAATCTTAGTAATTGTGGCTTCATAGAAAGAATTAGGTAGTGTTCATTTTGTTTCTGTTTTATGAAATAGATTGAGGAGTTTGGGGTATTAGCTCTTTTTTGAAGGTCTGGCTGATTTCTGCACTAAAGCTATCTGGCTCTGGTCTTTTTTGGTTTGGGAGGTTTTTAAATGAATTTTTCTATTTCCTTAGGGAATACAAGCATATTTAGATAGTTTACCTGGTCTTGATTTATATTGAATCTGTAGATTGCTTTGGGCAAGATGGCTGGTTTTGCTCTGTTAATTCTTACAGTTAGTGAGCATGAGAGATTTTTCCATCTTCTGAGATCTTCTTCAATTTCTTTCCTCAGAGTCTTGAAGTTCTTTTTTTTTTATTGGATATTTTGTTTATTTACATTTCAGATGTTATCCTCTTTTCATATTTCCCACCTTATTCCCATAAGCTCCCTATCTCATCCTTCCTCCTCCTTTTTGCTTTTATACCACTTTAATTACATGCAGTTATTCAGGTCAGTTCTAAGTTGAGGAACTAGCAATACAATAGATGATTGTGTCTATTAGTTAAGGAACAAGCAAGACAATAAACACAAATAGTCATAGAACAAGCAAGGCTGCAAACAAAGTCCTGTGATTACCCCTGTGATCGTTGTTTCTAAGGGCTTATCTAATGATCAAAATATCTGAGCCTAAAGTCTCCTAATATTACTGTATGGGGTTCAGTGTGTTTTGAGTTTCTTATGTGAATGTTGTGTGGTTGGCATCTTTATATTGCTTATTGGAAATAACTTGGGGTAGGGTTATAGGGCCTATGTGGAGACACCAGGTTTTAGTGGCCCACACTTAGCATTACAATAGACATTATAAGACAAAACCTGATCAGTTTATATTAAGAATGCCCTAAACTCAGGATAAAAGGAAGAAAACATTGGGTGGGGGATGTAAAGATTTTGTCTTTGTTTCAAAAGGAGGGCAAAAAAGGCTATCGATTTCATCTAAATTGATAAAAATTAGATCTGACAGTAAGAGATTCCTTGAATATTTAGATTATATCCATTAAAGAAGAAACCAAGAAAAAACTAAACAGGTAACTTATTACTGATCCTTGTTATGAGGAACAGATCTAAGTCTGGCTGAGACATAAAATTGTCTGTAGTCCAGAACTTCAGCTTGACATAGTCTATAAATCTTGGTGGCTACAGAATCCTCAAGATTTATTATGCCATTCTTTCAAGTGGCATAGTTAGAAATTTATATTACAGTTTGGTTATATAATCCAAACTAACTTACAAGAAGAGAAACACACCATATTTGCTCATATAAAGAGCAGAAAATTATCCTTACCTTAATTATGCACATTACACATTCCATACATATGTCAATGCAGAAATGTATTATATCTATGAAAGTTCTAAATTTCTATCTACCAATAATGTTAAAACAGCTCTGATAAGATTCACCCTCAGTGATGCTGTAATGCTGAGGCATATTGTTCCAACATCTTGCCTGATTCTACCTCATACTGGCTCAATACTCCTTTCTCAAAGACTAGTTTCTGGGACAACTTCAAAACAGCTAATTCTCTTAGTTTTATGTTTCATACTGTTCCAATGAGGAATTCATTTAAGCCTGCATTTTCACAGCATATAGAGACTGGACAACAACTATTACAGCTAGCTTTTTTTAGACTAATCATTTTTTAAATTGTCTTGACCTCCCTGCAAAAGGAAAACAATGCCCCAACTTATCAGAAAACAATTTAAAAAGAATTATGCCTCCTTTTTCCAAGAGGTGAGGTGGATAGTGTTTGGTAACTTAATGGGTGATAGATGTTTGACATTGTTTAAGGGTCATGATTACAACTTGTAATGGTCTGGGTTATCAAGGTCCAGAAGGTTTGTTTCAGAGATTTCTCCCTTTCTATTTTTTCTCTATCCTTTTTTCATATCTAATTTTAAAAAGAAAAAAAGAGTGATGAAAGGAAAAAGGGAGGTATATGAATAGTATAAAAATAATAGGAATAAAGGGTAGATTATTGAATCTACTCTTAATCTCTATAGCTACTAGCCAAAAACTCTTACCTTGGAATAGACCTTTGTATATTGATATAGATTAAGGTTATATTATTACAATATATTATTACAATATATTATGTATTATCTCTCACTTAAGGTATTGTGCCTATCAATGGTAGGTTCTAATCTTTTGGAAAGCTGCTACTACAAACTGTTTAGGATAATTAAGAAATGCAAGTAACTAGTTATTCAAACTTATGGTCATGTTGGATACTTGTCTACTTTATTGCAATAACATTTTTCTATGGTTGAACCAACAGTATGTAGCTACAAACAAGCAACATTTACCTAATCTGATATTTTGTAAATAGATATGAGGTCTTCAAATACCTCAAAGATCTACAGAATATTGCATTTAAAAATGTGTTGCGGCCTGAGCTGCCCTGAGTTTGGGGGCCAGAAATGTCTTGGACCGTTCTGTCAATGTTGGAACCTGCACTACCAAAAGCCTCGGGGACTAACTTGTTAGCCTGCACTGCCCCAAGCTGCTCAGGTCTGCGGGATGGGGTTCAGCAAGGGAGAGAGTGAGGACAGACACGAAGAATGGAGACCAGACAGAGTGTGATTCAATCCCGTTTGTTCTTCAGTCTCTCTTCTCTCCAAGTCCCTAGTTCCTAGTCCCTAGTTCCTAGTGCCTCCAAGTTCCAAGTTCTTTCTCCAAGTGCCAAGTGCCTAATTCTCTGTTGCAAGTGTCTAACATAATTCCTAGTTCCAAGCTGTACTCTGAGTTGTTCTCTTCCGAGTGTCTAATGTCTACTACCACTCCTAGTGTCTGAATCTCTGTTACTCCAAATTGTTCTGTAAGTTGTACTGAACTCTCCTGTCTGCCTCTCACCTTTTATATGTCTCACTTCTAAGCCACACCTCTAAGTCATGCCTTTAATCATGCCCTTAGGTCTTGTCTCTAAATCTGATCTCTAAGTCACACCCTTAAGTCACACACCTTTAAGTCTCACACACCCAAGGGAAAATCCTGTGTATCTAAAGCAAGATGTTATCAGAGTGTGCTCAGGTGTTGTAGGCTAATGTAATCAAGTCTCTTTTCAGGGTATATGGCTCAAGATGGCTACAAGGATGATAGCCACCTTGTGTTGGCTTCCCACAAAAATGTTTTTTTTTTTTTAATTAAAAGACTTTTATGACAAAGATCCAGGTCTGCTTATAGCAGCACTCCAATTCTACTTCAAAGAAGATGAGGAATATCTAAGAACCTGCATTTGGAATTTGCATCAAAGTGTGAAGGCTAATGACTAGGTGTGGTAAGCTAATGACTAGGGAAGAAATTGCCATTGTTTCAACTACAGACAAAATATTATCTAAACTAAACAAAGGAGAAACAGTTAAGTTGATTGTTGTGCTTTGTCATAACATGATAAGCAGTCCTTTACAATTCCTCCTTCACAAAATAGACAGGTATTCAGAACCAGAAGGCTGAAGATAGATGTTCCTACAATGCAGAGACTGTCCAGAGTGACTGTGCAGGTAGTCAGCTTCTCTATCATTTCCATAGATTTTGAAGCCATTTGCTTTGCACTTCTTAAATACTCAGGTAATACGTATTCTTTACTAGGTCTCTGATGATCTTGAAAATTACATAATTATAGTCTCATAACTAAGTTTAGTTTTTTTTTAGGATTTAAGAAAATATTCAATCTAGAGTTAACATCTAAGGCAACCTTTTAAGTTGGTAATAAAAGTTATAATAGAAATTAATTTAAATACATAACTCTAAATTTACCAAGATAGGCCAGATACTCTAATACTTTTTTCATGGTTACCAAATACTAATGTACTAGACATTGTGATTGTAATTTTTACATGATGGCTTTCATATTTATTATTATAATTTATTACTATAAGAGAAATAGCTTTTTATTGGTCTAAAATGGGTCTAATAGAGAGGATATCTTGTGAATGTGAAAGCATCATTTGTCAATAAAATATCTATGTCAAATGAGTTGAGGCAGCATAGGTAAATAGATAGATAGATAGATAGATAGATAGATAGATAGATAGATACATAGATACATAGATAGATAGATATTCTAGGAAAGAATCATGAATAAGGATTTTCCCTAAAGACTATGAACCTGAAGAAAGTTAACTAACTATGTGTCTTGACTTAGACTAATTTAAACAAGATAATTGTGTTAGGAGCTAGTTGGTGAACAAGCCAAAGGTATTGGCCTAGGCATTATTCATGCATAAGAAGTTCCAGAGTTATTATTCAGGAAATAACAAGGCCAAAGTTAAGTTTACTAGATACATGAGCATATACCAATAATTTCACCAAAATATTTTTATTCATATTGGCCTCTGCAGGATGAAAATACTCAACTTCATATGATTGGAACTTTATCTCAGGTAAAACTAAGTATAAGATTGGTCAAGTGTATGGGTCCAGAAAAACAAATAGAAAAAAAAGCAATAGATGGCCAATATACCCATGAATTTATGAATATGTGATTTGTTGCAGCAATAAAATATAGATTAACATTTTTCCAATTGCAGAAACAAACCATAAAAAATTCTCCTGAGAAAAATAAGAGGCAATTGTTCACCAGAGAGCTTTGTCATTCATTCCAAACTAACTTATAAAGACTAAAGAACACCTTTCATTTGTTTAAATATGAAAAATAAGGTAAATAATAATAATATTTTCAAATGATATTTTTCTAATGGCACACTTGCCTTATAGGCATGAAATGAAAAAGGGGTTTTATTAAACCACCTAACTTAACTCCATGTTAGAATGTTAGACTGTAGATTGTCAAATGGCCCATGCCATTTTGGACATCAAATTTTGAATTTTCTTCTTAAATAACAAAAGGGAGAATTTTTCTTACTTTGTATTAAAAACACAGTTAAGAGATTTAAAAATGTTTTAAGTGAATTCTAAAGATTATTTCAGTTCAATCTTGTTTTCTAAATCTCTAAGAGTAAGAGTGATTTAGACCAAAATCAAAATATTTGATCAGAGAAGTGGTAGCTTATGCTTTTAATCCCAGCAGAAAAAGGAAGATCTCTATAAATTAGTTGTTTTCTAAATTCTAGAGTTACAGGTAACAAGGTGTTGGTGGCACATGACTTTAATCCCACTACCCAGGGACAAAACTCCAATACAGTTCCCAGTTAGCATGTTTGCACACTAGAGAAATCACATACAACATTTAGAGATTATTATAAAAGCCCTCTATAGGATTTACTATAAAGACAGCTAATTTCCACTGAGGGCAGGAACAAAGGACAGCCTTCATAGCTGAGATAAGCTCATCTTTGTGCATCCAACCTTGACTAGTATTGAACGAGATACTACTCTATCTATAGATATTATAGGCATAATGAGTTTTTCAGTGTATAATATTATTCTTATATTATTCAAATCCTGGTTTTCCTACCCCATACCTAGTTGCAAATGCAGACATGACACTGTAATTCTCAATATCTCCTGTTTCATGCTTGTGTAAACTTTTCTGAATCTTTTTTTCTCTGACTTCCAGTAAAACCTGATTATCCAATGGCTGGGTATAATAGGGTGGGGCTTTGTCATCCAAGGAGAAAAGGAGAGCAGTGAATAAGTGGGATCGCCAAGACAAAGATGTCTTGTGGACATCAGGGGAAATCATACCTGAAGGCCAGAGAGCAAGACCAATACTAAAACGCAAGAGCTCATGGATTTTGGCTGAGAGGTAGCCAGATTAGCTTAGAGCACTAGAATTGATCAGTGACCAACCAGATACTGTGTGGTAAATCTTGATTAAATAAATCTAGTAGTCTCAGTTTCATTCATTTGGGAGCTAGCAAGATATAGAAGAAATGCTGTTACTTTAAAACATACATTTATAGAATATTATATTTATTGGTGGATTGGTACCTGAGTACTCTTCATAAAGCAAAAAAGAAGTCCACCAATATTTACCTGTTGGCTTCTATTGCAAATAATTTCCATATAGGGAGAATAAATATTCTCTTTTTGAAAAGAAAATCAGGGTATTTCATAAGGTATGGAGAATATTACACTTAGTCACTGGTAATAAGGGTACCTCTTACAATGGTGGATAGAATCTGTTTAAGGCATAGTCCTTTTTGACTTAGTCATAGAAGAAAAGGTATTTACAGTGGAACTAGTACTTATCTGAATTTCTTCTTTACCAGAATGTATCATCAAAGGGGTCTGCATCTTACCACTGAGAAAATAGCTCAGCTGGCTATAATCTCAATTCTAAACTAATCACATATCCATCAAAAGAGATACCTATTGGACTGTAGGGATCAATGGAATGGTCACATTTGGCTAAAGCATGGTTTACTGATGATTTTTTTACCAACCACTGATAAAACCAAAACTAATAAGAAATAGCAGTGTATAGACAAGGGGATGGAATGGCCAATACTGAGGAAGAAACAATGAAATCAATGCAGCACTATTGAATATAAGACAGGCAACTAGAAAAGCAAAACAAATTTCTAAATCTTCTCCAGTTTATGGTGTGTATGCAATGGTATATGCATATGGTCATCAATATGGAAAACCACTAAATAACAAATAAATAGCTACAATATCTGGTCATGAGAGACATGACAACAAAGGGAAAAACTTAGCAAAACTTAGCAAATCTATCAAACTTTATGTAGCTCTATAAGCAAGCTAATGAAACCATCTGAAAATAATGAAATAATAAACAAGTTGGCACCATGTTTAATTAAGACTAAAATATTAAAATTTGGTAGAGAACAGATTCAGAATAAATCAGCAAGTATGATACACTATACATCGGAAAAACTTGAAAGTTTACCCCTAACACTAAAAATTAAGAAGAGATGGAGAACCAAAGTAAAGAAGGAAAACCTTAAGTGAGTAACCATTAGAACAATCCATAGCCATGCAGTGGTTCGTGCTTCTAATCCCACTTCCTGGAAGGCAGAGGTAGGCACATAGGAATCACAGTGATTTAAATTATAAAACCATTCATAAAAGTCAGGCTCAAATTCAAGTTGAATGTTCTTTATGATATAAAAATAAGTACATGTCAACTTTGAATTTATATATAAAAATGGGAATATAGGTGTATTTATCTATATATATTAAGGTTATAATACTTTAACTGTTATCAAAAAGTATTTCACCTTAGAAAATGTATAACTTGCCCAAAAGAAATGCTCCTAGAGTTAGGGTTGTGGCAAATATTTGCCTTTATCTTTCTGGGAGAATAAGAGTATCCAACTAAGGAATCTAGTGACCATTATATAAGTAAAACATCTGAAGAAAAGGAGCGATTATCAAAGAAACTGTCCTGAGAAAAAGTCAGTTGGATGCCTTGTACAAAAATAAAGGGCAAATTTTCTTTCTTTGGTCCCAATTCATTTAAAAACTAAAGCTGGATTCAGGCTTGGAGCATGGCTTCCTCCTTCTCTACCCACACATTCTTGTTAAAGGAAAACCCAAAATCTCTGTCTCATATCAGAAAAGCCACCTCATATGGGACAGAGGAAAACAAAACCAGTGGGGCTTTTCTATTGCCACTAACCTCATAATCTTTTGGAAGAAGTCAAAGTAACAAACACTATTTGCAGAGGATATGATAGTATACATAAATGAGCCCAAAAATTCTACCCAAGAACTTCTTCAGCTGATAAACAACTTTAGCAATGTAGATTGATACAAAATTAACTGAAGTAAATCAGTATCCCTCCTTTATATACATGATAAATGGGTTGAGAAAGAAATTCGGGAAACAATACCCATCACAATAGCCAAAAGTAATATAAAATATAATGGCCTAACTCTAACCAAACAAGTGAAAGATCTGTATGACAAGAACTTCAAGTTCTTTAAAAAAAGAAATTAAAGAAGATATCAGAAAATGAAAAAAGACCTCTTATGCTCATGGATTAGTAGAATTAACATAGTGAAAATGGCCATTTTATCAAAAGAAATCTACAGATTCAAAGCAATTCCCATCAAAATTACAACTTTTTTTTTTTTTTTTTCAGAATTTGACAGAGTAAGTCTCAACATCATATGGAAAAACAAAAACCCAGGGTAACTAAAACAATCCTGAACAATATAAGAACTTTGGTAGGATTCACCATCCCTGCCTCAAGTTCTACTACAGAGCAATAGTGATAAAAACTGCATGGTATTGTTACAAAAACAGAGAGGTTGATCAATGGAATAGAATTGAAGACCCAGAAATAAAAATCACATACCTATGGAAACTTGACTTTTGACAAACAATCCAAAACTAAACAATGGATAAAAAGAATGTATCTTCAAAAAATGGTCCTTCCTTATTTGGATGTCTGCATGTAGAAGAATGAAAACAGATTCGTATGCATCACTTTGCACAAAGCTCAAGTCCAAGTGGAGCAAGGACCTCACCATAAAACCAGATACACTAAATCTCATAGAAGAGAAAGTGAGAAATAATCTTGAATATACAGCAGAAATGTGGGGCTATAGTTTGCACATGGTGTTGGTCTTGTTGGGCTGTGTTGTGGTTCCTGCTTGTCTGCAGCCCCAGGTGGTTGGAACTGTGGCTACAGGGACCAGAAGTGCAGGGATTTGACTGAGTTCACTCCATAAGGTGCTAGGTGTACACTAGGCTGAGAAGCCACAGGGCTCTACCAAGGTATGGTGAGATCTCAGCATGAAATCTCACTGGGGCAGAGCTCCTGTGTGGGGGTCAGTCCTGGGCTAAGCAGCTGACCTGGAGAGCAGTGGTCTCTGTCTTTAAGCTCCCAGATGCCATTGGAAGCTGCGGAAGTACTGAGACATGAGGGCATATGGCCTGGACCAGCCTACAGCTGACAAGAGAAAGACACTCCAGTGGTGCCCCTTGGGGTGGGAGACTCTTGGTTACTGGACCTTGGTTGGCTGGGTCATCTAGCTTGTTTAAGTTGGCTGGCTTCCACAGCAGGAACATAGAGAAGTCTTCTGGTGGAAGATTAAGCAGCAGCTTGGTAGCCAAAGGCCATCTCCAGGATTCCCCATGGCAGGGCCCCAACAACACAAGAAAGTCCATGGTTTTAAATGGTTTATTGTCATGGCAGATAGTGCATGAGCTGTACCCCCCAGAGGGAAGAGGGTCTGGGAAGGAATGCTTAATTGGCTATACCCTTTGGCCTTTAGGTATCTCGTTAATATGGAGATCTCTCAAGGCCTTGAGGCCTGTAGTCGGGCCCTATACCTGTGCTAGGTGACACAAACCTCTCTTTGGGAAGGGCTGTAGGGGCATTGTCCTACGTGACTGAAAAGCATGGATCAATGGAGGTCTTTGTCCATGTGTCAGGATCCTGTAGTCTGGGAGTGTGGCGAAATGTATGCTGTACCCTTGCAGGGTCTCTGGCCATCTCTAGCCAGTGCTCCACCAGAAACCAAGCTATCCTTGCCCAGTTCCACAGAGAAAATTTCCTGAATAGAACATTAATGGTTTAGGCTCTAAGACCAAAAATTAATAAATGAGACATCATAAAACTGCAAAGGTTCTATAAGGCAAAGGACACTATCAATAGGACAAAATGGAACCAACAGATTGGGAAAAGACCTTTAATAAATTTACATCCTAAAGGACTAATACCCAAAATATAGAAAGAACTTAAGAACTTAGACTCTGGCAAACCAAAATAACCCAATTAAAAAAATGAGATACCAAGCTAAACAGAAAATTCCTAACAGAGGAATCTTGAATTGCCCAGAAGCACAAAAAAATGTTCAATCTCATTAGTCATCATGGAAACGCAAATCAAAATGACCCTTGGATTCCACCTTACAGCAATCAGAGTGGCTACAATCAAAATCTCAAGAGGCATCACCTAATGGAAAGATGTGGAGCAGGGAACGAACACTATTCCACTGCTGGTAGAAATGCAAACTTGTACAACTACTCTGAAAAACAATCTGGCAATTTCCCATAAAATCTTTTGGTTTACATTTGACTCTTTAAACCATTTCCTTAAGATATAAATATTATTCCAAAATGATTATTATTTATGTATAAACTTATGTCTAGATACTAGTAGTCATTCAGACTACTAATTCTAAAAATAAATTTTATCTAGCTTCTTGTATGTGTTTTCAGGTTTGAGTCTGAGGTAGTAACTAGGAACAAATTTTGTTTACCTTGGATATACTTAATAGATTGTGTTCTTTATATGGGTGGAGATATCCTTTCCTAATTGGTTCTTGATTGTGTCAATAAAGACAGACAATCAATTGTTGGGTGAATTAAAAAAAGGTAGGAGTTACAGGTCCCAGGAGGAAGCAGAGGGGGCAAAATAAAGACTTTTTCTGTCAGGTTTTGGGAGAGGAGCATGAACACCATTAAGTCCTGGGGCATCTAGAACTGGTGGCAGCCTCAGCTGGTTGCAGAATTCTGATATTGGATAGCTGAGGAGTTCAGGACAGTAGATTATCTGCCTAGCTGTTGTGTTATCTGGCTGGTTTTAAAGTGTTAGAAATATCTGGTGGTTTTCATCCATTGCACTCAGGTGGGCAGGAGAAAAGGCACAGTGGGGACAGACATTGGCAGAGCTAGCTACAGGGTGGTTAGCCAGTAGAGAGGGAAAGCATTTAACCACAGGAAAAGTGTCAGAGTTGAAGTTTGGTGGAGTTGAGTGAGAACGGGTAGCTTGTTGAAGATAGTTCTGGGAGCTAAGTGAGACAGCCACTAGCAGGGTCTGATCTGGGTGCATATCTTGGCCTATGGCACCTGGCAAGGAAAAAGTGTACTTTTAAAAATAGAGGCAATATTCTTAAACATTTCTTAGATCTGCTTAATATATCACTTAAACTGTTTTAAGTTTTATACCATTTCTATTAGTAACCATTCAGGTCTCTAAGAAAATGATGGTAACAGGCTGGCAAGGTATGTTTCTGCATAGAGCCTTACCAACCTAAGACAGATGTGCATTACTTTTGATAATGCATATTCTATGATGGGTAAGGAAGGCATTCTTGGCAACAACCTAAGACAGGCTCAATCTTGTTTATGAGATAAGGGGGAGAAGTGAAAAGTTTGGGGGCTGCTTAGCAAAAATCTGACATAGGCCAAGGACAAGGAGATGGGTTGCTTGGTAGGAATATGACATTAGCTAAGGACAAGGAAGTGGGCTTCAGGTAGAAATCTAAATTTTAGGCTAGAACAAGGAAGTGTAGGGCTGTGAAAGGAGTCTTGGTTTTGGTAGAAGTGTTGGCTGGAAATAGCCCAGAGACTCAACAGGTATTCATTGCCTGTGAGGGACAGGCATCTATTTTGCCACGCTCCCAGAATCCAGGCTCCTAACACATGGCTTGGCACTTCAATGACCTATATTGTTCAGTCACATTCAGGGCAAGGCAGCCCCACCCAAAGAGCACAGGTAGAAGGAGTGACTACAGGCCTCAGGCCCTAGAGAGATTTACATACTAATGAGATACCTGAAGGCCAGAGGACTTAGCCAATTAAGCATTCTTCCCTAGCCTCTCCCCGTTTCTCCCTCCCTATTTAACTTAGGTCTGCCCTAAGTTTCACCAGGGGTGCAGATCCAGATTCAACCATCATCTGTCATGCCAATAAAGCCATTATGGAAACCCATGAACTTTCTTGTGTCATTGGGGCCGAACCATGAGGAACCACCACCGTACCCACAAGGAAGTAGGCTTCAGACATGAAAATTAATTTGGCTAGGACAGGGAAGTTGGCTCAGATACTTTGGTCATCCTGATAAGCCCTTAAAAACAGTGATCATAGGAGTGTTCATGGAATTTGTTTGTTGCCTTGCTAGTTCTTTGACTATTTCTTTTTATTGTCATGCTTGTTCCTTGGCTATTTGCATTTATTGTATTGTTAGTTCCTCAACCTAGAACTGACCTTAATACTTTCATGCAATTAAAATGGTATAAAAAGGAGGAGGGGGGATCGGATAGGGGTTTCTAGGGAGGAAAAATGGGGAAAGGGGATGACATTTGAAATGTAAATAAGTAAAATATCCAATATAGTAAATAAATAAATAAATAAATAAATAAATAAATAAATAAATAAATAAAATGGTGAGTCTTAGAAAAAAAGAAAATAATGGGCCTTGCAATGATGAATCCACCTGGATTGTGATAATGCTAACTATTGGGGAATGTGCACTATGCATCCTCTGCTGCCACATTCTGTGCAAACAATGGACTTCTTTGGGTCAACTGCTGTGTTCTACCCAGCCAAGATTGTGAGGAAGCTGAAAAACATCATCCAAAGATCAGCTTTTAATTGCAAATTGTAATTCAAATTGATCTTCAATTACTGAGTTTGGGAGACTGACATGAACTAATCCTAAAACATTCAAGTTGGACATTGGCAGAAATAGTTTCATTATTATAAATAATTTTACTGTGTTCAAGTTAAGGGTTCTTTTTTTGTTGTTTTTTGTTTTGTTTGTTTTTGACAAGAAGGGGGACATGTTAGAAATATTTGACAATTGCACTGTGAATTCTAAAACTGTGTTATTACTAGAAAATCCTGTTTCTAGTTGTGGTATGGCACACATATTTAACACAAGTAGTTTCTGTTTATTGTAAACAACATTAACTAATGTCAAGCATAGTTCAAGCAGGTGAGCAAATATCCTGTTGAGTGGGAGTGAACATAGGAAAAAACCATAGAGAGCAAGAAAAAGTCAGGTGTATGGGTAGAAACAAAGAGAAAGCAAATGGAAGGAGATTCAGTTTGAATGGTTTTTGAGACTAAATGGAGAAAGAAAATCTTTTCTTTTTAATTTTTTTTTATTCAGTTTACATCCTGGTCACAGCCCACTCTTTCCCTTCTCTTCTCAGTCACACCTTTAAAAATCCAGTCTATCATTGTCCCTTCTGTTCTCTGAGGAAAAGGGGAAACCCTTTGTGTACCACCCCACTCTGAAACATATGGTCCCTCTCCCATTGAGGTCCAAATAGATAGTTCAGGTAGTGGAGAGGGAGTCCAGTGGCAGGAAACAGAGACCTATATAGCCCCCACTCCCTTTGTTAGGGGGACCTACATGAAGACCAAGCTTCACATTTGCTACAAATGTGTAGGGGGTCTAGGTCTAGCTCCCTGGTTAAAGGTTCAAGCCCTGTGAGCCCCCATAATTTCAGATTATTTGACTCCATAGGTTTCCTTGTGGTGTTTTTGACCCCTCCAGCTTACTCAATATCCCCCATTCTTCCACATGCATCTCTGAACTCCATCTGATGTTTGGCTGTTGGTCTCTGCATTTACTCCACCTGATGATTGATGAAGCCTCTCAGGAAATGTTTATGCTATATACCTGTCTGCAAGCAAAATATAGTATCATTAACCATGTCTGAATGATTCTCTCAGATGGGATGGATCTCTACTTGGGGCTGTCACTGGTTGGGTGTCCCCTCAGTCTCTGTTTCATCATTTTTATACATCTTATGGGCAAAAAAAAAAAAAAACCCCTTTGGCTTGAAGGTTTTGTTGGTGGATTAATGTTCCTCCCTTCCTCCTCTGGACATCTACCTGTCTACAGGAGGTGGTCACTTCAGTCTCTATATCACCTTCTGGTAGGAATCTCAGCTAGAGTCAACCCCATAGGCTCCCTTTATCATTTCCAATACCATTTCCCATTTCAGACCTCCAGCTAATCTCCACAGATGACCTCCACAATTTTTACTCCTATTCACAGCCCTCTCCAGTCCCCCCTCCTCCTGGTTCACATCTCAGTTCCTTTTCTTACCCTGTCTGTTATCTAGTCTTTCATCCTTCTTTCATCCACCTCCAATGACCCAATGATTATTTAGTTTCCACTTTTGAGAGAGTCACAAATCCTTCCTTGGGACCTTCTTATTACCCAGTTATTCTGTACTTTACAGCTGATATCCATCTACAAGTGAGTACATACCATATATTTTTTTCTGACTCTGTGTTAACTTACTCAGGATGATGTTCTCAAGTTACTCTGCTACATATTAATATTTTATACAGCAGATGCAGAAGTAACACAACAAAATGGTAAAAACATCAAATTCAGAAAAGTGATCTAAATGTGTTCAATGTTTTAACCAAGGAAAATTAACAGGCCATTTAGCTAATCAAAATGTGAATTATAACCCTTTAACAGAAACAACAAGTATGTAAATCCATCCTCCTTTGCTAGGGGCAGTGAGGTAGCAGTCATGGCTCATCTTATAAAAGACAATGCAAAATGTGAATTGAATTGCTAGGACTTGAAAGCAGCGATGAAGATTCATAGAATATACTTGGGTTTATAAATACTATGCTTTTCCTGGAACCTTAAGTTAAATTAAACAATTTGATTTGCTTCTTTCTTTTCTATCATTCTTTCTCTTTCCCTAATAGTCCTTCAAAGTTCATGTCACTTTGTTCTTATATTTAGAGAAATTATATGGCACACATTTTTCTATATTTGACTTATTTCACTATATATTAGCTCTAAGGCCATGCCTGTTTCTGTTTTTGAATTATATTAATCTTTATACCCCAGTACTATTACATTTAATATACATGAACTTCCTTCAGTGATTTATTGATGGTCCTTTAATCTGCTTTCATATTTTGAGTTTCTGAAATTGTGCTACAAAATGAATGTGGGCATGCAGATACAATTTGTGTGTATGTGTGTGTGCTGAAATCACTTCCTTTAGATAAATACTCAGAAGATTCCTAATGGTATTATATAGTGCCTTTATTTTAAGGGTTTTTTGAAGATAATCATCACTAACAGCCATAATGCCTGGACTTTCCTGAATACCTACCCACAATATATAAGGTTTCCTGTTATGTTACCTCTTCACCAGTATTTGTTATCATTAAAATTAGTTCTTCATACTGGGGTAAAATGGTTTATCAATATTGTTCAGACTTGCACTTACCTGGTTGTTATAAACGTGCAACACTATGTCATATATTGTGTTGATCATTTGTAATTCTTCATTTAAGAAGAGTCTCCTCTGGTTATTTGGTCATTTTTACATTGATTTATTGTCCTTTTAGTGCTGTTTTAAAAATATTCACAAATCCTGAATAGGATGTCTTTTTCAGAAGAAAATATATTATTCTTTTTTATTGTATGAGCTTTAGCTTCAAATTTTGTTTTAATTTTTACTCTTGCTATATAGGTTTTATTTTGTCAATCTTTGGTTTTATTTTATTGAATTCTGGTTTCCTAATAGTGGCCTGTGGCAATATTTATAAGTTATGAATATTCCATTAGCAGTTTCACAGTTGTTATTACAGTTCATATGTTTAATTATTTTTAAAATTTTTCAATAAATTTTTATACATGTAGAGATTTAGAGTCAAACTTCTACACATGGATTGTCTTGTTATATACCTATCATTTTCTAGAGTCTGTTTTGATCTCCTCTATATTACTGGTACTGTCTTATGATAATCAGTTACTTGAAGATGTATGTGTTTATCATATGTTTATCCATTATTCTGTCTCATTGTCCTATGTGTATGCTTTAATTCCCATACCATACCATTTGTGTTATTGATTTTGATTGTTGTTTTTGTTCTGTAACATGTGAAATAAAATATTTTGATGTTTTATTGTAGGTACATTTATGGTGTTGTGACAAATATCCTGAAAAAAAAAAAAAGAAACATAGGGGAGAAAGGAGTTATTTTAGTTCACAATTCTAACTTTACAGTCCAAGATGTAGAGAAATAAATACAGCAGGAACTTGAAGGAGTTGGTCATGCCCAAAGTTGGGAACAGAGAGAATTAGTGCATTACACTTGCTTACTTGATTTTGTGTGATTGGGTCAATTTTTTCATTAGCACATTTCTACAATGGTAGGCCCTGTTTAGGGAAAAGTGCTGTCCAAAGTGGATTACATCTTCTCACAGCATTTGATTTCATTAGGACAATAGCCCATAAATAATATCAATAGGCCAATCAAGTAAAGACATTCTGTCAGAGACTCTCTATCCAGGCGGATAGAGATTTTTTTTCTTATGATTACTTTTGTTATTAATAATTTTATTCCCATCAGACTTTTAAAGTTACCCCATCCACTTGTGAGAAGAGTGTCATAAGAATTTAACATTTTTAATCTAATTTTATATTTTTTTAAAAAGTATGTTATCAGTGCTGTCTCTATTCCTATTTCCTGAAATTTTCTCTTATTCATCCACCAGCTTTCCTACATCCTTGATGTGCTCTTTATTTTTTAAACCTATTGAGTCTACTTAACTCTGCTAGTACATACTTGGATGTAAAACCATCTACAGTAGTATAGGAAGTCAACAGAGACTCCAATCTCTAAAGAAAACTGACTCTTCCTCTCTCAGAGTTATCAGTTACCAATACCTTCTCAGAGAAGTGTTAGACCTCATAACTCCATTCTTTTGTCAAATTTAATCTTAAGCAGACATTGTGGATGTAGTCACAGATGTGCAAGTTAATATGTGTTTCATTGCTCTCATGTCAGAAAATACTATTATGCTATGGTCATCTAACCATAGTATGTTTTCTAATTCCCTCTGCAATGATCCCTGAGATTTGTGGGGCATATGACAAAAATATCCCACTTAGAACTGAGAGCTCTGAAGTCTCTTATACTTTGCACTAGTTTTGTATCTATATTGTTATTTTCTTCAAAAAGAGACTTCTCTAGTAAGACTTTATAGAGGTACACTCATCTATAAATATAATGATAAGTGCAGAGTAGGAAGTTCAATATTTTTCTTTAGCAAATACTGATAGGTTCTTCTTAGACCTAGACATGTGATAATGCAGTTAATAACGTATAAATTTAAGTCATGGAGCAGATCTAAGTACAGTTACTACACCTGACTGTATAAGTGAGGAAATAAAGAGTGATTAGAAATACAAATACAGCTACAAAAACAGACAGGGGCTTGTCAGCTCTAATGCATAGGTACCAAGTATGCAACATCTAGAACCTCAGCCCTTTTCCTATGTAGAGCACACTTTTAGATTGCAAGATTTTGGAAAGAGGATATCATAATTCCTGGAACTAGTGTTACAGAATGTCATGAACAACTATGTGGGTGCTGGGAACTGAACTCTGCTCTTTTGAAATACAGACAAGGGCTCTTAAACCACTAAATGATCTGTCTGGCACTTCTTTTAATTTCTTCAGTACTATACTCACTGGTATGATGTTCATTCTTCAGGCGTTTCATTTGCACAAACTTTGTGGTTACTCTTATTGATTATTTGTTTTTATTTTACTGTGTTCTGAGTATGTGTAAGAATTTATTTTATTTTAGAAATCTTCTAAGGCTTGCCTCATACTTTCATCCAGGATCTGTTTTAGATAGTATTTGAAACATTGAGGAAAAGACTGTCCAGCTAGTAGCTGTTTGATGAGAGATATTTTATAGATTACTTAAGTATATTAATTGATATTATAATAAATATACAGTACAATTAAGTCCATTGCTATATTGAATAATTTAATTTTGATATTTTTATTTTTGCTTATTAATCTCAATAAACAGTCTATTGTTTACCCTAATATAATGAACTCTGCTATTATTACTGTTTGGGCATTCATATCTCTCTTGAGTTCTGTGCTCTGATTTTTGATACGTATGTATTGACAAATAAATTCTTAATAGACTGTTTTCTTTATTCAAGAAAATATCTACTTAATAGTGAGTGCATGCCAGGCATGTCCTTTTGGGTCTGAGTTACCTCACTCAGAATGATATTTTTTAGTTCTATCCATTTGTGTGCAAAACTCAGGATGTAGAGTAGTATTCCATTGTGTAAAGAAACCACATTTTCTGTATCCATTCTGTTGTCAGACAACTAAGTTGTTTACAGCCTCTGGCTATCACAAATTAAGCTACTATGAAGATAACATTTGCTCCTGTGGCATGGTGGGACATCTTTTGGGTATATTTCTAAGAGTGGTATTCAGGTAGATCTGTTTCCAATTTTCCAAGAAACCTCGAGTTGATTTCCACAGTTGAATCACTTTGCAATCCTACCAGCAAAGGAGGAGTGTTCCTCTTTCTCTACATCCTCGTCAACATGTGTTGTCACCTGAGGTTTTGATCTTAGTCATTCTGATTGGTGTAAGGTAGAATCTCAAGGTTATTTTGATTTGTATTTCTCTGATCACTATGGACTTTGAACATTTCTTTAGGTGCTTCTGAGCCAATCAAGATTTCTCTGTTGTAAACTCTTGGTTTAGTTCTATGCAACATTTTTTGATTAGGTTGTTTGGTGGGTTTGGTGTTTAGTTTTTTGAGTTCTTTATATATTTTGAATATTAGCCCTCTATCAGATGTGAGGTTAGTGAAGATTTTTTTTCTCCAATCTGTAGGTTTCTGGTTTGTCTTATTGACTATGTTGTTTGCCTTACAGAAGCTTTCCAGTTTCATGAGGTCTCATTTATCAATTCTTGATCTTAGAGTATGAGCCATTGGAGTTCTCTTTAGGAAATTTCCCCTGTGCCAATGATTTCAATGTTCTATCCCACTTTCTCTTCTATCAATTACTTATCTGGTTTTATGTTGAGGTCCTTGATCTACTTGGAGTTGAGCTTTATACAAAGTGACAAACATGGGTCTACTTCCATTTTTCTAAATGTAGCCAGCCAGTTAGACCAGCACAATTTATTGAATATTTTTCCATTTTATATGGCTTCTTTGACTAAGATCAACTGTATATTTATGTGTGGTTTAATTTCTGTGCCTTCAACTCTATTCCTCTGAGCAACCTGTCTGTCTGTGTGCCAATACTAAGCAGTTTTTATCACCATTGCTCTGTAGTAGAGCTTGAGGTCAGGGATGATGAGGTCCCCACTTTTTTTTTTTTTATTGTTAAGAATTTTTTTCACTATTCTGGGTTTATTTCTTTCCAGCTGAATTTGAGAACTGCTTTTTTCATGTCTTTGAAGAATTGTGTTGGGATTTTGAAGGGGATTGCAATGAATCTGTATATTGCCTTCAGTAGGATGGCCATTTTTTGTTATGTTAATTCTACCAATCCATGAGCATGTGCGATCTCTCCATTTTTTTCAGATTTTCTATTTTTTTCTTGAGAGACTTGAAGTTCTTGTTATACAAATTTTTCACTTGTTTGATTAGAACTACCCCAAGATATTTTATATTATTTGTGGCTATTGTGAAAGGAGTTGTTTCCTTAATTTCTTTCTCAGTCTGTTTATTATTTGTATAAAGGAAGGCTATTGACTTACTTGAGTTAATTTTATATCTGGCCACTTTACTGAAGGTTCTTATCAGCTAGAGAAGTTCCCTGGTAGAATTTTTGGGGCTGCTTATATATACTATCATATCATCTGCAAATAGTGATACCTTTATTTGTGTTTTTTGCCAATTTGTATCCCATTGATCTCTTTTTGTTGTCTTATTGTTCTAACTACCACTTCAGGTACTGTATTGAGTGGATATGAGGAGAGTGGGCATCCTTCTCTTGGCCCTGATTTTAGTGGGATTGATTTAATGATTCCTCCACTTAATTTGGTATTGGCTGTTGATTTGCTGTCAATTGTTTTTATTATGTTTAAATGTGGGCCTTGAATTCCTGAGCTTTTCAATTCTTTGAACATGTAGGAGTGCTGTATTTTGTCAAATGCTTTTTCTATATCTAAGAAGATAATCATGTGATTTTTTGAGCTTATTTATATGGTAGATTATAATGGATTTTCGTATATTGAAACAACCTTGCTTCTCTGGGATGAAGCTTACTTGATCATTGTGAATGATTGTTTTGATGTGTTCTGTATTCAGTTTGCAAGAATTTTTTGAGTAGTTTTGTATCAATATTTATAGGCAAGATTGGTCTGATGTTCTCTTTTTTGGTTGGGTCCTTGTGTGGTTTAGGTATCAAAGTAGTTGTGGTTTCATAGAATGAATTAGGTTGTATTTTTTCTGTTTCTATTTTATGAAATAGTTTAGGAATATTAGTATCAGGTCTTCTTTGAAGGTCTGGTAGAATTCTGCACTAAATCTACCTGGCTCTGGGCTTTTATTTTGGTTGGGAGGTTTTTTAATGACTTCTTTTAGTTCCTTATGGGATATGGGCCTGTTTAGACAGTTTACCTGCTCTTGATTTAATTTTGGTATGTGGTATCTGTCTAGAAAATCATTCATTTCACCTAGATTTTCTAGTTTTGTTGAGTATAGGCTTTTTAAAAGTAGGATTTGATGATTTTTAAATTTCCTCAGTTTTTTTGTTATATCTTCTTTTACATTTCTGATTGGATACTGCCTCTAGGCCCTTTAATTAGTTTGGCTAGGGGTTTATCTATCCTGTGGATTCTCCCAAAGAACCAGCTTTTGGTTTTGTTGATTCTTTGCATTGTCCACTTTGTTTTTATTTGGTTGACTTTGGCATGAGTTTGACTATTTCCTGTTGTCTGTTCTTCTTGGGTAATTTTGATTTTTTTTTTTTTTTCTAGAGCTCTCAGGTGTGCTGTTAAATTGCTAGTGTGAGATCTCTCCAGTTTCCTTACCAGGGCATTTAGTACCATGAGTACTCCTTTTAGCACTGCTTTTGAAAGATATAGAAAACTTATGAAAAATACAAGTTTCACCAAGATAGGGAACTGAATGTAAGATTTTAGGCCTTTACTGCCCCAGGATACATTCTGCATTACTGAAGGGGTACATTATCCCTGAATCAGAGGACACTTGCTGGATTAACATTCAGGAGAGGAAGGGAGGGGCTGATTAACATTCCTCAAACCTCAGGGAAAAGAACCAACCTGCAGGTGAGGAAGGCCCAAAGCAGGATGGTTGGGCAAGGTTACATTCTTGCAAAGGATAAGTGTACAGAATATTTTTTGCATGACCCTGACTAAATTATGGGTTGGAACTTCTTGGGACTTTCTACTGTTTTTATGTTATGTTTCCTTGGTTTCCTCCCCACCCCCCTTGGTTTGTGGTTTTTCCTTTTATATATCTTGTACTCCCCTGCCTCGGTGTTAACACTCCTCTGCCTCTGTGTGGGTTATGAGTCTCGGCCTCAGTTGACTGATCCTAAAATATACCTCTTGCTGTTGCATCAAGAACAGGGGCTTGTGAACATTTTTTTTAAAAAATGGATTCCTTTTTGAGAATTTCATATATGAGCACTGTATGTAGATAATATTTTCTTTCTCTCCTTCCTCCCACTCTTTCCAACCCCCAATACTGTTCAAATACATCTTATTTAATATTGTTCATATATGAATGTATATATGAATACATGTATAAGTATGTATGTATATACAAATACTAATAAATAAAGTGTTTTGGGGAAAAAAAGAATATCAAATAAATGAGACCAGAAAAGAAAATTCTCTCATCACATAATAATCAAAACACTAAACAAACAGAACAAAGTAAGAATATTAAAAACTGCAAAGGAAAAGGGCCAGGTAACATACAAAGGTAGACCTATCAGAATTACATCAGACTTCTCAAGAACTATGAAAGCCAGAAGAGCCTGGTTCGAGGTCATGCATACACTAGGAAAAAACAAATGCCAGCCCAGGCTACTGTACCCAGCAAAACTCTCAATCAACATAGATGAAGAAACCAAATATTCCAGGACTGAATCAAATTCAAATGGTATCTATCTACCAATCTGGCCCTAGAGAGGATCCTAGAAGGAAAACTCCAACACAAGGAAGATACTTATACCAAAGAAAAGACAAAAAAATAAGCATCTCACAGCAGAGCCAAAGGAGAGAAACACAAGCACATGAACCTACCTACAAAAACAAATATAACAGAAACCAACAGTCACCTGTCTTCTGTATCTCTCAATATTAATGGATCCAACTCACCTATAAAAATACATAAGCTAAGAGACTGGATATACAAACAATATCCAGCATTTTGCTACATATAAGAAATAAAACTCAATAACAAGGACAAATCCAACCTCAGAATAAAAGACTGGAGAAAGGTCTTCCAGTCAGTTGGGCCAGTTACCCTCCATGCCACAGAGGCCCCAGGATGTCTTCAGACTGTAGTGTTGGTTCATCAAATTCTCAGTTGCTCTGTGTGCAGCAGATGTCCTGGGATGCCTCAAGTTGTGGTGTCAGATGCCGAGTGCAGCAGATCTCCTGGGATGCCTCTGAATGTGGTATCTTCAGAGAATCAGACTAGCTAGCAGTCTGTCCCAGCAAGAAGGACAGGGAAGACAGTGAATTATATTTGTCAGTGGGTTTTTTTTTTTTTTGTGGGGGAGGTGATGTGTCCCAGAAACCACTGGGCTTCCAGTGGCAACTGTAGGACTTTGGGAGGGATTTTTTATCAAATGCTTGGAGTGTACTGTATCTTCTGGGATTCCTTAGGATATGATGTCTTCCAGAGAGCAGAATATCTAGCTGTCTATCCTAGCAGAAAAGACCAGGTAGAAGGGCCAGTTTCTAATCCTTAGAGAAACTCCAACTATCACATTAATGTTATCATGGACAAAAATGAAGGGAAGTTCAATGGAACTTAGGCTGGCTCTTAAGGAACCTACAACTAATGCTTTCAGCTTTTTATTTGTTAATTGCTTATAATTTATGTGGAGCCTGTTTCTCTCATTACTTTGTTCATGGTTATGAATAAAACGAATGTGCTCTGTTTTTGTCATTTTTTAACTTTATCTTTGATGTTTAAAATTTCACTGAAAAAACATTAAATTATTTTCTAATTCTCAGTTGATTCATTTCATTTCTCATAATGTGGATCCAGAAGCTGAACTTCTCTGGCCTTGTAGCACAAGGCAAGGGAGACAAGTGTTAGTGCCTCCAGGATGAGGAGAGACCAAAACCACAAAGAATTTGTTGATAGAAGATATGTCTTGTGTGGTCCATGTCAAATGATTCCAGAACACAGATAAGAGATTCATCAATCTACATAGCTTCCTCATGCATTGCATGTTGATTGCATATCGTTTTCTAACAGGAGGTAAATAGAAACAAAAATGAAGAGTAAGAAACCCCAGGAATTTGGATGAAGCCTTAGCCAATAGAAAAATCAAGAATTCTAGTACAAATTTTGGCAACTAGAGACGTTCCAATTTTCCCACTGTTAATCTGTATTTGTCTATAAATTTTCCTGGAAACCTGATTTACAGGGCAAAAAGCGTGTATTAAACGCTATTAACATTACTAGTAGTACCTGTGTTTACCTTTATGTTGATATTTATATCCAAGATACCTCCAGAGCCACTTTATAATTTCACTTATCAGAGAGAGAGAGAGAGAGAGAGAGAGAGAGAGAGAGAGAGAGAGAGAGAGAGAGAGAAAGAGAGATCAAGGCCTGGGTGGGCATAGGCATGTTAGAAACTTTTGGAATCTAAGAAAAGAGACAGTAAATGGTAAATATTCTTAATAATATTAAAAAGTATATATAGCATTATATTTTCTCACTCATAGATAGCTGTGACAAATAACATTCATTGCCAATAATAATGTGAGTCATATCATTTCCTGGATTTATGTTATAGATTATTAAATAAATGTAAAAGGAAAGTTGAACTTTAGCCTTCAGTTCTATTTAATTTCTGGTGTGAGTGTAATGTGACCAGAATCTCAACTTCTGTTACCTTCACTTGGACCTGTATTAAAAGGAGTGCAAAATTAACTTTTTTCCTTAACTTACTTTTGTTGAGCATTTTGTGTCACCATGGGAAAATAATGGATTAATAATATATAAATATGAAGGTCTTTGCACACCAGCTCTTCACACCTAAATGATTCCTAGTATTGTTTTGATATTCCAATTGGTGGTTAATTTTATTATGATCTAGAGAGAATTATGCAGAGCAGACACTTGTAGCTTTAATTTTTTCAAAGCTTATTTTTAATGATGGTTCTTACAGGCATTAACCTCCCTTTTAGCTCAAAGCCCACCAGAAGTAGTGGGAAGAAAGAATATGGGGGAAGTGTACCTGTTTAGAAATGGTTCTTTGGAGATAATCCTATCTACATTTTCAAGAAATCAGCAGTTCAGTTCACAGGTCAGCAGCTGCAGCTTGAACCACTCCCAAATACTTCACAGTCCAGTTTGGTAGTGTCAGGATAGCAGCAGTGATGGCACAACCTTATAGGAACAGCCAGGCCTTAGCCAAATCAGTATGAGTCACTGGGAGGGACCAGGACCAACGGCAACCCGAGAAGTCCTCTGCTCTGTCTCTTTCAGTGATTCAAAGATCAGTGAAGACAGGAGACCTAGAATTATTGCAGAGCTAGAAGCTTCACTATACCACCAAAATTATTTGGTGCATTTCTCTTAGTAGAGTCCTGAGAAATGGAGCTCAACTTCTTCATGTAAGGCAGACCAATCTTGGTGTTTCATTAACAAAGAACCCTTCATCATACATCCCTCATGTGATTGTTTTAACAGAACATCCTTTCACCTGTATCTGTTTCAGGAAAACACTTCTTCAAGGGTTCTGCCCAGCAAAACACCCTGCAACAGAATTGACATTTTGAAGAGCCCTTAAGTTTCCACTTCAGACTTTTTTTCTAAAATACTGAGAACTGGTGAATACATGACTCCACACTCCTTGTGGTAGTTTTTTTTTTTTTTAATAACTACTAAAATCAGCGATATAAATAATAGCTGAGTAGTACTTCATTGTGTAAATGTACCAATTTTTTTGTATTTATTCCTCTGTTAAAGGACATTTGGGTTCTTTCCAGCTTCTGGCTATTATAAATAAGGCTGCTATGAACATAGTGGAGCATATGTCCTTATTATATGTTGGAGCATCTTTTGGGTATATGTGCAGGAGTGGTATAGCTGGGTCTTCAGGTAATACTATATCCAACTTCCTTAGGAATAGTAAGATTGATTTCCAAAGTGGTTGTACCTGCTTGCAATGGAACAATGGAAGAGTGTTCCTCTTTCTCCACATCCTTGCCAGCATCGGCTATCACCTGAGTTTTTGATCTTAGCCATTCTGACTGGTATGGTCTCAGGGTTGTTTTAATTTTCATTTCCATGATGATTAAGGATGTTGAACATTTCTTTAGGTGCTTCCTGGCCATTTGGGATTCTCAATTGAGAAGTCTTTGTTTTGCTCTGTACCCCATTTTTAATAGGGTTATTTGGTTCTCTGGAGTCTAACTTCTTGAGTTCTTTGTATATATTGGATATTAGTCCTCTAATACTTGTAGGATTAGTAAAGATGTTTTCCCAATCTGTTGGTTGCCATTTTGTCCTATTGACAGTATCGTTTGCCTTACAGAAGTTTGTAATTTTATGAGGTTCCATTTGTCTATTATTGATCTTAGAGCATAAGCCATTGCTGTTCTGTTAAGGAAATTTTCCCTGTGCCCCTGTGTTAGTGACTCTTTCTCACTTTCTCTTCTATTAAAATCAATGTATATGGTTTTATGTTGAGGTCCTTGATCCATTTGGACTTGAGCTTTGTACAAAAACATAAGAATGGTTTGATATGCGTTCGTCTACGTGGTGACCTCCAGGTGAACCAGTACCATTTGTTGAACATGCTGTCTTTTTTCCACTGGATAGTTTCAGCTTCTTTGTCAAAGATATAATGACCATAAGTGTGTGGGTTCATCTCTGGGTCTTCAAACATATTCCATTGATTTACCTGCCTATCTCTGTACCAATACTATTCAGTTTTTATGACTATTGCTCTATAATACAAGTTTCCATCCCCATCTTCATCTTGTCTATATCAGTATAGGATATTGGTACCTTTGGAATTGGTGTTCTCCTTGCAATATATGGAAGAATCCAATTAATTCTTTTTATAATCTGGATACATTTGATTTTCAGATGTTTGTTATAAAATTTTTCCAAGTAGTTACTACAAGCTCATTGCCAACCTTCATTGATCACCAGTAATGAACATTAGTAAGAGGTTCTATAATTTTGACCAGATCTGTTCTTGACAGTTGTTATAGTCTTAGTCTAAACTTTATAATTAGTTCAGAAATATTTTCTATATATGTCTTCAATTTTTACTTTGTTTATATGATAAGTAAATCCATTCTATAACATCATCTTCCCTTTGTATAATGAATCCAGTAGGAGAATGCATTCAAGGCAAAATGGCCAAAATACAATCAAGTTTAGAATTAATTTTATTACATATGCATCTTTGTTCTCTAAGAGTTAACTTTTTTCTACTTCAGCTGTTAGACATCATGGATTGTTTACAGTTGAATCTCCTTGTAAGGTTTGAAACAAATTACTTAACTTATAAGTACTTAATTCAGTTGTATGCCTCAGCTAATTAGTATCTGTCAGTCATTTTTGAAAATTGTTAAGAGTTTATGATTGGTCCCTATGGATCTGTACCTGTTTTGGTTGAATTTTTTTCACTGACTTTTATAACCAAGAACACTAAGTAAATGTCCTCATTGTATTTTTTCAGAGCAGTCTTTATCCCCAGCATGGCTAAAACATTGTAATCAGCCAACAAAATGCCATCCATGTAATGATAAATGTTAGACTGGCAATTTATGAGAAATGTATCATTTATGTAAATGATAAATGATAATTTGCCTACAAATTATTTCTAATGGTTGTTGCACAAAACATTGACATAAAGTTGGACTATTTAACATTCTCCCAGGAAGTAACTTCCAATGGTACCTTATAATTGGACCACTGTTGTTCAGAGTAGGTCCTGAAAAAGCAAACCTTTCTGTATCCTGTTCATGCAAGTATGTTGTCAAAAAAACCACCATTCAAGTTAATTATTATTATTGGTTGTGATGTCATTAACAAAGATGTAAAGGAAGTCTAGACTGTAAAGGACTCATTGGTTGAATTGGTTTATTAACTGCTCTTAAATTTTGTATCATTCTTCATTTACCTGATTTATTTTTTTTTACAAGAAATAGAGGGGTGTTTCATGGGCTGGTAGATTTTTGTATGGTTGTTTAAGTGCATGCAAATTTTCTTTTGTTATGGGCCGCTTGTTCTTGCAACACAAATCTGTTTGATAACCATTGTAACAGGAAGCAGTTAGTATGTTAGCAATGGCCCATTTTATAATTTTCAAACTCAATCCCTGTAGTGTCTTGTGTTTGGAGAATGGGCACAGCTTGTGAATGTTCTTGACCACCCTTATCAATACCTCCCTTCAGAGCATATACCATGCCACCACTAATTTTTTCATTTTCTGTCCTTAGGTTTGCAAGAATATTAATTTGAGTACCCACATTGCTGTAGAATATACCTTCCACATAAATTTATGGGTATGCCACTCACATATGGTCTCAATTTCCCTGTCTAAATTTCTGGTCCCACATAGTTAATCCATCAGACACTTGGTCTTATTTGTGATAATTTAACAATTCCTATAAGCTATATGTAAACCTTCTGAAGTGGCCAACCTGTATTCCAAGCCATTTGGGAAAATAAACAAATGTCAGCTCCTCTATCTACCAAACCTTCTATTTCAACACCATTCATTTGTACTAATTTGGGTCTTTGATCATTTGATGGAACACATATTTTTCAGTATTACCACAAGCCCCTGTTCTTTCTATTTTAGTACCATTTCCCTTGATGTAAGAAACAACAGCTGAGCAATTCTATCTTCTACATTAATTTTATCTCTTTTTTCACGTATTTCACACTTTTAATTTTTTCCTTGATACTCCATTTACTATACCTGAATGCACAATAAATCTTTGAGAAGTTATACCAATTCTTCCCAAGATTATTCTGACTATCCCTGAAGTTGAAGGACTATAAACACCAGTGGATACCTTGTAACATTCATCTTCTGGGGATAGTACAAGAAACATATTTGTTGCCAGATCCAGAACTGCACTTCCTTTTGTAGCATGTATAAGATGAAGAATATTTAGTTTTGGTTTTCTTGCCTGCTTGGTACCTCTTGGCTGATCAAAGGAAAAAATATCCATATTGCTTGTTGAAGGATCTTAAGCTAATAGGCCCCTTCGTTCATTTTCCAGTGACAAGAGGTTACCTCATATGTCTCTCTTGGACATACAATCCTTAGAGGAATGTTTGCCCTGTCTATGGTGGTAACAATATTCTGGAAGCCTTTGTGTTTAATTGTAGACAAAATATGTTTATTCTCATCTACCAACAACATATTCTCCAAATCAATATACCTGGTCTTTTGAGTTCTGAATTTCCAGCTTTAAAATTCATTGGAAATGGCCAATTTATCCATAAGTTATGCATCAGGCATTTTTATTCCTGGGACTTTTAGCTATGATTTGCTCCTATATTATTGACACGACATTTTGAGAGCCAATAACAGTTATCTCTCTTATCCATTTTTCTGTTGGGGATCCAAGTGCTTTCAATGGTCTGATTGTTTTCATAATTCAATATTTAAATTTTTAACTGCTATAATCTCTAATCAATAACTGTCTGGTTTCAGGATCTGAAATGGCTCTATTTATAGCTGATCCTAATCTTTGTAAGAAGTCAGTAAACTCTTCTGTGGAACCCTGTATTTTCTTTGTAAATAATGTAAATTTATCCCCCAGCTCCTCAATTATATCTCGGACTAATGTTGTTCAATTGATACATCATCAGATAGGATTTGTTCTTGGATGTCAGCCCAGTTATTCCACATTTTTATAAGGAATGGAGAATGCAAGCTATATGATATAATAACATCTTTATACTGCTTTAGATCCAGCATTTATGTTGCATGCCAAGTCAACTCACTATAAGCATGACCACCATTGTTAGCAGGTATTTGCTGCACAAAGACTGGGAAGGCTGAAGGTGCCTGTGTATCCCCAAGTATATTCTCTGACAGTACACTTTTCTGAATACTAACCCATTGGCCCTGTATCTCCTCATACTCCTCTTGGCACCTTGTCTTACAGAGGTGCTCTGGCACCTAGCAATTAAATTGTATAAAGCAAGGCAGAGTAGTAGTTTGCCTCTAGCCAAGTTTGCTTCCCCCTCTTTCATCATGTGGTGAATTTCATTTCAGGTTTCCAACATCAAGCCTTAACCTTGCTGTTCTTTCCCCAATGGCTTCTTTTGCTTACCAAGCACTTCAACTTCTATCTACACATTCTCTAAGTCCATAGTCATGCACTTAGACCGTACAATTCATTCTAACAGAAGAGAATTGTATAAATTTCTTGAGTTTTCAGCTTTCACTCCAATCTTTTTCAAAATGGTATAACAAAAAGTATGAAGCAAAACCAGAAAACTCTCTTGAATTAAGGTAGGAGACCATTCAGTGGCAGTTGCTGCTATTTTGCTGACCTCCATAAACAATATTGTCAACCCATCAAAACTTGTTTTTTCTTTTATTACAGTATAAGTTAAGTTACCCACTATGTGTAGGCTATGTTGGATACCATGTAGGGTTGGTTTTTTTCAATACTTACTTTATTTAGGGTTCTTAAGCTCTTCCACCTTATTTCTAGCCCACCAACTAGAGGTTGGAGAGAAAGAAGATTAATAGGAAAAGGATGCTGTAAACCTAATTATTGGTAGTTCTTTGGGGAGATTCAACTTTTCATTGTTAGAATACCAGAAGTCCGGTTCAGTAGCAGACATGGAATATGAATGGTGGCTCAATCCAGGAGAAACCACATGGCTCTGACCCATCAATGGAACTGGCAATAATCAGCTGAAATACCAAGAGATGTTCTTTGGTGAGTTTCTCTTTATGAAGTGAATACCCAAGAAGGCCTACAAAAAAGTAAGGCCAGCAAAGTGTTGCATGGCTAGCAAAGCCTAGTGAAGCCCAGTGATGACCAGTAGAGCATTGCATGGTGTCACAAATGAAGAGCCACCTCTTAATGTTTATAAGGTTCCCTTTATACTCTTCAGAAATATTACACACTGTCTCAAACATCTGCACCAACAAAACATTATATGCCCTATAACATGTCTTCTTCAGCAAAACATGCTCTCATGTGTCTGCTTCAGCAAAACATTCTTTTATAAGACTGAGCCAGAAAAACATCACATGACACAAGTGGGTTTCTAAAAAAGCCAGAAATTTCCACTTCAAAGATAGAAGTAAGTAACTTGAAAGGAAGATATCCAATGTGACTAGTATAAAAATCATCCAGGAACACTAGCTTCAGTGACTCCTAGAGGAAATAAAAGTTAGGCAGACATATTAGGTCACACATTTCATATTCTGTCATTAACATAAAAACTAACATAGGTAAATCACTAGTCAAATTGGGACTATGATTACTATTCTTCTTGCCAAAATGAAAATAGTTAAGGAGCTTAACAGAAGACTAAGATAAAGTAGAATCATCAAATTTATTCTGTGTACAAATATAAAATTAAAAATCATGAAGCATATAAAGATTTAGGTAAAGGTATATAAGATAAAAGAAATAAAATGTCAATATTTCTTTACTTTATTTATGTTCTGGTATAAGAAAAATAACTTCTATTTGCTCCCATTAATACACTACATTGGGAAAACATTAAGAATATACTGCTTGCTAATCATACTTATTCAAAAAATTATAATAACAACCATGGATATAATATTCATAGTCCTTTGATGGATGAACTAAAATAATTTTTGATTTTAAGATTTAATAATTCAACAATTCAATAAAAATTTAAAAAAATATATATTTAATCAAGCTAAATGCATCTTTTATCAATTAGGTTTTAAAACAATTATTAGAAATGAGCAGGTTATAAATCAAATGACAGTAAATTATCAGATTAATATTGAACATTAACCATAATCAAAATTAAGCAACTGTAGTCTTTTCAAATCAGGATTATAACTAAAAATAGTTATATATATATAATATATATATAATATATATATTATATTATATATATATATATTATATATATATAATAGTTATATATTATAACTAAAAATAGTGGTTGGCAATGCACTGTGACCTCTCCCACATTTTTTTGTAAATTGAGTTTTAAAAAGCACTTGCTAATGAGTTTGAAAGCCAATGCCTATGATTAGAAAATACAAATTAAGATAAGAATAAGCACTCATAGGTAAGCAAAGGATGGGTCCTTAAATGCTAAACTTTAAAATGTATATTTCAAAATAATTAATCATAAGATTAGAGTGCATAAAACTTACGTAGAGATCAAAAATTTAAGGGTAATTGGAAGGAAATATTTACTTAACAAAGTAGGAAAACTATAATTTGAACAAGACAATTAAAACATTGGTGAAGGCAAATAAAATACAAATTAACATTTGTGTATTTCAGGTAAATAGAATCTAGTGTCTTCTTAGTTGCTTTTTACTATATGTTAAACAATAGACAGAATATGCCCCATCTTTCCTGGTTTGGCAACACATCTCTCATTGTTTATAGCGTAAAGCCTATTTCCACAGAGAAAGAAAATGAAATCTTTCACTAAGAAATTTGAAAGACTAAATATGCTGGCAAACTGGTATGTTTAAAATCACTCATTTTTTTTTTTTTATAAATCAGAAGTAATTTGTAATGCTTTATCCAATAATTTTAATGTTCAATTTATAGTCACATGTACATTAAAGTCCATTAAATTAACATGTCAAATGTATATGTAATTTAAAATGTAATAACTTAAGAAATACTAAAATAATACTTTATGTGGTGTAAAAAATGAATAGAAATATTATATAAAAACTGAGATATTTCTCAACATTTGATGAACATATGGGATCATGTAGTGACTGCCAATAGTGTTAACTATTAAGACATATATTTTAACTCTCAATTAACTTAAACTATTGCTATTAAAATATTAAATGAAATAATTGCACATCTTATAATTTCTATGATATATAAGTATATATACCATATATATATACACACATATGTAAAGAACTAAGGCACACAAAGTTTTCATAAAAATATGCTAATAATTTGCTTAGTGAAATTTACATCACCCATTTTAAAATATCTCTCTTTTAGCATTAGATTGATTATGAAAAGTATGACTGATATGTAAAATTTTGAGAGATCTTTTAAATTCATTGTAAAGAATAGATGCCCTTTATTTAGATATCCAATAAAGAGGACTTAACCTTCGTTCTTAAATACTTTGGAAATCAATCTGGTAATTTCTCAGAAACCTGGGAATAGTTCTACCTCAAGATCCATATATACCACTCCTGGGTATATACGCAAAAGATTCTTTACCATCTTAAAATGACACTTGTTAAACTATGTTCATAGCAGTTTTATTCATAATAGCCTGAAACTGGAAAAAAATCTACATGCCCCTCAGCTAAAGAATGTATAAAGAAAATGTGATACATCTCCTCCATTGTACTGTTCAGCTATTAAAAACACAGACATCTTGAATTTTCAGGCAAATGGAAGGAACTTGAGAATATCATCCTTATTGAGGTAAATCAGACCTAAAAGGACTTATGTTGTTTGTACTTACTTATAAGTGGATGTTAGCTTTAAACTACCGGATACCAAGGCTGTTTCACAGACCCAAAAAAGCCAAACAAGAAGGAAGATACAAGTGAGGATGTTTGAATCTCACTTAGAAGGGGGAAATAAAATAGTCCTAGGAGGCAAATGGAGGGAGGGGTCTGGGTGGGTGAGGGGATAAGATAGGGAATGGGGGTAGATTCGGGATCAGGTGTGTGGAGGAACTGGAGAGATGACAGATGGTCATGAAGATGAATGGAAATATGCTTCTTGTGGGCGTGGAAAAATTGGGAGCAATTTGAGAAAGTGCCAGAGACTTGTGATAGAAGTGCCCAAGAATCAATGGAGGTGGCCTTAGCTGTGATTCACAACATTGGGGATATGGAACCTGAAGAGGCTTTCTTCTGTAGCCAGATAGGAATCACAGTGGAGCCATAGGAACAAAATATTTGACCCCAAATTTATCTTGTCAACAAGAAATGCAGGGACAGGAGATGGATCAGAGACTGAGAGAATGACCAAACAATAGTTGGCCCAACTAGAGATCCATCCCATGGTCAAGCATCAATTCTGGACACTATTAATGATATTCTGTTACACTTGCACACAGGAGTGTAGCATAGCTGTCCTATGAAAGGCTCCACCCACCAGCTGATTCAGAAAGATGCAGAAACACAGCGCCAAATAGTGGATAAAGCTTGGGGACACTTGAAGAATAGGAGCAAAAATTGTAGCCCCTATGGAGATAGGAACTCTACAGGAAGACCAACAGTATCAACTAACCTGGACATTTGTGTCTCTCAGAGACTGATTCACCAACCAAAGAGCTTACATAGGTTGAACTATGTTTGACACAAATGTAGAAAATATGCAGCTTGACCTTCATGATGATTCTGATCAATTGGAATGGGGGTTATTGCAAAAGCTGTTGTGTGTCTGTAGGATATGTTTTTCTAGCTTGGGTGCCTTTCTGGCTTCAGTGGGAGAGGATGCAATCAGCCTCCAGAGACTTGATGTGCCAGGATACATGGATATCCCAGGTGGCCTTTATTCTCTCTGAGTAGAAGGGGAAGAGTGATGAGTGGATTGCGGAAGTGGGTAACTGATAGAAGGCAGCAATGAGGATATAAAGTTAATAAAGAAAAATAAAGAAATTAATTTTAAAAGAATCAAGAATATTATGTTAATGAAACAATTTGAGATAGATTTTTTCACTCAGAATAATTTCTCTGAGATCTGTCAGATTTTTAATATTGTTTATTTGTTTGTAATACTCTATAGTATTTCATGACATTGATATAATTTGTATTTAATTGTATTTTAATTAATCCTATGCAGTGTAAATATGAATAAAACAAATGAGAATCTTTATGCATTGTAAAAGAAGATAAAGTTCCATGGCAGGAGAGACAGCTCAGTTGTTAAGACTACTTGCTATTCTTGTGTGAATCTGTCTTCAATTCACAGAAATGAATTGTAGACTTGTAACAATCCCTAATTTCAGCTCCAGATGATCTTAGACACTCTTTTGTGCTTTGTGGTCACCAGATAAAGGAAGAATGTATATACATACATACATACATACATACATACATACATACATGTGTGTATGCATTAAAACACTTATATGTATAAAATATGGATACATAATAAACCTTTAAAAACAACAAAAACTATGGAAATGCTTGTTCTAAATCAAAATGTTATAATTAAAATTCATGATTATAGTAATTTTCAAGAATATATTTTGTCTTTGTTTTCTCAGTATGTTGTCTTAAGGGACATCATTAATATATGCATACACAAAATATAAATAACATATTATAGTATATATAAAGTACATTATAATAATAGTATTAAATATGTAGTTCACATTAACATACACATTTTACTGAAGAAGAGAACAGTAATTTTTAGTTTATATTCTGTATATTTACTTAGATATTTCCATTTACTAAATTAACTAAGCCTTTAAAAATATATATGTTTCTCCTTAATTTTAAAAAGAAATATTTCAAGGTGGTGTAAATTAATAAGATAAAAAATCTCTTAAAATATATTTTCAAAAACTTAATATATGAATACTGTATTTATGAATGTGTTTTTCTGGTGTCTAGCTCTATAACTCTCTACATTTTCCCCTTGAGATATATTCTCTGGCTGAATGTGTTAATAGTTTGATGAACTTGTGTACCGCCTACCCAGGGATAACCAGTTGCAGTAGGCCTACATGCATTCTTTTAAACTGAGGGCCAACCAGAATGTCCAGTTAGACAAAAGGAATTCAATGGCAGGCAACAGAGAACAGAGACAGCCTCGTCTCCAATTGTTAAGGGACTCACATGAAGACCAAGCTCCACATTTACTATGAATGCTTCCTCTTCTGGGAGGAGAAAGGAATGGGAATAGTGGAAAGAAGGATTTAAGGGTGTGAGTTGGGGGAAAGGAGGGACATGGGTGAATAGGCATTTTAGTTGAATAAACATACAAATTAAAAAAATAATAATCTGGTGACCAGCACCCCTGGAATTTATATTTTTCCTCCATCTCATATATCCAGTGCAGAGGTAATATGCAAACAAGGTCATGTCTGGTATTTTATGTATTTTTAAGTATTTAAATTAGGTCTTTTTGCTTGCACAGAAATGCTCTTAACAGCTGGACCCTTATTTCTCAAGTTCTTCACTTAAACTATTCATTACATTCATTTTGAATATATTTGCCATTGTTACAATATCTTTCCTTGTGATTTATTAAAGTTTTCATATTTGGCCAACATAAATTTTATGAGAATACAGATATGAATTTCTATCTCTAAATGTAGATTTAGATGAATTTTTAATTTTTGTAATTGCTAGAAATTGAAGTTTTCTTGTATTACTAATTTGATTTCTTTTTACAGCTAGTAAATTAAGGTGTTTTGCTACATGTCTAAATGTCAAGAATTTTGGAGGCTTATGTAAGAGGATAGGCCTGTCTGGGCTGCAACATAAGCAAAAGCAGAAAATATAAAACTAAAATAACTGGCAAGACTGTTTGTTTCAGTGCATCTGCAATAACACAGTCTGTTTTCAAGTTTTTGTTTATCAAGATGAAGGTGTTAAATTATGCATTATTTTTGTTTTAATTTAGAGAGTACTGAGTACCTCAGAAGTTAAATATCTTTCTAAATATTTACACCCCCACATTACTGTCCTATTTTTTATTATCTGAGAAATATCTAACCATAATTCACCCAATTTTATTTTTCTTATATCAAGTTATCTATTTTTCTCATGTTTAGAATACAATGGGATATTTTTTGGTGGAAACATTGGATGTCATATTCCTGCTCTGCATTTCTTGCAGAGACAGAGGGGATTGCTTTCTAATTTAATTTTCATTAATTAATTTTATTATTCTTATACCTGCCTCTTTCAAAAAATCATGCTTTGGGTGATGCATTAAATAAGGAAATTACTGACAGTGGTTTCTATGATTCTAGGAGAACAAATACATGTTGGTAAGCCGAAAACATGAGTGAGAAACAATTGGTGGTGTTCTTGAATGCTTCCCTTGCAGCTTAAGTCTTCATATTGTCATTGTACTTTTGTAATATTTTCTTAAAGTGCATAGTGGTGGTTTTTTGTCCACATCCATAATTGAAAGTGTTCTTATCACTTTTGTCTACTGTTACATTACTTATATTCTGACCTTTTGCAGTTTTGCATTTATGTGGCAAAAAGCATTTTGTAAGTGTTAATTTTGCTAATGCTTTTCAATAAATCAGGTTGTCACATTGATTTCTTTAAATGTATTGAAAGATTATGTTCTGTGTGTAAAGTTTTGTGAGTGTTGAAGTAGGGAGGATTTGAGAGACATTAGAGGGTCAGAAATGATGATCAGAATATATTGTATGAAAAATACTTCCAAAAATGTTGTACTTTATAATTTATTCTTTTACAAAAATTCTTTAGTAGTTCTCAGCATCATGAAAAAAATATGTGAGAGTTTTCTTTTGTGTAGAAATTATTTTCTGGCCATCTACAAAAAGTGATATGAATCTATTCTTAACTGCTCAATGATAAGACATTGTGTTTAGTTATGCTATTTTATTTATTCATTCATTTGCTTATGGGTTCATAGGTGCTTCTATGTCTTAGCTATCATCAGTGGTGTTACATTAAATATGAGTATTTGAGTATCTGTGTTCTATTTCTTCTGGATATAACAAGAAAGGTGAAGCATATGGTAGTCTTAATTTCAGAATTTGAGGATAATTTGGACTAACTTCCAAGTTGACTACACTTTTAAATATGTGTTTGACCCACAATTTCTATTTTTTTCTGTTATATTACCAGGTTGTGTTAATGCTGATTGTCATGTCAACTGCTGTGAGATGAAATCACAGCATAATTAAAACAGAGCATTTTTCATATTTTTTGCATTTTTGATAATTGTCTATTCAGTTTATTTACCCACATATTGTTTGAAATTCTTTTAATGTTTATGTCTTTAGTCCTTACTTTCTGTTTATTAATCACTAATAATATGGATATCTGACAACTATTTTTTCTAAGTCTGATAATAAATTTAATTTCTGCTTAGAAGACTTTTCATTTGATGGAATTTCTATTACCAAATATTAGTATTATTTTCTTCCTTATTATATTCATGTTCAAAAGTCATTACCTAAATTTAAATTGCTAAATGATTTTCCTGTGTTGTTCCTGTAAGATGCTCAGTTGCCGATCTTACATGGATCCATTCTGAGTTGGTTTTTATATAAGATAAAACCATGGTTTTAGTTTGAATCTTCAAGATATGGGTACTTAATTTTCTAACCCTATCAATTAAGCAGAATATTTTTTCCAGTGTATATTTTGGAAATTGGTCAAGAACCAGATGATGGGTTCTTTGGGTATTTTGGGTCCTCTATTTTGTTGTGATGGCCTATAGGTCTTATTTTGGGTTACTTTTATGCTATTTTTGTTAACATAGCCCTACATTAAAAATCAAAGTTGAATATTTTGGTCTTTCCATCAAGGTCTTTGTGCTCAAATTTATTTTGGCTACTGAGAAACTGATGCTTTTATTTGAGATTCAGGATGATTTTCTAATTCTTAAAAGAATGTCAAAGAATCTTTAGAGTCACTGCATGGAATTCTGTCGATGGCTTTTAATAGTATGATCATTTTAATGTGCTGATCATAGATCTAATAGACCATTATACCTTTTCTGCTGTCCCCATTTTAATCAGCATTTCATCACATTTATAATAAAGATTTTTCTTGTCTTTTAGGCAAATGGCTGTGTTGTATGTTCATTTCTTAATAAATTTATTGTGTATGTAGTGACAAGTTAATATATTTTGTATTTTTATATTGTAACATTTTCTTAAAGTGTTTTTCATTGTCTAATCTAGATTTTAGAAGTTTTAAAGCACAAAATTACATATTAAGCAAATGTCTATTATTCAAATAACTTATTTTGATTTATCTATGGAACATATAAAGCACTATAATGACAAATTTGGTGACACTAGAAAATAATTTCTTATACTTGATTTGAGTGAGATGTTTTCAGATTTTATGATTATAAAATTGGTTGTATTTACCAGTGCTTTTATTATGTTCAGTTATGAAGTAATATTAAATTCTGTAAAAATATTTAAACACTTATTGAGATTTTTAATGTGATACCTACTTATAAATCTGACAACATTTATTGACTTGCATGTATTGAACCACCTTTGTCTTACTGGAATAAAACATAATTGATTATTTTATGGGATACTTGCAATGTATTGTTGAATTCTTTTTCTTTACCCTAATTCTGTTGTATCCTTAATAATATTGCCCCTCCTTTTCCTGTTTCTAATGGGCCTTAATTTATGTTATTATAGGTAAATTCAAGTTAAGTACTCTTTGCTTTAAATACTATAAACCAAAAATATTGTCTTTCATATAGTCTTGAGAATTGAATTTAACCCAAAACACAGAATTTATTCATTTGAATTATGTCATTATAGACAGGTAAAATTATAAACAAACTGATGATAATTTATATAGTGTTTGTATTATACCTGCATCCTAGTTGCAAGATAGTACATAAAATTAGGTAGACATTTCCTTCAGTGGCATTAGGTAGACACTCTCAACCTGTTTGGCATATTTAGAACACTGAAAACTTTTTTATTAGGCAAAGAATTTTCTATATAAGATTCATGTCACATGCCTCAGACTGTACTTGTTAGTGACTTGAAAGATAGAGTAAATTTGTATAAAACAGTTAGTATGAAAAATGTTCATTATGTTAAAAGCTTTAGAATTGTGAATTTCAACCTAGTAATAAAATAAAGACAATTGAATAATTACTCAAAGAAAGTATATAATTATTAAGACCTTCCTGCAAGATGCTTATGATAAAGATGTTCATACGTTAGATATAAACAACAATTTAAGCAATGTAAATTGGTCTGTTAAAATTATGATAAACCAATAAGATAAGTAATACAAGGGAACATATCTGAGAGCTCATAAATTAATAAAATATTATGATTGTTAACACATGTAATATACTATACTTAACAACCTGGCCTAGTAAAAAATAAGATGTGTTGAGCTTTTATTTCCAAAGGTTGTATGAACAAGTCTGTGTTAACAGTGCAACAGGATGCATCACTGTAAAAATAAAACACACAAATGAGTAGGCAAGAAAATATTTTGTACAAAATAATTGCATATAATTGATTAAAACTGTTTAACAATATGAACTCAGAGACTCTAGAACAAAAGAGCACACCAAGAAAATAACAAAAATGAAGCCATTGTGTAATCCTTGTCATTGGTTGTTCTAGAACCATTATCATCAGCCACTCGTAGGTATTACTTGGAAAGATTTGTTCTTAAAAAACAACAAAAAACAAAAAACTAAAACAAAAAAAAAACTACCCAAACCAAAACAAATTAAAAAAAAAAAAACTTTGATCATGGGTTAAAGCTACATATAAATAAAAATTCTTACATTCTAGGTACCGGAGTAGTAATCCATATTCCTAGATTTAAAAGTATTGGTTTAATTACAAGATCTATGTTGAAGATTGGTCTGTTGTTATGTACTTCAATGCTAAGTCTACACTAAGGCCCTTTGCCAAAGAGAGAAGGCAGAGTTAAATCCCAAGTGATGCTATATGACATTGTAGCCAACTTAATCTGATTGGTATATACAGATACCTATAGCCTCTAGATGTAAAGAATTGAGATAGGGGAGGCTTTTGGGTTCTCAGACTTGGAGTGAGAAGAGACCATTAGGGGAGACCAATGAAAGTGGAGAGTGGAGAAAGACACCATAGGCTGGGAGTCTAAAAGCACTGCCATGAGGGATTACAAATGTAATTATGAGCAGCCGAGATGAAACATAATAAATTATAACTTGGGCTTATCAATACAATAGTAGACTCTAAGATTCTAAAAGCATAGGGTTTAGATATCTGCCCAGGTATTTTATTGAAAAAGCTTATTATAAATATAAAGGCTATGTATGTCTTTTTCTGGGAACTAAATTTCAAAGGTGGGGTAGAAACCCCAGATTGGGATTAAATATTTTCTACAAAAGAACTACAAAATAAGACAGTAAACACTATTTCTTGATAGTACTTCTTGAGGTTAGAAATGGTGATTCCCCCAGAAGTTATTTTATTGTTAAGAATTGCTTTTGTTATCCTGGGTGGTTTTTTTTTTTCCATATGAAATTGAGAATTGCTCTTTTCATGTCTTTAAAAATTGAGTTGAAATTTTGGTGGGGATTTCATTGAAACTGTAGATTGCTCTTGGAAGGATGACCATTTTCTTTTTACTATGTTATTCCTATACCCTATATATTCCCATCTATGAGCATGGTCGATCACTCTATTTTCTGAGATCTTTATTGACTTATTTCTTGAGAGACTTGAAATTCTTGTCATGCAGAATTTCACTTTTTTGGGTAGAGTTACTCCAAGATATTTTATATTATTTGTGACTATTGTGAAGGATGTTGTTTCCCTAATTTCCTTTTTAGTCTGTTTACAATTTGTATAAAGAAAGGCTTCTTATTTCTTTGAGTTAATTTTATATCTAGTCACATTGCTAGAATTTTTTGGCAGCTGTAGAATTCTCTGGTAGAATTTTTGGGGTTGCTTGTGTATACTATTATATCATCTGCAAATAGTGTTATCTTTATTTGTTCTTTGCCAGTTTGTATCCCCTTGATTTTCTTTTGTTGTCTAATTGTTTTATAGCTAGGATTAAATAGTAAGGTGAGAGTGGACATCCTTGTTTAGTCCCTGATGTTAGTGGGATTGCTTCAAGGATTTCTTCATTTAATTTGATATTAGTTGTTGGTTTGCTATATATTGCTTTTACTATGTTTAGGACATTGAATGCCTGATCTGTCTAAAACTTTTAGTATGAAGGGGTGTTGTATTTTGCCAAATTCATTTTCAGTATCTAATGATATGATCATGTGATTTTTTTTTAGTTTTTTTTTTCATATAGTGGATTACATTAATGGATTTTTGTTTATTGAACCCACCATGGGATGAAGATTACTTGGTGAAGGATTGTTTTCATGTATTCTTGGATTTGGTTTTCCTAATTTGTGATAGCCAGAAGCTGGAAATAACCCAGATGTTGCACAATGGAAGAATGGATACAGAAAATGTGGTTTGTTTACACAATGGAATACTATTCAGCTATTAGGAATGAGGACATCACGAATTTTGCAAGTAAAGGGATGGAACTAGAAAATATTGTCCTGAGTGAGGTAACTCAGAACCAAAAGGACATGCATGGTAATACTCATTAATGAGTGAATATTTGGCAAAAAAAAAAAAAATACAGAACACACAGGATACAATCCATAGAACTCAAGGTTAACAAGCTAAGGGGTTCAAGTAAAGATGCTTCTATCTTACTTTGAAGGGAGATGAAAGCAATCATGAGGACAAAGAAAGGAAGGGGCCTTGGTGGGAAAGGGGAGGGGGACAAAATAAGAGGAACATGATCAGGTATTTGGGGGAACAGGAGTATAGTCCTGAGGGCCAGCAGAATAAATGGAAATATGCCACCTTGGAAAGTGGAAGGTGGGAGGACCATCTAGAATGTGCCAGAGATCTGGGAAGTGAAAGATTCTCAGGACTCAAAGGAAGGGACCTTATATGAAATGTCCAACAGTGGGGAGAGAAAGTTATAGAGTCCAACTCCAGTAGAAAGACTGGCCATCAAATGGGAGAATGGGATTGCTTCTTCCTCTAGATCTGACTTATCATCAGAATCTCCAATTTCTTTTAACTGAGCTGTAGGAGATTTATTAGGTCTACACTTCTCTGATTTAAAGTTGAGAGTGCCCTTTCTTGTAGAAGTGCTCTTTGATAGGTGTTCTTGAAATTCTTCAAGCTGTGCCTGGGCAGTCTCTTTATCTATTTGATTATCAATAGCATCTTTTACAAGCTCCTAAAGGCAGAGAGTGTTAGGATCTGCCTTGGTGGTTCCACAGTTTCTGTTGTTATTAGAACAAGGACAGGAAATTATATCATATAAATATACTTTAGCTTCCAATGTGTTAAGTGATATAAGCCAATCACAAAAGAACAAATACTGTATAACTACACTAATATACTTAAAATAGGCAAATTTATGGAAACATCATGAGTCATAGGAAAAGAGAAAGCAGACTGCTTGTTTAATAACATTTTTAAGTTTTGAAAAACTGGAAATGTCATGGAGATCAATATATGTCATGGTTGCACAGTCTACATACATATATATATGCATATATAAGATATATTTTATAAAAATATATATGAATGTAATCTTATCAATAAATTTGTCAAAAATTTACATGCTGAGTTTCATAATAGAAAAATAATATATTTATAAAATAACTCTAAAGTACTATGTTTTATGTTGATCAAAATATAGTGAATGCATGTTTGAAATTTTCAAATTTTATTATTATATTAATTTATCCAAAATAAAGCTGTAAAAATTATCAAAGTAAAAACACTAAGTGACCCCAAAAAATTCTGCCAGAGAACTCCTACAGCTGATAACCATCTTTAGCAAAGTGGCTGAATATAAAATTAATTTAAACAAATTAGTAACCTTGCTCTACTCACAGAATAAATGGGCTAAGAAAGAAATTAAGAAAACAATACACTTCATAATATTCACAAATAATATAAAATATCTTGGTGTGACTCAAGCCTTGCAAGTGAAAGATCTGAATGACAAGAATGTTAATTATCTGAAGAAAAAAAATCAAAAGAGACCTCAGAAGATGAAAAGATCCCCCATGCTCATGGATCAGCAGGATTAACATAGTAAAAATGACAATCTTACCACAAGCTATCTGCAAATTCAATTCAATCCCCATCAAAATTCCAACACAATTCTTCAAAGACTTGGAAAGAGCAATTCTCAATTTCATTTGTAAAAACAAAACACTTTGGATAACAAAATCAATTCTTTTTTTCTTTGTTGTTATATTTTTATTGGATAGTATATTTACATTTCAGATTTTATCCCCTTACCCCATTCCCCCAACCACCCAGGAACCTCCCATCCCATCTTCCCTCCTCATGCTTCTATGAGGATGTACCCCCACCTACCCCCCCCCACTCCCACCTCCCAAGCCTCGAATTTCCCCCCACACTCAGTGTTCAGCCTTCATGGGACCAAGGTTCTCCTCTCCAACCTATGCCTGACAAGGCCATCCTCAGCCAATACAAGAAGGGAAATTATACTCTAGAAAGAGCAAGAAAGTAATCCTTTTCCAACAAATCCAAAAGAAGATAGCCACACAAAGATAATTCCACCTCTAATAACAAAAGTAACAGGAAGCAATAATTACTGTTCCTTAATATTTCTTAACATCAATGGACCCAATTCCCCAATTAAAAGACATAGGCTAATTGACTGGATATGTAAACAGGACCCAGCATTTTGCTGCATACAGGAAACCAGGCTCAGTGACAAAGACAGACACTACCTTAGAGTAAAAGGCTAGAAAACAATTTTTCAAGCAAATGGTACTAAGAAACAAGCTGGAGTAGCCATTCTAAAATATCCAGCCTGAGAACACAAAGGGAGGAACCCATGGCTCCACCTATATAGGTAGTTGAGGGTGGCCTTGCCAGGCATCAGTGGAAGTGGACAGCCTTGGTGCCTGAAAGATCAGATTCCCTAGTGTTGGGGAATTTGAGAGCCTGGAGGTGGTAATGGGAGGCAGATTGGAGCACACCCTCATAGAAGCTCCCAGAATTATATGGATTAGACATTCCAGAAGCAGGCTTCTAGAAGACTAGATTTCAGAATTCAAACAAAAAATTATCTTGATACTAAAATTTGTTTTGAGAATTGTATATTGCAGAATACACAGCCTTGGTGTATCTACTCATCAAGCAAAATGAGCAGACCTGCTCGAACCTCTGATGTCCTGGAATTCCAGCTGGATGCAGTGAAGACACAGACATCAGAGGCTTATCAATTTACTCTTCCCTCTGCCTCTCTTCTTAATATCTCAACACCCCTAATCAGCTTGAAAAAGTTAATGAAGAGTCGGTGCCCCTAGTCCCTGGCTTGGGGACTGAGGTGGTTAATATTGGGCTGTCTTTCTAAAGAAAGTAGAGGTTTTGTTGGAACAGGGAAGAATAGCTAGGATTTATAGCATAGCTATAACCTATTGATAGAAATACATATAATTGTTATTAAGATGAAGTTATAATTTCTTATATGGTACAAATTTTACTTTGCTTTCAAATTTAAGGTTTTTATTGGTATAAGTTTCTCATAGATATAAAAGTGAGATTAATATTGGTACTCTCATAGGCATTGTACCTATATAACACATTTAAGAATACAAGGCTTAGAGCCAGTCCTTTAACTTTTTTAACTGATTTGAGATGCTTAGATTGTGATTTAAGGGCCCACATCAAGTTCATGGAGCAAGTTCATGGCTCTGAGTTTATTGCTGGGGTGTTCTCTATATTTTATTTAGAAATAGCTCAGAGGAGTTAACAGACAACACTCCAGATTGCCTTACATGGATAGTTGGTTTTCAAAGGTCAGAAGTCCACAGAATTGATGTTATAAACATTTCTGTATTAATGTTCATTTTGATTAGAGACCTGTCTGCTCCTGACAGCTTCCTGTCTTGGATTCTAAGAAAAAATTGAGCATCTTTGGAATTACTCCAGTTGGAGTGAGACAGCCACTAGGCAAGAATTGCCTCTTTTCATCTACAGACAAATTATTGTCCAGAAAAGGACACACTTGTGGAATAGTCGACTGATTATATCTGCCAAAACATATTAATCAGCCCTTAATAATTCTGCATCACTAGGTCTGTCAGATGATCCTGGGCCAGAAGGCCAAAGATCAGGTGCTCATGTTTTGTAGTATAGGGACTGTCCAGGTCTTCAGCCATCTCTATAAATTGGCTAAGTTTTAGAAGCTATGCTTTGTGCTTCTCATAGTTTCATTTATCTCAGCCATTCTGGATTTCTGACAGGATTGAAGACTTATAGTCTCATAGCCAATCCCGGCTATTTAATTTGAGAGAAAAGATTTCAGAAAATGGTTTTCAGCTGACATTCATTCTAAAGCCAAGAAAAAAGACAGATTCAAAACTAAGTCTTTTAGTTAGTAGAGATGATAAAGGTTCTGGTTAGTCAACAAAATGATGAACTGGGTATGAGGTTTATTTTGTACCTTACTGACACAAATTGGTATAGTTATGCTCTAATTGTATTTTGAGAGAAAAGTTTTATTTTAACAGGAAGGGAGATATGTAGGAGGAGCTAAGGTGGGAGGTGTAAGGGCAGGAAGAGGAAGAGTAAGGAGAGAAGGAGAAGGAGTTGGTGGGTGGGTAGGGAATCACCCTTATAGAGGCAGGGGGGAGCTGGGATGGTATAGGTGGTTTACAGAAAGTAAATGGGGAAAAGGACATCATTTGAAATGTAAACAAATAAAATTACCAATTAAAAAAGTAAAAATGAAATACATTATATATATATTTCATATATTATGTAATATTGTATAATATTTTTGTCTCTCTTTAAAATATATATATATATATATATATATATATATATATATATGATGTAGAATGGGAAAATTAAGTTATTCAATGTATAAATTCCCTCAAATACTTACTTTTGTTATAAAGAATTTTAAAACATGTTTGTGTTAAAATTCTCATCCATTGGACTTAACTGTTCAGTTTGAGAGGATGCTAAAGGGTATAGGCAATGACAGTTATGCTATGCTCACAGACCAATGTGACCAACCATTAATATTTTCAAACACACAATACAACATATTACTCTACTCATCATCACATCAAGTTTTTTTTCTCACTGAAATAAGTAGTTTGATCAACAGCTTAATGTATGCAGTACCCTTAGTTGTCAAGTTGGTAAGATCAAATAATGACAGTTTCCTATATGGTATTCTCCTTTACAACTACTTCCACTAAAAAGTAATGCAGAATGGAGATCGGCTTGACACTGGGATTGGGCAAATTGTGCAGATAGGAAACCTAGTTATGTAACTATTTTTCAATCAAAGCATCTACAAAATCCCATTTTGAAAGTCACATTTCAAAATAGCCTGAAGTTATCAAAGGCGAATGCTAAAATTATAAACTAAAATAAAATTATTGACTATCATGAAATAAGTACTTTAATTTTATTATCTTTAAAGAATGTTCCACTAATTCAATTTGCTTGTAATAAGAAAGAGAAATCTACAGAACATAAAGGATTCAGAGTTATAAAATGAAGTATGGAAAAACTGAAAAAAACATTGGAGTAAAGTTCACTTGAGTAATTTAAAAATATTGAAATGCCTTCAAAGCTATTAAAATCTACTTTTCCTATTAATATTTAAAACAGTGACAGTATTCTTATACAATGTAACATACTAAACTTGTTAATAATGGATCAGGTTTATCAATATTTGAAACATAAATGTTTTCAATCAATACCACAGTTGTTTTTATTGATCCACATATCAATGAACATCCATTACATTTGTTCAATGATTTAAAAATTCTTTGTAAAATATGTGTCATCACATTGATTTTTCTGTGTGTATTGAAAAGTATTACAGAAAAAATGATCCAAAAAAGTGCATTTTTTTCACATCTATTATTAAGGGGTCTAAAATTTGCAAACTATTTTCCACAGAACTGTTATGACTTACAGGAACAATTCACTAATGTATAATTGTTCAACATTTTCCAGTACAACAAAGTTTATAAGATATTTACATTTTACTCTTTGATAAGAGACTAAGAGGCTAACTTTATGATAAGGGTTAAAAATCAGGCTTGAATTTGCCATTTGGCATAGAAAAGACAAATGTGTCTTGAATACATGGGAAAAAGAGTATGAGGAAATACCTGTACTTTCATGCAGTTTCATGGATCTCTATTTGTTCTTTTGCTATGATAAGTGCCAGTGTGTAGATGCTGGCATGCCATCTGCACCATAAATAGAAGAACAATCTAGTTGCAGGTGTACAGTTCAGAACAGTAACTGTTTCATAATGTAAGGAGGGTCATATTCAATTATTCAACCTTTGCCACATAAATATAAGCTTTGCAAATCAACTTCATTCAAGTAAGGACAGTCCTGGCTGAGCAGGGGTAATTTTGTGGCAAGAAGTCAGGCTATACTGTGTAGGCCGCAGTTCTGTGGAATGGGAATGAGGGCAGTGCATTCCAGGACTAGATCTTTAAAAATTCCCTTAACTCATGACAAGATACACATCTCAAAATGTGTATGTGTGAATAATCATCAGTTTACAATGAAATACTCATATGATGGAAATTTAATAATCTGTAGTGTCACTTTGAGCTACACTGTTCACATGATACCACAATTTAAGAAAAATTTAAGCTTTCTACTAGAAAATTTGTTCACTCATTGATTACTGGACTGTACATCTCTCCCTCAAACAAGTCATACTAGGGAATTCAGCAATAGAGTATAAACATTCATTTCCCTTGATAAATGAGTCTCAATAAATGTAAGTTTGTTATAAATTTTCCAACAGATTTTAAATTATCCAATAAATATTACAATGATAGATTCACATTTAGAAATGTAACAACACACTCATTTTAACTAAGAAATGAGGAAACAATAATTATACTTCCCCTATGTTCAACTTTCCTATTATATATTTTCTCTTACTTTTATATATGAGTAAAATAAGTGTGAATAGAAAATCTAATAGAGTTATACACTTTGCTCTTTAAAAAGTATTTGTAATAATGTAAATGGGTAAATATTCAAAGATAGTTATCAAAGATAATAAATATTTTGCTGTTGTGACCCGAGCTGGCTCACATTCGGGTGCCAAAAATGTTGTGGCACTCTCCACTCCGCGCTTGGTGGCCACTGTATCCTGGCCCAAGCTGCCACTGTTCAGTCTGCTGGTCAGGGTTCAGCGAGAGAGAGAGTGAGGATGGACTCGAAGAATGGAGACCAGACAGAGTGTGATTCAATCCCGTTTATTCTTCAGTCTCTCTTCCTAGTCCAAGTCCCAAGTCTAGCTGTACTCTCTAAAGAGTCTCCCTAAAGAGTATATCTCTCTGCATCTGCCTCTTCCTTTTATATATCTCACTTCTAAGCCATGCCTCTAAGTTACACCTTTAATCATGCCCTTAGGTCTTGTCTCTAAATCTGATCTCTAAGTCACACTCTTAAATCACACACCTTTAATCTCACACACCTTTAATCTTATACACCTTTAATCTCACACACCCTAGGTATCTAAACCAAGATTATCAGAGTGTGCTCAGCTGTTGTAGGCCGATGTAAAACAAGTCTCATGTCAGGGTATATGGCTCAAGATGGCTGCAAAGCTGATAGTCGCTTTCTGCTAAAAGTCAGCTCCCAACATTTTGTATTTAATCTGCTTTGTAAATTAAAGCCACAGTTGCATGCCCTGTTACTAGTAAAACAAACCCTTTTGTCTTTCTGTTTTATTTCTTGAAACTCTATTTTTTTGTCCTGTCTTTTTCCAAAGCTTAAATCTTATGACCAGATGTTTATGTTTTCCTTTGACTTTTTACAATCTCTGTCTCTGTCTCTCTGTCTCTCTGTCTCCTCCCCCCCCACTCTCTGCCTCCACATTTCTCTTTCCCTTCCTCATTCCATTTCCATGATCTAATAACCTTCAAAATGATGAACAAATACTCTAATTTTAAAGGAAAGAATCATTGAATTTTTTTGATGGTCAACTCTTTTTAAAAATTTAATTAATTAATTAATATTTCAAATGTTGTCCCTCTTCCCAGTTTACCCTCCACACCATCTCTCCTCCCCTTTGCCTCTAAGAAGGTGCTTCCCAACCCACCCACCCACTCCCGTCTCATCAGTTTAGCATCCTTTCTGGGGCAACAAGCCTCCACAGGACCAAGCTCCTCCCCTCCCATTGATGCCAGATAAGGCAGTCCTCTGCTACATATATATCAAAAGCCATGGACACACCCATGTATACTTTTTGGTTGGTGATTGAGTCCCTGGGAGCTCTGTGGTGTCCAGTTAGTTGATAATGTTGTTCTTCCTATGGGATTGCAATCCCCTTCAGCTCCATCAGAACTTCCCTAACTCTTCCATTGGGGTTCCCAGGCTTATTTCAGTGGTTGGGTCTGAGGATTCTTATCTATCTTAGTCAGGTTCTGGCAGAACCATTCAAAGTACAGTCACACCAAGCTCCTTTCTTCAAGCACCTCTTGACATCAGCAATTGTATAGGGGATTGGTGTCTGCAGATGGGATGGATTCCAAGGTGGGGCGGTATCTGTATGTTTTTTTCTTTTAGTAGCTGCTCCATTTTTTGTCCCTGTGTTTCCTTTAGACAGGAACAATTCTGGGTTAAAAATTTTGAGATGGGTGCGTGGTACCATCCTACTACTGGGGGTCATAATTATCTATTAGATGTGGTCTCTTCAATTTCTATCTCCCATTTGCTGAATATTTCAGCTAATGCCATCCTCATTGGCTCCTGGAAGCCTTTCACATACATCCCTGGTATCTGGAACTTTCTAGTGGCTCCCCACCCTACCCCCACTGCTACTTATTTCCTTCATTCTCCTGGACTTCTGGACTTTTCTCCTGTCTCTTCTCATACCTGACCATCCTCTGCCCCCCCCCCCATCTCTTTCTTCAGCCTCCTGTAAATATTTTATTCCCCCTTCTAAGTGGCCTTTCCTGTTATACTTTATGCAGTCTATGAATTGTATTGTGGGTATTCTGAGCTTTTGGGCTAATATTGACTTATCAGTGAGTATATACTGTGTATGTATGTTTGGATCTGGGTTACCACACATAGGATGATATTTTCTAGCTCCATCAATTTGCCTGCAAGACTCATGATGTCCTCATTTCTAATTGCTGAGTAGTATTCCATTGTATACATTTTACATTTTCTGTATGTTGTACATTTTCTATATCCATTCTTCTGTTGAGGGATATCTGGGTTATTTCCAGATCCTGGCTATTAGAAATAAGGCTGCTATGAACATAGTGGTACATGTGTCTTATATGTTAGAGCATCCTGTGGGTATATGCCTAATAGTGATTGTCGGAGTCCAGTCTCAACATGAGATGGGGGTCGTCAACAACTAGGGTACCTGGTAGATGAATAAGAAAACATATCACTTGAGGAGATTGACAGGCCTTTTCATTTCATGAAAGCTCTCTGAACTTGGAAGTCAGAATGCTCATATAGACTTGGCCCAGTCTTATATTAAAATCATACAAGGAAGTTTGGTTTCAGAGTTTCATGGGGGGGGGTGGCTTCTCTATTTTCCTGCACCAACATTTTCTTGGGATACAGAATAGTACAGATGTAAACAAAAAAAATGGAACCATGTAATCTCAAAAATAAAAGTTTTACTTCAAGCACAATATACACACACACACACACACACACACACACACACATTCTGACCACCAGGTTTCATAAAAAGGCAAATATGAAGGCATACTGGTGACCCTGAAGTTTTTATTATACAGAATACAGACTAAGAATGGGGCAACAGCTGCAGATTTACTCAGCTCTTCCCCTGGCTCTAGGTTACTTTCATTTCTACCTCAAGCAAGTGACCATATGATATATTTCTCTTGAATTCATGAACAGCTTTCACTTTAATGAGCTTAATGTGGGGTGTCTCCAACAGTGGTATAGCTGGGCCTTCAGACAGAACTGTTTCCAATTTCTTTGAGGAACTGCCAGATTGATTTCCAAAGTGGTTGTATGACCTTGCAATTCCACCAGGAATAGTGGAGTGTTCCCACTTCTCCACATCCTTGCCAGCATCTGCTATTGCCTGAGTTTTTATCTTAGCCATTCTAATTGTTGTTAGGTGGAATCTCAGATTTGTTTTGAATTACATTTCTCTGATGACTAAGGATGTTGAACTTTTCTTTAGGTGTTTCTTGGCCATTGAAGATTCCTCAATTGAGAATATTTGTTTAGTTGTGTACCCCGTTCTTTATTTATTACTTTTATTGTTTTTACAGTCTAGTAATTACTCCCCTCCCAGCCTGCCCTCCAACAGTTTTTCATCTCATTCCATAGCCCCTGTCTCCATAAGGTTGTCCCCGTACCACAAACCCAACTCTCTAGCCAGCCCCCCTCATTCCCTGGGGCCTCAAGTCTCTGGAAGTTAGGTACATCTTCTCTCACTGAGGCCATACCAGAAAGCCCTCTGTTTTATATGTAACAGGGGATCTCATATGACATCTAGTATATGCTGCCTGGGTGGTAGCTCAGTGTCTGAGAGATCTTTGAGATCCCAGCTATTTGATACTTCTGGTTTTTCTGTGAGGTTTCTCTCTTTCTCAAGTTATTCCAGTACCCCATATTTTAAAATTTCTTTAATCATTTTTTAAAGTCCTTTCCTCTCTGCTCTCAGACAGTTCCTCATCACATTTCTTCTCCCACATCTCCAGGATGTCCCCAGCACATTACCCTACCCCATCTTACTAACTCCTCATGACATCCCACCCTGCCAGGCCTCCCCATTTTCTGGGGCCTCAAATCTCTCAAGGATTAGGTGCCTCTTCTCTCACTGAGGCAAGACTAGGCAGTCCTCTGCTAAATATTTGTCTGGAGCCTCCTATCAGCTAGTGTATGATGTCTGGTTAGTGACTTGGTGTCTGAGAGATATCGGGGTTACAGGTTAGTTGAAACTGCTGGTCTTGCTATGAGGTCACCCTTTTCTTCAGCTTCTTCCGGCTTTCTATAATTCATCTGTAGAGTCCCTGGCTTCTATCCACTAGTTGGGTGTAAATATCTGCATCTGACTTCAGCTGGTTGTTGAGTCTCTAAGGGACAGCCATGCTAGTCTCCTGTCTATAAGCATACCATAGCATCAGTAATATGGTCAGGCCTTGAGGCTTCCCCTTGAGTTGGATCCCAATTTGGGCTGGTCACTGAAACTCCTTTCTCTCAGACTCTTCTCCAGTTTTGTTCCTGCAGTTCTTTTAGACAGGAACAATTCAAGGTCAGAGTTTTTGACTGTGGGATAGCAACCATATCCCTCCACTTGATGCTCTGTCTTTCTACTAGAGGTAGACTCTACAAGATCACTATACCCACTTTTGGGAATTTCATCTAATGCTTTGACTCCTGAGCAACTCTCACCTACCAGGTTTCTGGTACATTCTATTGCATCCCACATCTCCTACCTCTCAAGATTTCTTGTTTACATTTATTCTGATGGCCTTCAGGGCTTCCCTCCTATTGACCCCCACAAACCTAGTCAAGTTCCTCTTTTCACTTCCCAGTAGCTTCTTCTACCCAGATTCCTCACTCTTTCTGCCCCCAACCCCCATGATTGTGTTATTCTCACACCAAAGTGGGATTAAAGCATCCCCACTTGGGCCCTTCAGCTTATTAACCTTCTTGAGTTCTGTGGACTGTATCTTGGGTATTCTATACTTATTTTGGCTACTTACTACTTATCACTCACAGGATGATATTTTTCAGTTAAAACCATTTGCCTGAAAACCTCATGTCCTCCTTGTTAATAGCTGAGTAGTAGTCTTTTGTGTAAATGAACTACATTTTCTGTATCCTTTCTTCAGTTGTGGGACATCTGGGTTGTTCCCAGCCTCTGGCTATCATAAATAAGGATGCTATGAAGATAGTAGAACATTTGCTCCTGTTGGCATAGTACAGAATCTTTTGGGTATATGCCCAAGAGTAGCATAGCTAGGACTTCATGTAGATCTATTTCCAATTTTCTAAGGAACCTCTAGATTGATTTCCACAGTCATTGTACCAGTTTGCAATTTCATCAGATATGGAGGAGTGTTCCTCTTTCTCCATATAATGGCAAACATGTTGTCACCAGAGTTTTTGATCTTACCTATTCTGATTGGTGTAAACTGGAATCTTAAGGTCATTTTGATTTTTTATTTCCCTGATCACTAAGGACTTTTAATACATCTGTAAGTTCTTCAAAGCCATTTGAGATTCCTCTGTTGTAAATTCTCCATTTATTTCTGTACTTAATTTTTTGATTGGGTTGTTTGGTTTTTTGGAGATGATCTTCTTGTGTTCTTTATGTATTTTGGATATTAGCCCTTTATCATATATGAGTGAAGATTTTTTTCCCAGTCTGTAGGTTGTCGATTTGTCCTATTGACTATGTGCTTTGCCATACAGAATCTTTTTAGTTTCACAAGGTCCCATGTATCAATTCTTGATCTTTGAGCCTGATCCATTAGAGTTCTATTTAGGAAAAATCCTCCCCCCCCATGCCAATGAGTTCAAGGCTATTCCCTATGTTCTCTTCAATTAGATTCAGTGTATCTGGTTTTATGTTGAGGTACTTGATCCACTTGGACTTGACCTTTGTGCAAGGTAACAAATGTGGATCTATTTTCATTTTTCTACATACTGACTGTCAGTTAGACCAGCACTATTTATTAAAGATGCATTTTCCATTGTATTTTTTGGCTTCTTTGTTAAAGTTAAAGTGTCTGTTAGTATATGGTTTTAGTTCTGGGCCTTCAATTCTATTCCATTGATTAATTTGTTTGTCTCTGTAAAAATACCATGCAGGTCAGAGATGGTAATTCCTCCAGAATTTCTTTTATTGTTACGAATTGCTTTCACTATTCTGGGTGTTTTGTTTGTCCATATGAAATTGAGAATTCCTCTTTCCAGTTCTTTGAAGAATTGTGTTGTAATTTTAATGGGGATTGCATTTAATTGATTGCTTTTGGCAGAATGGCCATTTTTACCATATTAATTTTATCAATCCATAAACCTGGTAGATCACTCCATTTTCTGAGATCTTTTTAAATTCTTTCTTGAGAGACTTAAAGTGTGTGTCATGCAAATCTTTCACTTGTTCAGTTAGCGTTATGCCAAGATATTTTATATAATTTGTAACTATTGTGAAGGGAGTTGTTTCTCTAATATCTTTCCCAGTCTGTTTATAATTTGTGTAAAGGAAGGCTACTGATTTATTTGAGTCAATTTTATACCCAGCCACTTTGCTAAAGTTGGTTATCAGCTGTAAAAATTCTCTGGTAGAATTTTGGTGGCTATTTATGTATATTATTAAATCATCTGAAAATAGTAATACCTTGACTTCTTCTTTGCCACTTTGTAGCCCCTTGATCTCCATTTGTTGTCTTATTGCTGTAGCTATTGAATATTGTATATATTGAATAGATAAGGTAGAGTGGGCATACTTTTCTTGTTCATGGTTTTAGTGGGATTGATTTAATGATCTCTTCATCCATGTATCTACATTTATTTTTTATGCTTTTTATTTGTCTTCTTTTTTCTATTTGTTTTTTTACATTATGATTTGTTTCTGTTTTAACTATTTTACTTTATTGCATTTTTATTAATATTTTTATTAATATTCTTTGAATGGCTTTTTATTTTCTGAGAAGAAATGAAAAGTGAGTATGTTTGGATGGAAGGGTAAATGTGGAGAATGCCATTAGCATTAGAAAGTGGAACCATAATCAGAATATAGTGTATAAAAATATATTTGATAAAAGAAAAAATCCTTTAGACTTCTCAATACATTGAAGATCAATAACAACAAACAAACCAAAGTATTGATTCAAACCAGAACTGACATAAATTCTGGAAAATTCAGAGGAGTTTGCTAAAAACATGATGATAGTTGAATTAATTCCCTTTGCAAACATTAGTAGATAAAAGCAAAACTATAAACCAATGAGACAAGGCATATATCAACTATGTGCAGAAACAGAGACAAATATTACAGTCACTAATAAGAAAACATTCTGCCTGTGATTGACATCTTAGATCGGCCAGGTGGAACACCAGAGAATTGGTAATAGAACCATGCATGTCAAGCATAGATTCATAACTTCCAAAATGAGACAATCTTTAAATGACAGAAGAATGTTTATAGAATATCATCACTGAAATGAATGCAATTTATTTATTCATTCATATTACTGTGAATTATAAATAGTATTACATTTACACAATGGATTGGCATGTAGAAATGAACATGAGAGAAACCGTACACATCTAAGAGCAGGAGTTAATCTCACAGTGTCATAATAATCGTGCTACTCCTAACAATGTATGTTTGACTCCTTGACATGGACTCGGAACTGTAAAAAGACAGAATTAACAATAAATTCAGTGAATATTTTAAAGAGCTGTTGCTTCAAAAGATCATAATAGACATCTAATTTTCTAAAAGTCACCAATCCTTGTGTGACTGAATGTTGCTTGAGTTATCACTGTAAGACTTTATGGAATTATATACTGATGGTACTTATAACTCTGTGCTTCTATGTTACAAGTTAATCTTACAAATAAAATGATAAAGCCAAAGAAGAGTATCTCTCTCTCTCTTTCTCTCTCTCTTATACACATGTAAATATACTCAAAATACAGCTATATTGAAACACATAATGTGAAAAACAATAAAACAACAAATACATTATATGAAGGCAATGTTGTACACATTTGTGAGAAGCCATAGACAAGTTTTATAACTTTGATTTCTGGAAAAGAATGATGAGAAGGTTCATCTATTTGATCAAATTGAAAAATGGAACCAAATAATGGTCTCAGGAAGTGAACTGGGAGACTTTCAGATTTAGTAGACATTTTCTTTGGATAATGTTAATGACAGTCAGCGGATACATTTTTCCTTTAGATTTCACTGATAAACTATGTCAATCTGTAACCATATAAAATGTATTCTTGTACTGAGTATACTGCAATAATCTGTGACAATAAATATAATACCATTTCTGTAAGGCTTTTATTTCATCAAGCATATTTTAATTTTCTTGTCATCTTTCCACAATGTGCATCATTCATGTATTTTGATGCCTTCATCTTCTAAATAAAAATTAAATGCCATGCTTCATATCATCCCTATTGAAAAGTCAGGGTTATTTAAAGTGGTAAAGTGTCATATTTAGTTTTTGGATTGTAAAAGATGATTGTTAACATTTGACAGGCAAGAATTTTAGGAGAGAAATGTCTGGCTTTAAATAACTAATTAAATTAACATGTGCATCATTCAATATACATTTTAAGAATATGTCCATCAACAGGTCTAATTCTTCTGCACTTGTTCAAATTACTATACTTGATAGTGCAATGTAAATTATGGTCTTATAATTGATTGACAACTCAGTCCTGTTTCTAAAGTTCTTGTGCCAGTGCTTAAGTGTGAAGTTTTAACAATCTGTGAGTTTTTCCTTTTTATTTTTGTATAGACATAAAGAATCTGGTTGTTAATTATTTTGTTAACATTTTGTATATGAATCAAAGTTTTCAGTCATTTTTAAATTTCAGTGTATCTTACTTTTGAGCACATAAAGACATCAGTTGTTTAATTAACTTTTCAAAAATGTTTTCAATCAATTGTTATTAAAAAACCTACTTACATTAGTAACAAAATTATTTAAGTATATAATCGTATATATTTTTAGCTACCACTGACACCATGACACAGCCATACACACACAAGTTATGCAATTAACAATCTAAATCTGTTTTCTTAAATAATCTGCAGATATTCTTAAGTAATTTTTGCCAGTGGTACCTATTCCTTTATGTTATTTAATCAGATGTTTGGAGGAGCATATAATTTGTGTCTTCAATTTCTTTTAATTATAATTACCTAAAATTCCAATTGCATTAAGTAATACTTTGGTATTTAACATATGTAATAAATAATTAAGACACACAAAAATTCAACTTATACATAGATAAGATATAATAAGGTATTTTGTATTGTAGTCTAACCTAGATTCATGCTTTGTAGAATTTGGGTATTTAGAGCAACACATGAGAGAACTGCTTTTGATGTATCAAGTATATCAGTATCAAGGGTAAATTTTGATCAATTACAACTCTTCCATTAAAAACTTTTATACAGAGATGAATTTTTTTCTTAAGTAAGAGGATGAATGCTTATCATTTCACCACAAAAAAGTGAGACTAGTAAATATGCAGTAGTAATTTCTACCCAACCCATATGTTTTCTCCTTCCTTGTAGGTAGAGAATAATATAATTGAAGTCTATTCTTTGAGAGCTCCTTCAGACATTGCTCATAAAATGAAATAGGTTTTCCTTGTGGTTTTCTGAACTGTAATTGATGGCTTACTCATTTTCTGTGGAAAGAACAGGATCCTTACTGTGGCATTATTCCAAACTTACAAGTATAGTACATAGAGATCTTTTTGCAATAGATAAAATAGAGATGAACTTCAAACCTAGTACATAAGGTCATTGGAAATACCTCTTATAAGAAAACATATTTGAGAGAAACTGGCATGGCATTATCAATTAGTAAAACAGCTTCTCTGTTAAGGATTCAAGTAAATACCATAGCAGAGATAAAGGAAAGAGTAATAATAATAATAATTATAATATTTATTTGTTACTTTATGTATATAGGTGTTTTTTCTGCATATTTGAATTATAGTGTGTGTGTGTGTGTTACATTTAGAGTTCAGGAGACTGTATTGAATTATCTGCTGCTTGAATTATAGATTACTGTCAACTGTCATGTGTGTGTAAGGAATTGAACCCAGGTCATTGGAAACAGCTGTCAGTTCTCCTGATCCCTGAGTTTTCTCGTCAGTCTTAGGTATGTACAAGACACAATCTCAGCTATCACAAATGACCCTGACTCACTACTTAGGTGTCAGTGACATTGAATTTCTGATACATGTCTACTCCACTACATGCTAGGAATGCAGACTTACACCAACACATTTGGGTTTTATGTGGCACCAAGGATCAAATCCTGTATGCTAAACAAGTAGTTTAGCTGTATAATCTACAACTGAAGTTTGTTCCCAGCCTCAACAGAACTTTTAAAAGTTTAGAAATAAAAGTGTTAATATTCTTTGGAAGACTAACATCATGGATGTCCATGGTTCGCATATACATAAATAGTATGTATATGGATTGTATGTACATTGATTTATTCAACACAGACAAATACAAATACAAAATTAACAAAATATTTTACAAAGACTACAAATGGTCTACCACAAAAGTAGTATCAATGCAAAAGAAGAAAGTCACTTGAGTCTTTTTATTTCTTCTACAATATGTAAAAGTCAAAAATTAGTTTAAATTTTAAAAATGTTCTTATGTATTTCAGAAGTTTATGCAGTGTTCAAAATCCATTCTAATTTGACAGAATTGATGACTAAAAGTTAACTCTATGAGTTTGTCACAATGTGAAATGTAGAATTTTAAATTAAGTGAGTTACTGAAAAATAAATGTAAATTAATCAAAGATAGATTAATGGTATTAGCAAGACCAGGCCAGAAAAATGAAGGAGATCACTGTAGCAAAATGATATTGAGATATGTGAAGTAAGATTGAAGACAATCATTGTGAATGAAAGCCATTAGGCAGCAGTTATAATTGTTACTTGTTTACAGTAGAAATAAAGCAAACAATAAACCCATGTCCTAATATTTTTTCATAATGATAAGAAAATATAAAGAATAATAAAAATTAAGAGAATAAAAACCAGAAATAATGGTTATCAATTAAGTGAAAAAAACAAAAGAATTAGACACAAAATCAATTGTTGTTAAAAATAAGTAATTTAAAATGTTGCTATTTGTAATTGAGCAAAAGACAAATAAATGAATATTAGCAATGCTAAGAATCAGTGTGTTATTATGCAGTTGAACCATTCTCTGAGATGAAATAAAGTCATCAATCACAAGAAGTAGATGGTGGGCAGGACTTGGGAGGAAGAAAGGAGGAGGAGAAGAGGGAAAAATGGGGGTAGGATCAGGTGTGGGAGGAGACTGGGAAAATGAACAAAAGGGTCAGGAAATTAGGCAAGAGGGGATGGGGAACTTGGGGTAGCCAACAGAAAGTCCCAGACTCCAGGAAAACTAAAGGCTCCCAGGACACAACAGAAATGACCTTAGCTGAAATAAACAACAAAGGGGAAAGAGTACCTGTAGAGACCATATCCAGAGGCTAAGGCCCCAGATTGAGAGATGGGGCCACTCACCCTTCTCAAAATTTTAACTTAGAATTGCTCCTGTCTAAAGGAAATAGAGAGGCAAAGAGTAGAGCAGAGACTGAAGGAAAGGCTATTCAGAATCTGCCTGCAGCCACCAAACCCAGACACTATTGCTGATGCCTAGAAGTGCTTGCTGACAGGAGCCTGATATGGATGTTTCCCTGCCAGAGCCCTACTAATACAGATGGGGATGCTTGCAGCCAACTTTTGGATTCAGCAGGGGACTCCAATGGAGGAGTTGGGGGAAGGACTGAAGGAGCTGAAAGGATTTGCAACCCCATAGGGAGTACAACAATATCAACCAACCAGACACCCCAGAGCACCCAGGGACTAAACCACAAACCAAAGAATACAGATGGAGGAACCCATGTCTCCAGCTGCATATGTAGCAGAGGATGGCCTTGTCCGACATCAAAGGGAGTGGAGGCCCTTGGTCCTGTGAAGGCTTGATGCCCCAGTGTAGGGGAATGCTAGGGCAGTGGGGCAGGAGTTGGGTGAGTAGGGGAGCACCCTCATGGAGGCAGGGGTTAGGGGGATGGCATGGGAAGTTTTCAGAGAGAAAACCGGGAAGGTTGATAACATCTGAAATGTAAATAAATAAAATAACCTATGAAAATTGAAAAAAATATATAACTTGCTATAAGCAAATACTTAATAGAGCTTTATGTAGTGTAAAATAAATGAAAATAGACATTGAATAAAACCAGGACTCCCATGAAGTTCCAATGTTCATTTATTTAACAAGTAAATTAAAGATTGAGGTATATACATTCCAACAGTAGAGTGAATAGCACCAGTCTACATGATGAGAACTAGCCAGTGGGCATTACATTTCCAAGTATGTTTGAGCTTTATTTCTGTCTTCTCTATCTCAAATATATAGTATTAAACAATATGATATGTTATTCAGGAGGGCACCCAAAAAGCATTGACAATTGCCTATAGTATTTTGTTATCTGTGGGATCTCACAGTTAACTCCAAAAGATATAACCCTTTCTTGGCACAACAATCCTTTTTTTTTTTTTTTTTTTTTTTTTTTTTTTAAAGCTTGGTGTGTCAAGTAGGAGTGTAGCCAACCCATAATCATGTAATCTATTTAAATCTGCCTGGTAGGAGAGCCAGAAATAAACATGAAGACCATTTTAATGAGAGAAATTTAGTACTAACATATTAGCACAGCATCCCTCTCTCATTCAGTGTGAGCAATGTCAGCCAAGATGGCGATGCATGTCATTGTTGGGGTAAATAAGCAGATAAAGTTACACTGTAACGAGCAGGGGCTTTTAAACAAATAGTAAGCTATATCAGTTACTGGGTAAATGCTCTCTGGAGATAGCTATGCTAGGATTCTGTTTGGAAGTATAGCAGAATATCATTAATAACTCCGGGGGGGGGGGGGCTCCCACTCATGGCATGGGTCTCACACTGAGACAGCCATTTTGTTGGCTTGTCCCTCAAGTTCTGCTGCATCTTATACTGCTTCACATCTTACAGGCATGCACAGATTGTGGGGCTGAGATTTAGTGGCTGAGTATTCTGTCTTTTCAATTCCATGAGTGCTTTTATTTTTTTCTACAAAAAGTCTTATACTATACTTGTTAGAACATCTTGTGTTATTAACATATATCCAAAAAGTAGGAAAAGGATAAAATAGTAATTTTTTTCAAAATTTCCACCAAGTAGACATTATATAATGCTTTGCAAATATAAACACAAACTAGATATAAGCCATGATTTTCAACTATATTTCAATAGGTGAATAGGCAGAAGAACAAATCCAACTTTAATCACATGAGTTTGAATGGTCCCTTGCATCTCGAGCTTAGTTAATAAATACATTAATTAGTATTTGAATTTATCTTTCTGATACCATTTTTTTCAATACCATAGGTTCATCTGTTTATACAAGCTTACTGTCATCCATAAAACTTCATCAAGATCCTCTCTATATTTACATTCCTTTTATATCAATTACCTGGTTTTAAATTTCTAATTATTCCTGGAGCTACTGGTTACACATTTATCTTGCAGTCACTCCTGTTGCTCTCATGTCCCATGTAGTCTTTCAAATTGCCTTCCTGGTAAGTATTCAATAAACATCTATGGAATGTAAAATGATTTTATATATATTTTATATTGTATATATGACAAGAAGTTTTCATAATTTTTGTAGTCTTTAATTACTACAAAACATAATAAATATCAAAATAACACAATTGGCTTATACTCATTTCAACTAGGTCCAATAGTCCGTTTTATCAACATGAAAATTATACATATTTATATATATTTTCATGTAAATATGTATACATATTTTCGTGTGTGTGTGTGTGTGTGTGTGTGTGTGTGTGTAGAACATGCTTCAAAAATCAGAATGAAGTAGAATGGACAGATTCATGCCACACAACTTTAGGTTTGAAAAGGGTTTAAGAAATTACTTTTAAACATGTCAAACTGTGTACAAGGTAATTTTGAGTCAATAGGAAATATATTGCAAGAAAAATAATTCTGAAGATAATCTAGCCTTAGATTATCTTTGAGATTCAGTTTACATTTTCATCAGAATAACAGGGAGAGGTGCGAAATACAAGTTATCACGGTGAGGAATTTAGAGTAAATATACTTATGGATGATAATAGATGGAATAAAAAATTATTTTACTGAACGGCAGTTTCAAAGCATTACTGAGAGAAATGTGGCAGACTAAACTTTGTATTAAGGTAAAACTAAGATCATAAGATGAAAATATTTGAGAGCTGAAAAATCAAATTAGCTTGAAAGGTGGTGGGCTGTCAAGGAAGGAGGTGAGACAGGACAAAGTGAAGTGACGCGTATATAAACACAGAGCTCATACATGAAACTCCTCTCAAAATTAAATTAAAAATAAAATAATGAAATTGAAAGAGAATTTGTCCAAAAATGTGAAAAGTAGCAAAAGTATGCATTTGAGGCTAAAGGATTGAAAGGTGGGATCCGAGGGTGAAGAAAGATCCAATGAAACAGACATGGTCAAAGCTATTAGCTGTGGAATGGGCACAAACAGTTGAAAAATTCTCTGCTATGTTTTATTGGAATCCATTTCATGTCTTATATATTGTTTATATTTAAAATACTTTTTTAAAAAACATACCCATTTTCAAAATAATGTATTTTATTGAATATTTTTTCTGGTATTACATAGAAAAATTATAACTGGTCAACTTTTCAAATTATGTATGAATCAGATTGTTATAATAATTATGTCTTATTCAACTTGGTATCAACCATAATTTGAATAGTATGCTCCTTGGAGGAAATTATTCTATTTCAAGTACCTTGTTTCAGAATAGGGCTTTAGTCAGAGACAGTCTACACAGAAGAAATTGAGTTGAAATGAGGTCATTGAAAGACCCTTAATCAGTATTTTGATGTGTATGTAAAAGAGAACTTAAGATATAAATATCTGCATAGGGAAAAAGATATGTGAAAATAAGGTTGAGTCCTTTATCTAAAAGGCAAACAGACCAAAAATTTCTGACAAATAATCACACAAGTAAAGTTTACCACAGTGACCAAAAAGAACAGGACCTTCATGATATCTGGATGTAGGGACTTATTGACTTGAGATCTGTGAAGGAATACTATTTCTTTTTTTTTTTTTATTGGATATTTTATTTATGTTTTAGATGCCATCCCCTTTCCCCATTTCCCCTACCCAGAAAACCCCTATCCCATGCCCCCCTTTCCTTTTTGCTTTTATACACATTAAAAAATATTAATTAAAGGCTTTATAAGTTTGCGAATGCTCAATAAGAAGTGTAACCCAATACTCAGCCTAGATATATCAACTATCTTTGACTGGTGGATACACATGAACAACTGCCTTCATACTGCCCCTCTATTTCTCTCTCTTTCTCTCTTTCATCACCTAGCTTCTCCTCTCCTTCTTCATCTCCTCTCCTTACTCCTTCTCTTCCTCTCAGTACCCCTCCCACCTTAGCTCCTCCTACATATCACTCTTCCTGTTAAAATAAAACTTTTCTCTCAAAATACAATTAGAGCATAATTATGCCAATTTGTACCAGTGAGGTACAGGATAGTTCTAATACCCCATCCATTTTGTTGACTAATCAGGACCTCTGTCATCTCTCCTAACTAAAACACTTAGTTCTGAACCTGGCTTTTTTCTTGGCTTTAGAATGAATGTCAGCTGAAAACCATTCACTCAAATCTTTTCTCTCAAAGTAAATAGCCAGGATTGGCCATAAGACTATAAGTTTTCAACCCCTTAATAATTCTGCATCACTAAGGTCTGTCAGATGATCCTGGGCCAGAAGGCTGAAGATCAGATGCTCCAAGGTTTTGTAGTATAGGGAATGTCCAGGTGTTCAGCGGTCTCTATAAATTGGCTAAGTTTTAGAGGCTATACTTTGTGCTTCCCATAATTTTAGTTAACTCAATCATTCTGGATTTCTGAAGGAATACTATTTCATTCTTGTTGTTTCTTATGCAATCAGTTTGGTTGTAATTTGCTATTGTAATGCTAGAAAATTAATATGCCATCATTCTAAGATTTTATATTGTGCACAGTATTTTAGGAATTACTCAATAGAATTTGTTATAAATAAAAAAAAATCAAAAAGCAAGTTACCACACTTAAAGACTGTGTTGTGTTTCTTCTATTTTAAGTTTAATAAATTATTCTTAAGAATAAGATTTCTCCATTACTTTTATTAATTATTTTAATATTTGCTCATTTTGAGTTGTTTCAAAAGGAGAGAGTGAAATTTAAATCACCTTTATACCCTCTGGAAGCATTGGATCATTCTTCTCAAGACTTTACTCATCTAAGAAAGCAAGGAAGGGAAGCCAAAAACTCTTAAGGTTTGCTGGAAGACAATGGAGAGGTTAGATCTCTTCAAAGACCATAGCATGCTATGCTAGAAAGGAGTGAAGTGACACACATGCCACTTGTCTGGTCCTTAAGAAACACCCACGGTGTCCAAATGCTTTGTGTCCCTTCCTGCAAGGTAAGTTAATGAAACTGTAACTGCATTTGCTTCACCTGCTATTTTCTGACAGTAAATAGTGTTATCTACTTAGTAAAACCAGTGACATGAGAAGGCTTAGCAGATGTTTTAGGACACAGACAAATCTAATCACGAGCGAATCTGGGAGTGAATTTTAACACCAATTTGTCATTTATTATTTTTTTTTTTATTTTTCATCTATCCTGTAATTAAAGGGGCAGAGTGCAACGGTTTGAATATGGAGAGGTTTTTAAAATATGACATTTGGTAAGGGCATTTTTGTACACTGCTTGATTCACAGTCACCCTTTCTTGTAGTTCAGCTTTAGAAAATTTGTAATTCAAAAAGCCTCAGGAAAGATTTCCTGATCTGATGTACTTTGGAACAGATTATCTCCATTAAAAATGCCTGCATGTTAGAGCTTGAAGTATGAAGAACGTTTGCATAAGCTTAGTACCTTGCATTTGAGTGGCCTCTAACAGATTCTCTGATCATCCTTTTAGAGCAAGAAGGTAAGAACATGTTCTTTCCCTGAGACAGAAAAGGAGCTTTAAAGTGTGAAAGCCTTTACTATTACATGCTTATTCATACCTCTGACCAGTAGAAACATAGAGCAGATTATCTCCACTATATCCAGAAGAGAAAATAATAAAATTGTGATAATGGCTTTAATTAGCACATGAAACATCCAGCAGAAAAAAACTTGAGATTCCAAATTAAAGGATAAAAATTCAATTCAGGTTCTGACATTTACAAATGAGACTACCTCAACAGGTAGCCTTACACCCCTGAAGGTTATTTTTTCTCTTGAATTAAAATTCATGGAAGCTTATTGAAATTAAATCAGGAGTTCATAGTCTATACCCATCTTATCCTCTCGAAATTAGTTTAGTATGATAGCATTTAACAAAGCACTTACCATATTCACTTAAGACTTTTTTTTTTTTATTGTGGGTGGAAGGTTTTAAGGATGGTGGGTGTCCCTATCACTCAAGTGGAAGTATTGCATAGTTATCAGAGATGACTGTTTCAGTCTCCATATACCCTACTACTACTAGTCTTAACTAGGGCCTCCTGTAGCCTCAACAGGAGAAGATAGGCAGGGGGTGGTGGTGAGGTTGAGAGAAGAGAAGGGAGGGGAAGTGGCATTCAGCATATAAAGTAAATAAATGTAATTAAAAACTTTTTATTGGATATTTTATTTGCATTTCAGATGCCATCCCCTTTCCCCATCCCCCTCCCCAGAAAACCCCTATTCCATGCCCCCTTTTTCTTTTTGCTTTTATACACTTTTAAAAGATGTTAACCAAAGGCTTTATAAGTTTGCTAATGCTCAATCAGAAGTGTAACCCAACACCCAACCTAGATATATCAACTATCTTTGACTGGTGGAGACACGTAAACATCTGCCTCGATATCACCCCCCTCTCTTTCTCTCTCTCATCACCTAGCTTCTCCTCTCCTTATTCTCCTCCTCTCCTTACTCCTTCTCTTACTCTCAGTATCCCTCCCACCTTATCTCCTCCTACATATCACCCTTCTTATTAAAATAAAACTTTACTCTCAAAATATAATTAGAGCATAATTATGCCAATTTGTACCCCACCCCTCTTCTAATATCTCAATGCCCATAATCAGCTTGAAGAAGTTAATGAAGGGTCAGCACCCCTATTCCCTGGGCTTGAGGACTAAGGTGGTAAATATTGGGCTGTCTTTCTAGGGAAAAGTAGTGGTTTTGTGGGAATAGGGAGGATTAGCTAGGATGTATTGCATTGCCATAACCTATTGGTAAAAATCTGTACAATTATTATCAAGATGAAGTTATAGCTTCTTAAATGGTACAAATTTACTTTGATTTCAAATTTAAGGTTTTTATTGGTACGAGCTTCTTATTGATATAAAAGTGAGATGAATATTGTTACTCTCATAGGCATTGTACCAGTATAACACACTTAGGAATACAAGGCTTAGACCCAGTCCTTTAACTTTTTTTAACTGACGTGAGATGGTCAGCCTGTGAGTTAAGGGACTACAGCAAATTCATGGGTTGGAGTTTATTGTTCGGGTGTTTTCTATGTTTTATTTAGAAATAGCTGAGTGGAGTTAACAGGCAACAGTCCAGATTACCTTACATGGATAGTTGGTTTTCAAAACATCAGAAATCCACAGAATTGACATGACAAACATGTCTGTAGTAATGTTCATTTTGGTTAGAGACCTGTCTGCTCCTGACAGCTTCCTGTATTGGATTCTAAGAAGAAATTTAACATCTTTGGAGTTACTCCAGTTGTGGTAAGACAGCCACTAGGCAAGAATTGCCTCTCTCCATCTACAGACAAATTACTGTCCATAAAAGGACATACTTGCAGAAGAGTCGACTGATTATATCTGCCTAGACAGAGTAATCAGCCCTTAATAATTCTGCATCACTAAGGTCTGTCAGATGATCCTGGGCCAGAAGACTGAAGATCAGATGCTCCAACGTTTTGCAGTATAGGGAGTGTCTAGATGTTCAGCGGTCTTTATAAATTGGCTAAGTTTTAGAAGCTATGCTTTGTGCTTCTCATAATTTTCATTAACTCAGCCACTCTGGATTTCTGATGGGGTTGAAAACTTATAGTCTCATAGCCCATCCTGGCTATTTACTTTGAGAGAAAAGATTTGAGTGGATGGTTTTCAACTGACATTCATTCCAAAGCTAAGAAAAAAGTCAGGTTCAGAACTAAGTGTTTTAGTTAGGAGAGATGACAGAGGTTCTGTTTAGTCAACAAAATGATGGACTGCATATTAGGACTATCTTGTACCTCACTGGTTCACTTAAGATTTTAGACTACTTGACAATCTTAAGTAAAATCACTTCATTTATATAATCAATTTTTAAAGAATGTATTGTTTCTATCATGTAGCATTACATTTTATAAATACTTTGGGTATTTAGTGAACAAAATTGGTTTCTATCAATGGTAGAATTTCTGTTCTAATAAATTCAATTTATAAAATTTGATGTTCAGGCGTTTTATGTTTTATGGTGGTTAAATGGATGAGATGTGACAAAGTTGAGGTATGCATATTTTTAATGAAATTTAATTGAAAAAGACAATAAGTTTTGTTAACATGTCATGAGCACAGTGTTAAGTGAAACTCTGGCTGTCAATGACAATGTGTATTGTTTAGCAAAGACAATGAAGGTAAAAGTTCCTGAGATTGAAAAATCCTTCCTCTGTTCATCCTCTTAAAGTTCTATGAGGAACCACATTATGTCAATTTCCTAGGAGAAAGACTGAAACACATGGCAAAAAATACTTTCTCATGGCATATGTCAGACATTTCAGTCCAGAAGTAAATGGAGTAAAGTCTAATGAAGGTTATATTTAAAAATTTCAATGATGAAGCACTAAATAGTTATAGAAATAAGACTTATGTGACTATTAACTTATAAGATGAAATTAGTTGTAACAGTTTATGTACATCAATAATCTTAAAATTTAATGTCTTCAATGGTTTTAAATATGTACTGCTTAGATACCTAATATATTAGTATTTCAGTTTTATTATAGGCTAATTTTTATTTTGTTATTAGTTTTTGATTTTATATGATTCAAATATGTTACATTGGATATGAGGTTTTGTCTATATTTCCACAGGTAATGAAAGCCTATTGGTTTTATCAAAATTATTAAAGACCCAATCTGAGTAAGAGAACTTTTCACATAAAAGGTATGATTCAAGGAAGGAAGAGACACAGAAAGACAACAATGCAGAACACACAGGAAACTGAACACTCTGCATGGGGACAACTCAACAAACTGAAAAAGGATGGATTGTTCATCAGGCTGAAGAGTAGAAAATCTCAAAAGACATTTGCTGAAGGATAGATGGTCAGGACTATAGTTGTGAAGAAACATCTCATCAATAGGCTCGTCATAGCAACATTTAAAGATTTTAGTTTTGGGAATTCATAACTGTGTTTGTTATAAAAGTTAAACTGTCTAAAACTTTTAGCTTAAATAGACATGGGAAATATATGAAAAAATTTTAGTCCAGCAACTTGTCCACTCCACCATTGTTACAAGCCTCTGTTTACTTTCCTGACCCTCTGTACCTCTTCCCTTCTTCTCCCATACCTGTTCTCACTCCCCCTTTTTCTGTCCTGCTCCCCTCTTCTTCCCAAGAACTACCCACTCTCTACCTCCCATGATTATTTTGTTCCCTTCTCAAAGTAGGACTGAAGCATTCTCACTTTGGTCTTCCATATTCTTGAGCTTCACGCAAATGGTCTGTGAGTTGTATTGTGGGTATTCCAAGCTTTTGGCCTAATATCCACTTATCATTGAGTGCATACCATATGTGTTCTTTTGTACTGGGTTACCTCATATGCAATAATATTTTCTAGTTCCATCCATTTGCCTAAGAATTTCATGAAGTCATTGTTTTTAATAGCTGAGTAGTACTCTGTTGTATAAATGTACCACATTTTCTGTATCCATTCCTCTGTTGAGGGATATCTGGATTCTTTTCAGCTTCTGGCTATTATAAATAAGGCTGCTATGACTGTAATGGAGCATATCTCCTTATTACATGTTGGAGCATCTTTTGGGTATATGCCAACAAAAGGTATACCTGGGTCCTCAGGTAGTATTATATCCAATTTCTGAGGAACCACCAGACTGATATCCAGAGTGGTTGTACTAGCCTGCAATCACACCAGCAATGGAGGAGCATTGCTCTTTCTCCACATTTACAGCAGCATTTGTTGTCACCTGAGAGTTGATTTTAGCCATTCTGACTGGTGTGAGGTGGAATCTCAGGGTTGTTTTGATTTGCATTTCTCTGATGATTAAAGGTGTTAAACATTTCTTTGGGTGCTTTTCATCCTTTCAATATTCCTCAGTTGAGAATTCTTTGTTTAGTTTGGTACCCCAATTTTATAAATAGGATTATCTGCTTCTATGGAGTTTAACTTCTTGAGTTCTTTGTATAGATCAGATATTAGCCCTCAATCAGTTGTGGGATTGGCAAACATCTTTTCCCCATCTGTTGTTTGCTGATTTGTCTTATTGACAGTGTCCTTTGCCTTACAGAAGCTTTGTAATTTTATGAGGTCCCATTTTTCAATTGTTGATCTTAAAGCATAAGCCATGGTTCTGTTCATAAAATTTTTTTCTTGTGCCCATGTATTAAAGGCTCTTCCCTAATTTCTCTTCTATTAATCTCAGTACATCTGGTTTTATATGGAGGTTCTTGATCCACTTGGATTTGAATTTTGTACAAGGAGGTAAGAGCTTTAATTATATTAATTAGTAGCACCACTGCTTCTTCAATTGCTTTGACACAAGAAGTTAAGACAGCTACCTTTGTTAACCTTTTAGCCAAAAATGTTACTAATGTGTTTAATATACAAGAGGATTTAAATAGGCATTTGGAACAATGGATTGATGCTCTTTATCCTATTCAAACTATTGGAAGGAGATTGGGAGTTTAAAAGTAAGAAGTCATCTCGAGTGTCATGCCAAATACCATTGGATTCATGTTAGTTCTAAAATTTACTGTGGTAATCATTATAATTAGGAAAAAGTTTAAAGACACTTGCAGTGTATTTGGCATAATTATAACACCTCTCTGGATGTTTTAACTTTGTATATTGAGCTTATGAATTTAAAGAATGCTGCACTGATGAGTGTTGATGTGGCAGATACTGCTGATAAAATTACCCATGGCCTGACGTCAGTATTTCTATTTTGATCAAGCTTTAAGAATGGCATATATAGCTTGATCATAATAGCCCTTTTTGGATTGGGAATACTTTTATTTCTGCCCACTGTGTTAAAACTTGTCTTTAACAACATCAACATGTTGTCAGCCAAAGTACATGGCTTGAAACTAAAAATGGACCCCCAGACAAAGTTATTAAAATAACAGGCTGGCAAGCCAAGGACGGGTAAGATTCTGCACAGAGCCTTACCAACCTAAGAGATAAGAGCATTGGTTTTGATAATGCATATTCCATGAGAGGTAAGAAAGGCATTCTTGTCAGAATAACCTATAAGACAGGCTCAGTCTTATTTATGAAATAAGAAAGGGAAAAGGCAGTTCTATTCCATTGATCTACCTGCCTGTTTTTGTACCAATATCATGCGGTTTTATAACTACTTCTCTGTAGTACAGCTTGAGGTCAGAGATGGTGATTCCACCAGAGATTCTTTTAGTTTTGGGAATACATTTTGCAGTCCTGGGTTTTGGTTATTCCAAATAAAATGAGTAATGTTTATTCAATCTATAGGCATGAAGATGATAGAAATATGTCCTCTGGTTTTAGTTTTGCAAACTATATCATTCAGTACTTTCTAAATTCTGTATTGTAGTAGATATTGTAATAAATCCCAAGGATGTATAACTACTTATGTAAAAAAAAGTCTATTTCAAAAGTCAAGGAGTTCAGATTTATACTAAATTTTGTTATTGCTAATAAATTTAATGACGTTTTAACAAATCCTAAATTTCTGGGTTCCATATTTCTAACTCTAGGAGTTAATTTATTTCTCTAGTATTTCTCTATCATAAACATCTGTGTTTCTCTAATATTAAATATAGGCAGTTAATATATATTTTGTGATACATAATGTTTTCATTCATCATATTTCTGATGACTTTTCTAAACTCCCATAGAATTCACTGCACCATTTATACTTTGATATTTTCAATTTTAAAACATCATAGATCATTGTAAAATGTGAATATTTTTAATTAATCTAATTTAACTCCTAATAAAAAGGTAGACATTCTCTGAACATTTGTTATTACCCATTTCATTATCATAAACTCTTTGATTTTTTTCTTGTTTATTTCAAACAAACTGGATTGTTTATTTAAATAGTCAAGATTTAGCTGTATTTAAAACTGCTTTTCTGTGTCTTTCTTTTGTGTTTTCTTCTAGAGTAAATATACTAATTTTGATAATATGGAGTAAGAAAATATGCCTTTAATAACACAAAAATAATTGTGCTATTCACGATTTCTGTTTAAACTAAAAGTTGTGTCATGTATAAGTTTTATTTTAATAAGAGAATGCTAAATTTATATCAATTTTGACATATTTACACTTACACTTTTTATAAACAAATTTTTAAGATATATTAAAACTAAGAGACAACTACTTTAATCAAAATATTTAGCAACAGTTTGGTAGTTGAAACCCCTTTTGTTCTAGGTTGCTCTTACAATTAACACACACACACACACACACACACACACATATGTAAAGTAACAGACAGAGAATTTGAATTGATATTTTGAGTTTATCTTTTATTAAAAATTGCACAATCTGCAAGTGATTGTAATCTTACCAACTGTTAAGTCTCCAGTTCTATAATTTTTAATGGGAAGCCTAGCTGTCAGTGTAACAGCATAGCAATATGGACAGTGCCAGTACCATAGCTAAGGACACCAGTGTCACAGTAGGAACATGTGTTTCCAGTTGTGTGCAGATCAGTACAAGTGGAAAGTTCCCATTCATCCTTACTGTACTTAAGTGGATAAAAAATACAACTCTTCAATGTCCACTTACAATAAAGACGAACAATGTATTCTCATTGTATTATTGTTAACTTAATCTTGTAATTTTGCTATTATTTTCTTCAACTTGCTGGTTAACATCATTGATCCAAGAATAAAATGCTTAAAATATTGTATAAATTTTGTTAAATTCTTCATATATATGTGTTCTGGAATGTTTATATGACATTGTATTTACTATTTTGAACTGCAACACTTGTCAGTTGTTTCAAATATATTTTTCTTTTAAATATTTATTCTGTGGCCATTCTGTTCATCCAGCAATTTTATCATTTTTCTTTGATGTGTTAAGAAGCCTTCCAGAACTCTGGCATGTTGATAATTATTGTGATAATCTCCTTCTAAAATTATTATTATTATTACATTATTTTATCCATTGTCAAAAAATTTGTTTCAGGATTATTTGAAAACAAGTCAAATTTATTATGACAATTTTATAATAGTCATGTAAGTATATTAAAAGAATCATGATGCAGATAGTGTGGAACAAATAAAATATTGTCTGCTATTTGGGTCATAATTACCTTCAAATTTCAGCACCTCATCTAAAATTATATTTTATAAATTGACAAATTATTTACAAACCAATGCTGTATTAAACATCAGTAGTAGTGCATGGTTTCAGGTGATTGGCTGATATATAACTTGTGACAGTATCTTCTGTATATAGTAAATAACATATTTCTTTGAAGTTTTGATTTCTATGTAATATTTTTATGCAGTCTACTGGGTTTTTCATTGTAATTTAAAAGAATTTATGTTAAAAACATTCTAAATTTGGTAAGTATGTTTTTAAATTGGATGTTTATTATTTAGTTTTGTTGCTACTCACAGATGATTAAACTCAGCCTCCATCTACATGAAGAACTCTCTAGAATATTATCTTTTTCAATATTTTCATTTTTCTTTGTAACCTGTTTTATTCAGGTATACTAACAATTTGCATATTGAAATTGAAAGATTTACTTTGAGAAATTAAACATTTTAGCACTTTTTGTGTTTAATATATTTTCATCATGTTTACAAATTTTCTAGACATATTTTGCCTTCATTGTAACCGTGTTCACTTTCAAGTGGCCTTTATATTTAGCACAGCACTTTCTTATATAGTATATAACTTGAAGAGAAAGCTATTATTGCATTTTATTATATATTCAGATTTTATTTTTCTAAGCATCATTTTCTGTTAATGCATTTTTTACATATTACACCTGATTTACCTCATTTGTACTGCCATGAATTTAATGAGTGTTAACTAGCTGAAATGTCTTAATTATGCATCAAATTTTTAAATAAATTATTACTATTTTATCTCTTAATCTTCTTCATTTCTGTACTTTTTATAACTCCTCTGTTATACCAGGGTCATGGAGAGTTAATCTTTGCTATTAAATAGGATTGATTAATGTCTATTTACATCTTTCTACATATATATTCATTCACAATGAAAGTCTAAAATAATACAGTTGACATATTTGCTAAGTTTCCATAAAAATGAGTAATCGTAAAATGTACAACTTTGAACATAAGACTATGTGAGGATCCGTTGTTAAGCCATCTTTATGCTGACAGGCTTTCATTATAAGCTGCTTATTTTACTTTAAGAGTTATGTGATTTCATCTACCCTCCTTTCCCTACTACCTCATACTACTTTACCACTCATCAATGTTTCTGTGAAATTATAACCTTTGAGTTATTCTGCTGCAATTTTTTTTAACCTAGTATCATATGTACTCATAATGTTTTAAATTCTAGGCTGTACAGTTAGTGAACCTTTCATCATAGAAAGGATTTGTGTTAGGACTAATTCTCAGCATGGTGCCTATTCTGGGTTCTACTTTTAGAGCATTAAATAGAAATTTTTAAACATTATTGTCTGACATGAAAAGGTTTTTATAAATTCCAATAATGGAGTGGGTACAAGAACCCTAAGCTACATTTGATTTTTTTTTGTCCTTCCCTTTCATATACAGAAGGAAGATATACATAAACACCATACAAATAGCCTTATTCTATGGAAGATTTATTGTATCAGAAACATAAAGTCATAAACATGAAAAATGTAAGATTGGATTTAAAATAGTGATCAGGAATTTCTTGCTTAAGAAATCAGTTTTGATAGTAATGTATGTCTTGTATAAAGTTATATTTGTACTATGAAATAAGGTTAGATTTATTAAAACTATTAAGAGTAGTTTTCATATAACCTTTAACCAATTTCTTCTATTAATGTAATGTGCCGATCTATAGAGCATTAAGCAAATAAATGACTGTTGATATGCTATTGTTTACTAATAATTCAGCATACATTCCATGCTTTTTTGTGAATATCCCCTTTGTCCTCTATAACCCACACCAAGTTACCACTCTACATTTATCTGTCATTTCTTTTTAACTTCTATTGTTAGTGTAGTTTCTCAGCTTTTCTTGTAACACAGAAGTCTAAGCTAGTACTGATTCTTCATTCTCCAATCTAGGTTGACTGGTCCTTTTTCTAGCAGTTAGATTGAGTTTAATGGGCTTTGGAAGAACATCAAGGAAAGATACTTACTGACACTATCAGACAGCATGTACTGTGTATGTGTGATATCATTGGTGATAAGTGATGCCTTTGACCACATTCATCTACTCTTACTTTTTTCCACTTTTCATTTTTGGTTTTTGGAATTAGTTTCCAAGACCGTCCAAGATATACAGAGAATTAAGTTACACTTTTGGTAGAAAGATAATACTTTAGATATATGTAAAATTATTCTATAAGAAGCATTTTCTTCTGCCTAATTTATGAATTTATTCAACCATTTGCATAGATCAGAATGGACTCATGCATATTTATTTTTAGCATTGGATTACATTTTTATTATATTTGGGTTACATTAGATACAGCTTTATTTTTCTGTTCACCACATTTTTTTTGCCTTTGATATTAGAATCTCTTTCAGTTTGGCTTCTTTGTCCATCTGTCATTTTTATACACTTTTGCTTTTGGAGAACATAGATAAGTGCTTGGAATTCAGGTGGCTCAGAGTTTCTTTGTGTTTTCCTATTGTAGACATTATAGCAATTCTTTCTGTAGTGTGACTTGGATTCTTTTATTGAATCATGACATTCAAAAATCAAGTTGCAGGGACTGTAGGTGTATTCATTGTTATTGCATATCAATGATAACAATATGTGGTTTAGTCTTATGCATGAAAATAGGGATACCACAGTCTGGGTAGTAGAGATAATAGGAACTTATTTTCTTATAACTTTGAAAAAAGAACCTATGGCCAACATACCATAATCATCCTGTTAATATGCCTCACTTTTCCACCCTTATTTGTTGATTGCTTCTCCTCACATGTTACATCTGTTCTTTCTTTCTGTGTAACCAAATTTCCTCTAATAAGGCTTCCTGTTAATATAAATTAGATTCTACATTGAAAATTTCTTGAAATAAGCAAGATTTTATCTTTAGCATATATTTTCTTTAAATTGAGAAATACCAACCAATAACTATTTCTGTTTATCAATGCTGTGTAGTACAATGTAATCATTTATACTTCTGCTTGATTCTCCCTTTGTCTTTGTGCCAACTTACATGTCTGAACTATGATTTGTGATATAAAGTGTCTTAAACTCAAATCAATGGTGGAAAGTGCTTTACATTTAGTAAATACATTAATTAAAAACTTAACAGTTTGGAAGACTGTTGTTTTGTGAGGCAGAATCTTTTTATTCTTATTTTAATAGTTAATAGTTTGTAGGAAAATGTCCTTTAGCTATATTACTTAATATAGACTTATTCATATTTGAAGTTGTACATTACAAAAATGTAAGCCATCTTTCCAGTTTCCATCTGCGTCCTGGAGCTTACCCTGTACCACAGCTTTCCATACCCAAATCCTACTGGTAAAGAGCTGGTCTCCCAGAAATGCTGACACACCTGAGAGCACAAGTAAGATGACCACTTCTTCTCAAACACT